>NC_092814.1:101881840-102194340 GCF_023375885.2 Dermacentor andersoni
CTTGTGGAGCTCTACACGACCCAGGAGTAAGCAGCCCCAGGCTCCTTGGTGGGCCAACACAAACCGGCTAACGCCGCCGGCGCCTCTCGCTCGCGCGTTCGCAGCGTCAGCCGCGGAAGGGGAGTCAGCCAAGGGTGCGCTGCCAACAAAGCTACACACAGCAGCACCTCCCATTGGCGGACGCTAGGAAATCTCTGAATCGGACTATTTGCGGAGGTCTTCCTCTTTCCTATTTGTTTTTTGTGTCATTTGCTTTTTTTGTCGGATAACTGAGGACATCGTAAACGAGTTTCTTCCGGCCAGCGAGCAGAAATTCTCTGCCTGCGAAAATGTTCGGAAAACTAAGAGCATAGAGGAGAACAAAAAAGAACGTAATGAAAACTGGCCATACGCCTCTCTCCTCAAGTCAATACCAATGGACGACGGAACGCGCCTTAGCTAACTGTTCGCTGCAAGTTTAGCCTGACTTAGGTTTTCTGTGATATTCATTGCTTTATGTATACGTTCGGAAATTAGCTACATTCTCTTTCGCAGCTCGAATCGCTTTTCTTTGCGCTCCAGCTCACACTTTTAATAAGGGAAGCGTGGAGATCAATGTGTCATCGTCTTCCATCTGTGTTGACGCCAGCGCCAAAAGTTGGGGCGCCACGGGGCTCGCGCCCGACGAGCATACACCAACAGGAAAAGCGCAACAAATACATTAAAGGGCCCCTAAACCACCCAGAAGTCGAAATTTAGTTGTGGTGTTGCTATTGTGCACAAATCTGCAACGGTCACGTAGACACGAGAATTTTTCGAAATGCTTCCGTAATGGCGGAGCAACTCGCATTCGATGGTCGAAACGCAGCCTTCGCTCGTTTCCCTCTTCGCTACGCACGGTTCGTTGACTCGTCTCTCCTCCTCGCCGAGTGCTCCTACAAATGTGACGTGACATACGTCATCGCCAACGTGCTTTTGAGAACACCGACCACATCCGGTTACCGTGATTCCGCGCTTCTCTGCTCCGGCCCGTGCTCCTTCGAACCGTGCCGCTATTGGCCCTGCAGGGCCAATAGCGGCACGCTTCGAAGGCCGGCACGGCAGCAACAGCGGGACATGTACTGCCGCACGTGTGTTGCGCGCGAGGCGTTCCTCAGGGCGTCGCCATGAGGCATCCGGTGTCGCGTCGTTTTGTTTTTCCAGTCGACGCTTTTGCAGCCAAGCACCGCACACGGATGCCTTCTAGTCATCGCAAAATACTGTCGGACTCTGTTCGCACAGCTAATCACACCGCTGAGCACGACTGTGTTGGAACGCGAGCGATTTCGCACTTGCGTTGCGGACCGTATATTTACCGATTCGCACGTGCGAGCAACACGACGAGGAAGAGCAGGTAGCGCGCGCGCACCTGCTGGCAGACTAACCGGAAGTCGTAGGTTCTTGTTCGACAAATCGACAGCGTCTGCTCATGTGGACATCGCCAGATGGACGCTGGTGACATTACGACGAGCGCTGGGGATACCGGAAAGGCCCGAAGAGCAGCGCGGGATTGTTTTTTGATTTTGTGTGCGCTCGTGGCGCGTAGCGCTGCCGCGTTTGGCATCGCTTATCGTGACGGCATTCTGAACTCGATACGCGTTTACATGAAATGTTTAAAAACTATCGGAGGTGGTTCAGGGGCTCTTCAAAGACGAGCCAGTGTGAATATTTCCGCTGAGCATGTCGCGCTGGTTACGAGGACAACTTATGTTTAACAGTTTGGTTCGTTGTTGCATGGTATAATAGCAAAATGTAATCAAGCGATAACCGAAAGATTTTTTCATCTTCTGGACCGATTGCGAAGAAAATTGAACGCCCTATAAAAATTTAATTCGGGTGCTCTTGTACTAACGCGAAGGAAAGAAAGAAGCTAACAAAGCAAGAAAGAAACAACGACCCTCTGGTTGCTGATCGGAGGGAAATGAGAACTCGCGTTCAAGCACTTGTGGCCTTGACTGTTTTATAGTCGAAAAGTACGAACCTGCTTCGGCTTCTTAGCGCAGACCGCTAGGCATAATTTAAAAGGTACTCATGCTGCTAATTCAATTAGCAGCCATTTGAAGCGCACAGCTGCTTCCAGAAAAGGGACAGGCGGTCAGTGTCTTTTCTGCCGTGCACGATGTTTCCGCTTGGGCGCTTAGGTTGCCTGCATACATCTACGAATTTGTTCTCGTGAGATTAAAAATTTCCCCCATTGCGCCTAATGAGTAGTATCCTCAAGAGCCTTGCAGCTTATTTGTTGTGCTTGCAAAGTTAGTGCGCACTGACTGCGTAACGCCCCGAGGGGACAGCACGCGTTGACGCTTTACCCACGTCCGCTACAAATGAGGATGCTTTGTACGAAAGCCACGTGAAAAGCTCCCTTTGTTCGGGAATGAGAATGCAACTCGAAATGATTAGATTTTGTGCTGCCTTGTTTTGTTTCTTGAAAAGATTAATTATCCACCAGAGAAGATCGCACCGTTAATCTCCAGATTTCGCTCTGCCGCGGAACAGAAAGCGGTCACATGTTACATGAAACGAGCTGCCGCAAACGTACCGTCTTACTGGCCTGATGAAAATGTTCGGTCGACCTCATTTAGCAGTTCGATTGATTTCTGCTCTGCTTTTTTGCACGGTTTATATTGATTTACGTCTATTGCCTGCTAAGTGCCCTTGATCAATGTCGGCTGCCGTTTAACAATACAAATAAAACATTCAACAGAAAATAGTTTTACAAAATCCGGTGATGATTGCCATTCAGCTTAACCATATACATTCGCCGCCGCATTATCTTCAAAGGGTCTAAAAGAACTGGATGATCACGCCGCAGACAGCAGATAAAACGGTTTTGTACGGATGCGTTCAATTATTGATAGTTCATGTGGCCATAACCTGGCGGACATCTTAACACGAGTTATTGGCCTGCTTATAGTGAAGTAGTGTCACAAGGGATCCGTGGCATGTAGAACAAGTGGTTTGTTGTTTGTGTTTATTTATTTATTTATTTATTTACAAAATACTGCAGACCGTATTTACAACCAGATTAATCTCGCAGACATTGAAGTCACGGAAAGCAAAAGAAGTGAAAGTAGACGAAAAGATAACCGACTCCAGCCACTAATGGAGAATATAACTGTTTTATGAGAAATAACCTCCAAGTAGCTCACCTACTAAAGTTGTACAGTTATACGACTCATACATGAAACACACGGGGTGTAAGTAGCGCAAGAACAAAAATACAGAAGGAGCAAGCGCTGCCGGGACTAGCATCGGATACGCGCATGATAATAACAGCAACTAGGGAGACGAATGAGAATAATCGAGGGCTCGATCATTTGTTTGTTACAGCCATATAAGACAATATACAAAGCATAGAATAAATTTAATTTTTGTTTAAATTTTATTGAAATGCAAGAATAATCCGGAACAGGAAATGGAAGTAGAAGAAAACAAAACTTGCCAGAGATTGGAGCCGAATCCAAATCTTCCGCAATACGCCTGTGATGTTCTGCCATGTGTATGCGTGTACTATATCTGCCACTGAGAGCGTTAACCTCACGTTGTTTCACTCACGACCATGGCAGTGGACTTGAAACAACTTTCAACCGCAAGCTTCACGTAGTACGTGAACTAAGGACCAGGCAACTGTCCCATTGCTAAACCCTCCTGAAGGCGTGAAGGCTGGCAAAGCCGAAAACCTTGC
The DNA here is from genome assembly GCF_023375885.2 of Dermacentor andersoni. Taxonomy (NCBI): domain Eukaryota; kingdom Metazoa; phylum Arthropoda; class Arachnida; order Ixodida; family Ixodidae; genus Dermacentor; species Dermacentor andersoni. The sequence goes on from NC_092814.1 coordinate 101,885,544, forward strand.
TATTCAATCGAGAGAGATGAAGAAGGGGAACCGAGAGGTTCTATTGTTCTACATCCGCCACCATGGGCTTCAGTGCCTCTGGCTAGACGTTTCAGACGTAGTACCTATGCGAAAATAGCCGAGAGAGTGGGCGGGTGGATGGCTGTCGCGGTGGCTCTATAACAGAGCATAGCGGGCGTAATGTTAAAGGTGTGCATGCTTCTCCCATCTCAGGCAAGTTGTATCATCCATCTTAATTTACATTTCATTACTATTTTTACATTTCAATAAAAATGAACAGTTAACTTATTTCATTCTCTCTCTGGCATCATTGCCTCATGGCTTAATGTGGCTGTAAATAAATAAATAAATAAATAAATAAATAAATAAATAAATAAATAAATAAATAAATAAATAAGCCCCTTGGTTCTCCTTATCATTCTCGCTTGTTGCTTCTATTGTCATGCACACAGCCAATGATGTAGTCCTGCCAGCATTTACTCCACCGGCATTTTAGTTCTCCCGCTGTTGACACCACTTGCGCTTCACGTATGGGTCGTATACCTGCAATTTCACTAGCTAAGGAGCTGGGAGGTTATCTTTTTTTAAAGAAAACAGTGAGTTTCTAGATTAGTGATTGGAGTCGGTTAGGTAAAATTTCAAGTATCAAGCTGGAGCGTGGTAAAGGCGGAGGCTCATCAGCCCAGTCGCTGAGCCCGTGATAAGGAGCAACTACGCTTGACGGGAACACGAAAATCAGCCTACGCAACTTGCACTATTGCAGTTCAGCAAACCGATGTGGCAACGTGAGACGGATGTTCATTTGTCTTCCTGAATGTGGCCAACGCATCTGGCTTTAATAATTGACTATTCATTTGGGTGGCTTCAAAAATTTAGGCCCAGGCTCTCTGTGCTCGCAGAATAATAGCAGTGAACCAATTTTATAGGAGTAACTGATCGAGAGAGTTATATCGAAAGATTCATGAACCGAAGCTGAAAAATTGAGGATTGTTGGCATTGTTAGATTCCCTGATTTCAGCCAATAATCAGAGCACATTCCTTGCGTGCCGCGATTGCATGCATATTTCGCTACGTGTATTATGAAATCCAGTCAGTACAGGAGAGATAGATTGAGTTTGCCTTCAGCGACACAGTTCTGAAGAAATCTGGCAATCTGACAATTTTTTTAGGCACTCTATCCAGCAATGCTTATGCAATTTCGCTGCTTGTAATGTAAAACAGCGCGGCGCATCAGTTTGCGAAGAGAACTTACACCAAGGTACACAAACTACACATATTCATATGCATTATTATCCCAGGTGAGCAGAAATATAGGTGACCTATAGTTAAAATATAGGTGAATAAACTGGCGAAATGTAGGTGAAGCGTGAATTACCCCCAGGAAAGAATGCTATGACTATGGCATGTTACTCTGCAGATAGATCAGTGTCCTGTTTGTAGCCAAGCATGTAAAGCCCTCGGAGGTATCTGTAACACTCATATACGTACACAAGCAGACCCATACGTATACGTAAGAACAACCACTCAAACACCAGATGAACTCGCTACTTCGTTAACGGTGGTGCGAAATGACGAAGCCCTAATGACACTTGATAAATAGAAACAACTATGGGCTGCGATGTCCTCGTACGAAACCGACGTAATGCAAGCAATAAAAACAGTTGCCTGAAAGTTCCAAAAGAAAGTCTGTGGAGGTTCCAAAAGAAAGTCTGTGGAGCAAAGCTTCGGAGCTCGCCCTTCTTGCGCTATTGGCCATGAACCGAACGGGCGGTAGGCCGGAGGTGCGAAGTTGACTTAGGTTCCCTTAGCACTGTGCCACGTAAAGAGTATTTGCTGCCGTAAGAGAGAGAGTAAGGTCGCATTGACCACATCTGTAGAATGAGTCCGCACATCACCTTTTGGTTGGTGTGCTTTTTCGCTCCATTCATCTACGTGTCTGGACTTACCTAGAGCCCATTTCTGCACGGCCCAATGTGACAGAGGTGAGCGGTCGTCAGGGCATCCAAGGTTCACCGCTGGTTTCGAAACGTACGCGGTGCTTTTTCCCCGCCTCTCTCCGCATTTCTCTATTTTTTTTGCTACCCGGCAGCGCCGCGGTTCGAATAAGGAAACAGAGGATAACAGCGAGCAGCATCTTCGTTGACTGGCGTTAATTGCCACAATGGTTGGCTGACTTTCGGAGCATAAAAAAAAAAAAAACGGTGGGCGACAAATGCAATAGAAGCAAAGCGAAAGTCAAGATACGAGCCGGGCCATTCCACTCGGAGAGGTAAATAGACAATGCTACACTTGCCATCGCGCCTTCATACTTGAGAGGGTGCTATATGTTTTCATGCCGCTTTTGCTTTTTTGCCCCTTTCAAGCGAGAGCCGCCAGGAAAGAAGGCTGTTCGTGTTGCTTGTCCGCTCCCTTCGTGACGCGCATTCGACCACCGCAGCATCCCTGTTTCCTCGCCCGAGCACTGTAATTTGGGCCAGCCGCTTTATGCCTTCTCTTTACGGCCTTTGCGCTGCTTGTCGGAGATGTCGCTCCCAGTTTGTTTCCGCCACTTTCTCTCGCCCTCTCTAGTTTTTTTTTCCCTTCGCCTTGACGCATGGGAGGCGATGTAAACTCGGCGAGCTCCGTTTTTTGTCTCTTTTTCATTGAGAGTGTTGCTCTGCCTCTGGGCGGCATTCACGTTTACGTTGCGAGCACCCGGTGCAGCGTTGACGCACACTGTGTTTCTTTTTTCTTTTTTTTTCTTTTTCGTACTACGGATACTCCAGCTTTCCGCCCGCTAAATTTTCGCATTCTTCGTTTCTGTCATCGTCTTTTTCGTCTTGAGCACCCGCTACCGCGCTAGACACCTCTCACTGAAGCGCGGTCGTGGCGCCGCTTGAAATCGCTCTGCTAAGCTGCTTCCTTAAATTACTGTCATTCTATTTTGGCCTAGGTTGCTCTCGAGTGTGTGGTAAACAAATTTGAAGACAGCTTAGCAGACGCAGAGGCCTTCATCCTAGTGGATAATTTATGCAGCGTGCTTTATGGAAACAATTTTAATCGCGTTTTAAACTGTAACACAAAATTGCGAAATTACTGCGCTCTATGTGACGCGCTGCATCGGCTTCTACATCACGAGCTGAAGCAGCTGCGGAGCGCTCTATTATTATTATTTTTCTTTTCACACAGGAAGAATTATGGTCCTAAGCATAAAGGTCGTGTCACATAATTTCCACTATAATATAAGAACTACTCTTTCGTTTTCATTTAGTTTGTTATAAAACCTAAACCTTTCCAGAGGTGCAACAAAATGACGCCCAAGTATATATAAAATAAAATAAGGCGAAGAAACTAATATTAAACAAAAGGAAGCATATTTCAGTGACTCCGTGGCCTGGAACTGATTTCTTTTTTTCATTTATTACTCGCTGGAGTTTATTTCTAATTATTGCAATAGGAGACGATTAAGTGACCTATGTTACCAGGATATCACCACTTAGTAAACAACACTAACAGGGAAAACTACCATTTTGTTTGCATGCTTTCTTGTTACTCAACTAATTGTGCTCAAACATGCTGGGAAATGACCAAGAAGTCAGCAGTTGAGGGGGGGGGGGGGGGTATAATTCTACATTCTGTGGTACTGGAGAAAGAGAAGGGTGCTTTAAATAAATAATACAGGGACTATACCTTCACTGTCATGTATACAACTGACTTTCCGCATGATACAGAAATGCACGTTGCAAAACCCTAAATACCTCATGCAGACTTAAGCACTCTCAGATTTTCTAGATTTAAGTAGACTCGTTTTAATGAGTTTAAATGTAAAGCTTTATGAAACCTTAAAGAGTCATTGTGTGGAACTAGTTGGTTCATGATACGGAATAAAATTAAAAAGCGCTAAAGAAAAAAAAAAGCACGGACAAAAGAGGGAACAACATGAGGGCTTGTGCTCCTCTCTGTCTTGTCCGTGTTTGTTTAGCGCTTTTCATTGTATTCCATATTATGAAACCTTCTGTTGGCAGCTGTCTGGCCAAAATTTTTTGATAGTATTTATTGTTCTCGTCTGTTAGATCTTTTATTAGGGAAAAATAATTCATTCAGACAATTTTGGTGGATCAGGTTTATTTTCATCTCGAAGTATTTCATCATGAGGAGTTTCACTTTGTGGTGTTTGTAATAGGTTGTAAAGTTTGCACAGGTGCCCTCTACAGCGATCCTGACATACTTATGGCATTGTGGCGGTTAAAGTAATGTGGCCGACCTTGACACGTGAAGAGATCAAATCATCCTGCGACGTCACTGCATGCTTGTGCATCTGGATTGCAGCGCTCTCAATCGTGTTTCGAAAGAACGAAGCCAGTATGCCTATTGCAACCAAAAAAAAAAAAGCGATTGGCACTGAGCGCACGTCTCTACCATCGTTATGAAGATGCAATGCCCCTGCGGTTCTAAATGATAAGCGATAGGCCACCGCTGAATGCGGTAGCAAACACAACCGCCTGCTTTCGGCAGGCATGCGGACTTCGTTCTTTCGAAAGACTATTGAGAGCGCTCATATCCAAAAACGCAAGTGACGATTTTTTTTTCTTTTTTCACAGCGAAGCTGTATATGGCTAGCCGATTCGTCCGTCCGTCTGTCGCCTGTACGCCGAAAACTCCTCCGGCGCAACCCCATGCGCATGAGCGAAAAAAAAAGACAAACAGAGGCGCACGATTGGCTACGCCAGTAGTGACGTCGTTGCTCTCCATCGCGACCTAGCGCGCGCGCAGCAGTTTCTCTCCGGCTCCGAAATGGACAGGCTATGCCGCATACGTACTCCTGAAGAGCAGGCAGCTTTCGATCAGCAACGCCGCGAGCAGAACCGGGAATGAGCTCGTCTACGCCGTGCCGATGCTGCAGCCCAGGTACAAGAACATGCTTGTGCAGCCGAGCGCAAGCAGCAACTGCGTACCGAGGATCCGGCAGCCTACCAAGCCGTCATTTAAGGATCCATCGGGATTAACCCAGTGATGAATACCGGGGCCGCACGTTTCAGCTTCGCTGGTTTACCATCTGCACGCAGTGCTTGGTGAATAATTTCTTGTTTATATATATATATATATATATATATATATATATCATTAGAAGCCAACAACCACTGACACCAAGAAGGACATCATAGGGGAAATTACTTGTGTGCTTAATAAATGAAATAAATAAACGATAAATGAATGGAAATGAAAGTGATGAAAAAGCAACTTGCCGCAAGTGGGGAATGATCCACAAGCTCCGCGAAATGCGAAGATTGTGCGAAGTTCGAAGTGCGAAGTGCGAAGTTCGGCAGTATGTCCTTCAGGTCGACCTCACCACTTTTCCAGTGCTCCAGTGCTTTTTTTTTTTTTTCTGTGAGTTGAAACAAGCTGTTCGTAGGTGCGCCGACTGAAGGAGTAAAACCCTAGGTCAGGGAATACCCCTCATTTTTGCGTACCCAGGTCGCCATTATATTTATTTATTTATTTATTTATTTATTTATTTACAGAATACCTGCGTCGCCTCGAAGTCATTATGCAGGGGGGACAGTTAGAGAAAGACGTATTAAATTGTTCACAGAAATAGGTAAATAATATCTAAAGTAACATCAAGGTGACAACATACAATACGTTAACATTTTCAAGCGTAACATAAAATTTAAAGAAAATTAAGGCAGTAATGCAGTGTCACAAACACAGGTGGGAATAAAACTAATCATTATCAGATACTGAAACACACTCCTCCGGTGACAAATTCCAGTCCGTCTCAGGTTGTGAAAAAAAAAAAAGGATTTCGCAAACCGGTGCGAATTACAGCAGCATTCGCGCATCTGCTCTAAGTGGTCGAGTCGAGTCGTGACATAAGCATACAGGTAGTTGCGGCTGTGAATGCCTGTTTGATTATAGAAGATACGGTGGAAGAATTCCAGTCTTAAATTTTTTTCTTCTGGAGATTAACGTTTCGTAACCCAGCAATGCTTTTATGTCGGTGACACTTTCGAAAGTGTTGTAATTATTGGAGACGAAGCATGTAACATAATATTGAAGTTTTTTTCTATTACTTGTATCAAATAACCTTTCGTTCGGAACACGTAACTTTCATTACTGTTTACGCTTCAGGTTCAGTTCGGGTGCAGGCGCGTTCCAAGAATACTAGCTCAGGTGCAGTTTCGGCAAAATTTTTGGTTAGGATGAGCTTTTCGTTTAAGGTTTGGGTTCGGTTCAGCCCCTGTTTGGATGGAACTGACTCTCTAATACAAGAGCAGTACCCTGGTGCGCAACTGCCGGGCACAGGGCACAAAGAGAGACGGGTAGCACGTACTCGACTTGCGAGTTCGACTGTGTGCAGGATTACATGGCTGCCCAAGCCCGTCCGCAGATACCCAGTACAGAGGTCTGTGCGCACTTTTCCCAGTCTCCTGCCCCGTATCTCGCACTGTAACAACCGCTTTTCTAGGGAAATTTAAGTTCTTACAAGAGTAGTGCCCACTAAAGAAATTTGGAGCCTTAAGGGTGTTTTCTTTCGTCTATAACTCATCCCCTTACACCCATAAAAAAAAGTGTTTCAATGAACTGATACACGCATATGAAAGGGCAATTTTTTTTTTAATTTCGCTCTTTCTCCCAATAGGTGTTCCTCCGAAATGCACACTGCGTTTTCTTTTTACCAGCGATATTCTTTATTTTATCACTAACCTAGCTTTCCGGATCATTCTAAGGAATCTCGAAGTGCTTTCTGAGACGTTTCTAAAAAAATAAGCGAGGAAAAAATGATTATTTATTGGCATCCCTTTTGAAATGGGGCGGCGACAAATAGTCTCCTAACCTGCTTGAGTTTATCAGGTATACTACAGATTCTTTTCATTAAAGCATTTCTGTATACGTAAAAGCTAGGAACGACTCCACCTGAATTCAAACTGTGGATCTACAGAGCGCCAGTCAGAAGTGTTACCTCTCGGCGACTCCACCGACACCACCACATAGAATTAAAGAGCCCTGAAAGAGTGCGATGGCGCTTCTGGCTGCTCTGGTAGGCTGGCGAAATGTTCGTCAGTTTATCTATAAATCAGCACCAAGGTGAAACAATTTAGGTGAAGCTAGCAGTAAGATATTAAAGGAAGGAAGGAGAGAGGAGGACAAAGGTAGTTGTGTCTCCTCACTCTACCACCGGGGTGCGCCACCTTCGAAATAAATGCTTTATTCTTATCGGAAGTATGATAGCTCTGCGTCACCTGCGAATGCTTGTTCTAACCGACGCAGCATTAAACAGTGCAAGCATTACTGTGCATAATATTGCGCCAACGCCGACGCTACACCAGAAAGAACATGCGTCTGAAGAACTATGATTGGCTGAAGCGCTCTGATTCACTGATGCTTGGCATCTGATCTATAATATAAAACCGAGCTTAAGCAATGTAAACAAAGCCAGTGGTCAAAAGCGAACGGCGGGATGAGAAATAAAATAAAAGAAAAAGATCTGTCTCTCCACTTCATCACCGCGATGCCATCATGGCATCCACAGCCTACTATCGCCATATTACGTGCTCGGACACTGACTTGGCGCGAACATCTGGGAAATAATTACGGCAGAAACTCCACTGGAGTTGCCTAAGTATGCGTAAGTGTTGTGCCACTTGCTCATCTCCAGTCAGCCCGGTGTCATTATCAAGCTTATCAAATTTGATCCGACCAGTTTAAACTATTATGAACCCTTATCGGTTGTTAACATTATTGCAATCGATCGATCCTGATAAACCTCATAGGACATGATCCAAGCCTTATCAACTATTATCGGTCCTTATCAACTTTATCGGATTTGATCCGACCCTTACCAACCTCATCAAGCTTATCAGAACTACGGCGACCATTATGAGCCCTTATCGCTATTTAGCACCTCATCCATCCGCGTCGAACCATCATTAACCTTGATGAGACCCATATAACACCCCTCGTCACTCCTTATCCCCGTATAAGCTCGCTGACTGCTTACCTGTCTGTGTTGCGCGACGCGAAGCGCATGAGCGCTCAGCAGTGAAGGGACGCCCCAACGGAAGGCGCATTCCATGACCAGCGAATTGAATCGGGGATGTGACGTGTTTGGCATTAAATTTTCGCATAATTGGAATTTCCCTAATCTCTATATCCTGTGCTCCCGGTCGGCTCTACATGTGGTTCTAGAAATGGCTTCTATCCCACCATAACCAAACCACTCAATAAGGCCTTCATACAAACTCTTCACCATGGACATTTGTTTTGTACCGTTGCTACAGCACATTCATATGACCCAGATATATTCACCTTCTACAAGCGTGGGTATTTAGCAGACAATAAAGAAGAAAGAAAGAAAGAAAATAGTGGGTGTTCAGCCCAGTGGGTATGACACTTGGCTTCTGGGCGTGGCCTCATAGGTTCGAAACTCACCCCCGCCAACGTTTTAACAGCGTAGCTGTTCTAAGGCAAGCCTTCGCCGTCCGTTATCCGCTGTCACGCAGTGGGGCAGGGGACAGAGCGCGGGCCGGGTGAGGGGGGAGGAGTGGGGTACAGGGGAAGGTATTTCGCCCGCGCGCACCCTTTCGCCCCATGGATTCCAATCGGCGCTAGCGCCAGCGCGAGCTCGCACGAGAGCCGTAGCGCCAACGCCGCGCAAATCTCGCGCTTCGAGAGCGAGAAGTGGAAGCAAAGCGCAAGCCGTGGGAAGCCCCTACCGCCGAGGATGGAGAACGGGAAGCGCAAGCCAAGCGTCGGTGGAGGCAAGCCAACCTCACTTTCAAGAGAAGGCAACTCAAGCGAAGCGTCAGCAGAGGAAAGCTGACCCCCAACTTCGAGAGTAGGAGGCCGAGCAGAGACGTCGACGCAGAGATTCCTCCCACGGAGGGTGCCGATGGACGGTTCAAGAGGGAATTCCTCGACCGTGACGGCGGCCACACTTGCAAGGTGTGTGATAAACTGTGGTTTGATTAGAAACTCACGCAACTGAAGAGTGTGCGCAATCCAGAAACGAAGCTCGAATCTAGCAAACGACGGCAACGAGATAAAAGACTTTAACGGAAATCGCTCTAAACACGAGTTGAAACTTGAGAAAACGACCACCAGCTTTGACTTTGTGGAACTGGCTTTACTTTTTCCTTTGAAATTTACTAAAACGGAAACCTTAAGTGGCTCGTTGCAATGGCTCATATCCGAAAAAATCAGCGTTATGTTCAGTGATGCAAAAAAATATGATGCAAAAATACGCCGACGTGTGTCCGAATCCAGGTGACGCTATTTGCCGTGGCTGTGGTGCCCCTAGTCCCGATGAGCAGCATCAGTGTACCCCCAAGTGTAAACTCTGTGGTGGACAGCATCTCACGGCTAATAAGGAGGACTGTGCTCAAAGGTTTCAAGATCCCATACATCGTGTGTCGTCGTCGCATTGAACGCGCCAAGATCGCCGGTGCCGCGTCACCGTCCCCTCAGTGCCGCTCGGACACTGCGGAACTCGTCCAGGCTTCGTCCACTCCGGGTGCTCAGCGCAGAGGACGCTCCCGTTCCAGGGGCCGCTCGAGAGTCCGTTCCGTATCCAGGGGCCACTCCGCCTCCAGGGCACGTTCCGGCTCCCGCCGTGGGTCCAGAGGACGGGCCTGTTCCCGGGGACGCTCCGGTTCTCGGCCTCGCTCCAGCTCCAGGCCGGGGCGCGACACGTCGAGGCGGACCAGGTCCCGCTCCCGCACGCCCACCGCCCTTAGAAGCAAGTTCACGCTCTTCTGGGCCGAAAAGGTTCGAGGGGGACATGAGGGTCCAAGAGGCGACGGCCCACCTCGCGATTCGCCTCACGCACACGAGCTCGAGGAGTTGCGACGAGTTAACGAGCAGTTGAGGAAAGAAAACGCGCAGGCTAGCTGCGGAGATGGCGGAGATTAGGAAGCTCGCGCTTTCACCCTCCTCGCCGCAACCCGCTTTGGCCCCGGTCGCCATGGATACGTCCGAGACATCCCACGCGGCTCGCGCCCCCAAGCGGCGAGCGGTAGAGAAAAGAGAGGAAGACGAGACTATAAAATTGCTCTCAGTACTCAAGAATGCCTTTGCCAGCATGCAGGCTAGCTTAGCAAAGGTCCAGGAAGCTATAGCGCACCCAAAAATGGGCTTAGGTGCACTCAGTGAACGGATAAGCAAATTAGAGGAGGTCGATGCCAGGAAAGAACCCAGCCCCGCTCCTTCGCAGGTCGCAGCACGACGTCATGTACTAGCACCACCGACGGAGGGCGCGATTCTCAGGGACGTTCAAGCCTCCTCTCAGCCTAGCCGTGGATAGTGCGGATGAGAACTTTAGTATCTCGCAATGGAACTGCGGAGGGTTTTCCAACAAGAAGCCGCTTCTGCAGCAATATTTAAGAACTCTCACGGTTAAGCCCCAAATCATCGCTATTCAGGAAGTTGCAACTAGTACTCCTATCAAACTCTCAGGTTATTTGGTAGTATCCTCACATTCAGGAGGTAGGGGAGTTGCTACCCTTGTCAACAAAAGGTACAATTGCCTCTCTCGCGACCTCGGCGCAATTGGTAATGGCATCGAGTACGTCATGACTGAAATCCTCACGAACCCACCCAGAAAGGGCCTCAGAAGAAACAGCCTCTTTATCCTCAACGTATACTGCAGCCCCAGCTAACGCAGGGCGAGGGCGAACTCTCTCCTCAAGAGGGCCGGCAGCCTGGCCGGTGGGCACCCCCTTGTCGTCGTCGGGGCTTTCAACGCCCCAAATAGGGTGTGGTGGTACACCCATGACACGCCCAAGGGACGCGAACTGTGGCAGACTGCGATGGAACTGGACTTGACCCTTATCACCGATAAGGACTTCCCCACCAGGAGAGGCAACTCCGCATGCCGGGACACCATCCCAGACCTCTCTTTTGTCAAGAACGTAGGGGAGGTCAAGTGGGTCAACACGGCTCTGGACCTCGGAAGTGACCACTACGTCATCGAAGTCTCCCTCCCGATTGCCCGCTATAAGACGAGGAAATTCAAGCTGATCGACTGGGGCTTTTTCCGCAAGATCAGAGCCGAGCGCGCACCGATGGCCGAGACAGATTTTGAAGGTTGGTGTAAAGGGATCAGGGATGACACCGCGGCGGCAACCAAGGAGGTCGTTACTGAGCTCGACGTTGACAAGATGAATAGCAGGTTGACGCACCTGCTGGAAGCCAAGCAAGCCCTCCTCACGAAATGGAAGGGGCAGAAGCATAACAGGAGGCTCCGCAAGAAGGTTTCGGAGGTTAACAGGGAGGTCGAACAGCACTGCAAGAACCTGTGTAAGCAACAATGGGATGAGCTCTGCGAATACGTCGAGCGTCAGCTCAGATCAGGCAAGAGCTGGGGTCTGCTCAAACACCTTCTCGATGAGGACAGCACTAGATCCAGCCAGAGACGATCCCTCGCGCGAGCCATCCACCTCGCTACGGACTCTACCCCGGACGAGTTGATTGTCGACAGGCTCATAGACAAGTACCTGCCGGTCGCGGATAGCTCTGCCCCTACCCAGTTCCCGGACTACGCGGGGTGTGCGGTGCCGGAGTTGGACCAGGACTTTACCGTGGCCGAGATCCGAGATGTCCTCTTCTCACTCAACGTTAAATCTGTCCCTGGCCCAGATGGCGTCACTAACAGGATGCTGAGGAATCTCGATGATGAGTCGATCGACTTCCTCACTGAAAGGATTAATGAAGTCTGGCGCAGTGGACAGGTCCCCACACAGTGGAAGGCGGCCTGCACGGTACTCATACCCAAACCCGGTAAAGCACCAGGAATAGAGAATCTAAGACCAATTTCCCTGACGTCCTGTGTCGGTAAGGTTACAGAGCATGCCCTGCTCAACCGGCTCAAGGTGCACATCGAGGCCAATGACATGTACACCCACAATATGATTGGTTTCAGAGCCGCCCTCTCGATACAGGACGCCCTGAAGCTGATAAAGCATCAGATCATCGACCGGAGCACGGGAGATACCAGAGCCATCCTTGGATTAGACCTGCAGAAGGCGTTCGACAATATCTCACACGAGTTCATTCTCCAGTCTATTGCCGGCCTCGGGCTCGGGAAGAGGGCCTACGACTTCGTCCGATCCTTCATTAGCCAGAGAACTGCCAAGCTCAAGATCGAAGGGTACCTTTCGCAAGAGATAACCCTCGGTTCACGCGGCACGCCTCAGGGCTCAGTCATCTCGCCAACATTATTTAACTTCGCAATGATCGGGCTTTCTAAGGAGCTCGCGAAGATTCAAGGAATCAACCATACCATCTACGCAGATGACATCACCATCTGGTGCGTCGGCGGGAGCGACGGCCAAGTCTGAGCTACTTCTCTATAAGAAAAGACCCAGAGGCGGCGGCCATCGTGATTGGAAACCGGCGTCCAAAAGCGAAATACGGCTTTTCACTGGTGACCGGTCTCCGGTGCCCAGAGTGGACTCACTCCGAATATTGGGGATGTATATCGAGTCTAACGGTTCCAATGGAACCGCACTCAGAAAGATAACCGCCAAGACGGAGAGTGCTCTCGGCTTCATTCGGAGGATCGCCAACAGGCACCGAGGAATCAAGGAAGGCAATCTCATCCGCACTATACGTGCTTTTGTTCTCTGCCACCTTTCATACTCGGCGGTCATGCATAATTGGCATGTTGCAGAGAGGAACAAGCTCAATTCACTCATCAGAAAGGTCTTTAAGCTTGCCCTCGGCTTACCTGCAAGCACCCATACCGAAAACCTGTTGAAGCTCGGGGTCAACAACCACGCTCGAAGAGATTATCGAGGCACAAGAGCACTCACAGCTGCTCAGGCTATCCGGCACCCCGACGGGCCGCAAGATACTCGACGAGGTGGGCCTCAATCCTGTCGACCAGTGCCCTGACGCCGTGCGGATTCCCAGAGACATCAGGTATCAACTGCACATCGCGCCTTTTCCCCGCAATATGCACCCCGCAAACAACGTCGGCAGACGTCGGGCCAGGGGTACAGCTCTACTCGAGCATGTCCGCAATAACCACATTGAGGCAAGCTTCGTGGATGCCGCGGCATATGTCCAACAAGAGGCATTCGCCGTCTCCATCGTAGACTCCAATTCAAGGCTCACTTGCTGCGCTACGGTACGCACTTCGAGGCCCGTGGTAGCCGAACAGGTTGCAATTGCGCTGGCTGTGCTCGATGGTCGCAGAGAGGCAATATATAGTGATACCAAGGCAGCCATTAAGGCCTACCAAACTGGTATGGTCTCCCCCCAGGCCCTCCGGATTCTCCAAAGCGCCAAAAGTATCTCTCCGCATTCTCTCATTTGGTTTCCCGCTCACTTGGGCTCTAACCCTAACGAGGGCGCACACGAGGCCGCGCGAGGACTCACTGACCGCGCCGCCTCAGCAGTCCCCCTGCCCCGCGGGGAACCCTTGCTTACGTTTAATGAAATCACCACACACTACTATCTGTCAAGACGGGTATTCCCCCTCCCGCACCCCGCCTTATTGAGGGCGCGGGCGGTTACCCTTCGACGTTTACAAGCCCGTGCGTACCCTAACCTCGCGGTTTTTCATGCCATATACCCTGAAAGATATCCCAGTGCGGACTGCCCTGCCTGTGGACTAAGGGCAACATTGGACCATGTGTTGTGGGGGTGTGAAGCCATCGGCTCCTCCTTCAGCGAGGATAGGTGGGCTGCGCTCTTGGGATGCCCCGAACTCAACGACCAAACCCTGGCCGTCCACAGTGCCCGCGATCGGGCCGTCAAGCTCGGCTTGGCGGTCCCTACGTGGGACTAGCCGGGTGGCGCGGGGTCTCCCCTGCGTCTTCTCTGGACCGAAATAAAGTTACTTCACTCACTCACTCATGCAAAAATATCATCATCAGGAATGGCTCATACCCCCTTAAGCAAGCAGTGATGCAATGGCTGAATATGAATGACGAGGCGAAAGAGAGAAACAACGAAAGAAGGAGCAAACGAAAGATAGAAAGAAAGGCGGAAAGAAAGAGGGAACGAAAGAAAGAACGAAAGAACCTTTAGGTAGCGCATTAGGTGCTCGCATGTGTCGTTGAGGAGGTTGACCTGCAGCGCCGTACGTTTACGTCACACTGCGGCTCGTTATGTCTTTCAAGAAGTCTGACCCCCCCCCCCCCTCCCCCCTCGATCGTATAACTTAATGCGTTATCATGTGCGCAGCAGTCTTTTGCCTTCACGTGTTGCAGGAGTGTAACATGCTGCAGAATTTTTCGTTTTTCTTATACATTAATTCCTTTACAGCGATTCCTCTTACGTGACAGACAGACCGACGGGTTTCGTCGTTGGGTAGGCATACAAAAGAATAAATCTGTGCGGATTTTTGTGGAAGTGCACGATAACCTTTAAATTCTCTAAGGTGCATGTTTCACACAAGACATTCTTTTAGCAAAATTAATGTAATGAAAGGGTGCACTAAGGGTGCTCTGATAACGAGTACGACCATCTTAGAAATATTCAGAAAAATGAAAAGTGCAAGGAGGGTGTTTCGACATTCAATCCACCCTCGAGGGTGCAATTTTTCTTAGTGTGTGTGTTTTTACGGAGTACGGGGGCTACAAGATTGCGAAAGTTCGTGTTTATTGAATGGGATCATCCGGATATCATAGCATGCCCCTTGATAACATTCGTAATAATTTTTCTCATCGGGAACCGGCTTTTACTACCGCACATCACTGAATATCATCTTGCTCGATGGTGTAACATTTCTTGTTATGCTATGTAAGACCCAATATTTGCAAACTGTTTTTTGTTGTCGCAGCTTTCATATATTCACAAAGTTCTTAACTGATCGAACATGCACGTGATGACATTTCAAATGATCTTTGCGCATCTTGGATGGTGTTAGTCGTAATGGGATAGCTTGCTTCGTGTATCGGATAACTTGTTTCATCAACGAGCTGGCTTGAAAGAGGTGGCTGCTGACTGGGGTTTTATTTACCTCAGGGGTAGTTGCACGAATCGTTCACCTCGAATTTGTAGGTCGTCCCTTCGTTATCGCTGTAGCAAGACCACGTCTGACTTGTCATGTGGCTTTCTCTCTCCCCCCCCATCCCCCTTTATTTTACCGCTGCTCACCATAGGCAATAGGACTCAGTGAAGAGTCTGTTATTCCTAAAATCTGGTTTACTGCTAGAATAGTTGCTTAATGTTCGCCGGTTACTATTTCTCCCTTTCAATTACACGGCTTCCATGGCAGTTTTAATTGCCGTGATTAGATGTCCCGTGACTTTCCTTTGTAACCTCCCCTCAAGTCATTTCAAATGGTGAGGCCGGTAAAGCTTTTTTTTTTTCATTATGAAGTTTTACGTGCCAAAACAAAGATCAGGTTATTAGGCACGCCATAGTGGAAAATTCCGGAATAACTTGGATCGCCTGGGGTTCTTTAAGGTGCACCCAAATGTAAGTACACGGGTGTTTTCGCATTTCGTCCTTATTTAAATGTAGCCGCCACGGCCGGGATTCGATCTCACGACCTCGTGTCCAGCAGCCTAACACCATAATCACTAAGCAACCATGGCGGGTCCGGTGATGCTTGGCGTTGAGTTAAGAATAAACAAGCAAAACTTCGCGATCCTCTGCGAATCTTCTTTTAAGTCGACCCAGCTACAGCTACGAAGACCTTCTTGGACAGATGGACTAAGAAACTTACGTGTACTAAAAGCGTGTGCAATGAGCCTTATTGATTAAATCGAAGCACTTGCGCATTAGTGGTACATCTCAACGGTAAAAGAAAAGAATAAGAGATAACGTTAGTGCATAAGGTAGAATACAATAATCGGTCACGTAATACTAATAAAAACGCAATTGGCATGGGCACTTCGATCGCTACGGTGGAGCACAAGACAGCATCACTTGTCACATTGGTTCAAAGCTGAAATTGCACGCTTTTGCACATGCGGAGATGAGAGGCACTGTGCAAAGAGGCTAACACACGGTAATGAGCTCGGGAACTGCAAATTCAGAGCGTCACCTCATCAGACCAGCTCACTTTCACACGTGCAGAATGCCCGCACGTAATTGCATCGCCCAGGAAGATGCTAAATTATAATGCACGTTCGGCGCGTCGTAGGGGGCCTAATTTAAAATGTATTTACGTGATAGCCAAATTATGAGAGTGTTTTAATGCGAACGCATTGAAGATGCGCTCGAACCGAATTGAACGATATGAACGACATGTCGTTGACGCATTAACAAAGCATTTCTTTATTCTGCTTTTTGCAATGACCGGCTCAAGCTCGTAGAGAATTATAGTTGTCTCATAATTAGCACTGAAAACATGTCTTTATTGGCTGTTTGTGCCTTTCAAGAGATATAACAAGCGTTACATTTTATCTACTTTTACCTGCCGTGGTTGCTCAGTGGCTATGGTGTTAGGCTGCTGAGCACGAGGTCGCGGGATCGAATCCCGGCCCCGGCGGCCGCATTTCGATGGGGGCGAAATGCGAAAACACCCGTGTACTTAGATTTAGGTGCACGTTAAAGAACCCCAGGTGGTCGAAATTTCCGGAGTCCCTCACTGCGGCGTGCCTCATAATCAGAAAGTGGTTTTGGCACGTAAAACCCCATAATTTAATTTAATTTTATCTACTTTTCTTGAACCATGTAAGTAGCAATGCACTTCATATAACACGCATTAGAGAAATATACAGCGCTACTCTATTTAAACGATGCAAACCAAGCGTTCGTTAAAGTAACTTCCTTGTAAAGACCCCCTCTAGTTAGAGAACAAAATGTCCATTCAGGATGCACATACTGCTAATAATTGGTTCGTGCCAAAAAAATACACTACTTACGGTCGACCAATGCTTGCTTATTATACCCTACATTTTTTATTGGGTGCATCATAAAACTACTTGTCGCCAAATAGCACCCGTGCATAATACCTGTTTCCTAGATACGCATCTGTTGAGGCATTCTTCTTCGTTCTACTGTATATAGTGCCATAGTGGCTGCATTTAACCTCTCGGCACTGTGACTGTTCTATATACATTTCTTACACTTTGCCCTAATGCCTGCTGTCCCTGTATTATATATATATATATATATATATATATATATATATATATATATATATATATATTGTAATGATGTTTAATTAAAGGTGGGCAGCAGCAGATAAACAGCAGCCTATATTTGCTCCACCGTGGAGGCATTTATAATAGCTGCACAGAGATTGTCTTGAATTCTTAAACATTTAATTTTTGTTCATTTCCTCCAGTCAGCTTTACCAATTTTAGTTTTTCGTAAAGATTGCCTCATTTCATCCAAACCTTGGCCAATCCCCCAGAGTGGGTGTGCGCCATCGCATAAGGAATACCATACCATACCATACCTAGCAGCAGCGAACAGCCCTAGCTCTCTTGCAAATCACAGCACGGGTCATCGTCGTCATCTCCGAGCTGCTATCCGAAACACGAGGCGCGTCTGCTTCATTACATTGGCCCCGGGTGTGAAATGGAGCCACCTGGCGACTCAGGTAGCAGAGAAGATGAGGGAGTCGAAATAAGGCTTCAGCCGGCTGACATGCACTGTCTCACGACAACGAAGGTCCGGCGATGGTGTGACGGGCTCAACGGTATAGTTTACAGGGGAGGAGGCGTCGATGATCCGGTACGGACAGTGGTACTGCGCAAGTAGTTTAGAAGAAAGGCCGGGCATGTGAGGCGGTATTCATAGCCAAACAAGCGAACCAGCAGGGAAGGTGGGCGTGGCCTGATGACTGTCGCGTCTTGTGTTCTGACGCCCCTAATCCTTGCTAGTCAACGAACGAGCCAGCTGGCGGCAATCTTCAGCGTATCGGGCGACTTCTGAAATAGTTGTGCCCTCGGAAGCATCAGATCGGTATGGCAGGATAGTATCCAGCGGTCACGAAGGCTCACGCCCATACAAGAGAAAGAAAGGTGAAAAACCGGTGGTCGTTTGTGTCGCGGTGTTATAAGCGAAACTAACGAATGGGAGTACGGTGTGCCAATTGGTGTGGTCGGACGAGACGTACACCCTCAACATGACGGTTGAAGCGCTCCGTGAGACCGTTCGTTTGGGGGTGATACGCGGTCGACTTCCGGTGAATGATCTGGCACTCATGAAGGAGGGATTGTATCACTTCTGACAAGAAGACACGACCCCTATCGCTAAGTAGTTCTCGAAGAGCACCGTGGCGAAGGACGAAATTGCGAAGAATGAACATCACAACGTCGCACGTGGTCGCGGCGGGAAGAGCCACGGTCTCGGCGTAGCACGTCAGGTGATCGACGCCAACAATAATCCAGCGATTTCGATCCACATCCGATGTATGGGAGCGGGCCATAGAGGTCGATGTCTACGCGGTCGAACGCTCGAGCATGGTACGGAGCGGCTGTAGTGGGCCAGTAGGACGCAGTGGGGGAGTATTCAGCACCTTGCAGACAGTCAAGAGCATCATTGATCCGAGGCAGTGGATAGACGTCTTTCTTGTAATGCCGTTTATGCGGCGATAATTTATAGAAAACCGAATGGTGCCATCTTTTTTGCGCACCAGAACGACAGGTGACGACCAAGGGCTTTGAGAAGGCTGACTGATGCCGCGCTGCAGCATGTCGTCCACTTGTTCGGGCGCTGTAAATGAATTAATGTATAAGAAAAACGAAAAATTCGGCCGCTCTTCTGCGGAAACGCGATAGGCACGCTGTCGTAAGGGGCATGGGAACCGGTGTCGAAAGTATGAGAGACACTTGTCGTGCGACCCAAGGATGGTTTGTTGCAGTCGAACGAAGAAACGAACTCGTTCAGTAGAGTAAGAAGTTGGGTGCGATGAGACGGCGAAAGGTCTGCTGCGATGGCGTTGTCGAAAACTTCCGAAGGCGGTGTTGATGAAACGCAAGTTATGGCGTTAAATAGATGGCTCTATCGTCAACGTCAAGGTCCTCAATACACGTGACAGCTTGCACAAATCCTAAGGTCTCACCGCGCAGTATGGTCACTGGCTAGCGGTGTGGATTACAGACGGGTATCAAAGCGGATTCAAACCTAACAGTGAGGACGGCGAACGGGAGAAATAAGTCCTTGCGGTGAGCGAGCAGGTCAGATGCCGTAAACGCCACAGTTGAGTCTGGAACGGCAGTACACGACAAGGTCACAAGTACCGACGTCGCCGGAGGTAGATCAGTATCATCATCAACGAAGACTTTGTGAACACTGAGGTCGGCGCCGAGTGATGGCGAGTCACATAACGGCGAAAGGGCCACCTACGAGCGAGAACAATCGATGATGGCACTATGACGTGACAGGAAGTCGCATCCGAGGAAGACATCATGAGAACAGGAGGGCAACACAAAAAACTCGATGCTGTACAAAACGTCTTCGACGACTACACGGGCGTTGTATACAGCCGTAGGATGCATGGGTTGCGCGCTAGCAGTACAGAGGGCCATGCCAGATGGAGAGGTCGTGACGTTTTTCAGCTTGCGACAAAGATTTTCATGGATGACGCGAACGGTGGCCCTGGTATCGATAAGCGCTTGGGCGGATGCTCCCTCGACGTGGACGTCAATGACATTATGTGGTGAAAATTGAGGCCTCAGAAAGTTCGATGAGCTTGCAATTCTTGCCTCTGGAACTGCGCTAGTCAGTTTCTCCTTCGGCAGGAGATGGCCGACGACGCATAGGTGACAGCGACCGTCGACGTGGAGAAGGAGAACGGCGACTGTCTGGACGGCGGTCACGATGGGAGAGACTCAGCGGCGAGTCGTACGGCATCTTGGCAGCGTATCTCGGCGGCATGTTGTGGCGCGTAGGGAAACTGATCGACGGCGTCACGGTGCGAGGACATGTTATGACGACAAAAGCGTGCAATGTGACCAGCAATGCCACATGCGAAGCAAATAGGCCTGTTGTGTGGCGTGCGCCACGCGTCTGCTCGACGAAGAAGCTGGGGTGACTGCCGTGAAACGGGAGCAGGGGGAACCCGGTGCGTCGGTGGTGGGACGACAGCAGCAGCATAGTTGAACGGCGCCGGTTCTATAGATTCTACAACGCAACAGTGGCACAGTCAAAACTGTAATCCTCTAGGCGGATCTGGATGAGTCTTTCCACGCTTCAGCACATATAGTCCGACTTCTCTGGCAGATATCACCAATAAAAGTTCTGATGTCTTGCTAGAGCCACTACAGAAATACATTGTAGCTGTAGGTACCCGAAATATTTGCACTTGAAATCTCCCTCCTTTTATTTAAAGCAATTATTGTGGCCTGTTATTGCCTAAGAGGCGTCATTCTTACCTTATTCTGAACATTGCTGCAAGAAGACCACCAGGGGAAGTGCAAGCATTTAAACATACTAGGTTTTGTGTGAAAAAATATAATGCATCTGAGGAGCACAGGAGCCCGTCTTAGGATTATAGCCGCAACCTTTTTACACTCGATAGCTCGAACGAGTCTTCCCATGTTTTTCTTCAGTTATCGCAGACTGCATGTTAAATCCTGCGCTTCACAAAGGTCAGCGGACTGCCTCATTCGGTCTGAATTTAACATTTAACAACAAGAAAGAAAGAGCGTGCGAGCAACTAAACGTATTTATTTCTTTCCATCATCTCTTTAAATGCAGTAGTTTGAAGTTAAGCATGTCAAAACATTTAATGACGAGTCGACATAACTCCTCTAACATCATTGCCAACATGGTCGCTAAAACACGATTGTGTTGGCTGATATTTGCTACATATTTGCCGTAATAAAGCAACAGATTCTTTTCTTAATCACAATGTTTCCGCCAATTTCTAAATCTTAGTGTACATAACCGCACTCTGTACTCACCGGCGTAACTTTCCGATGCCGCATGACAATGCTATGCAGGCCGACGTTGTACGGCGACATCCGGTTAAATGCGCTCTATTGCTGCTCGCGTTTTTTATTGGCTAGGGTAATAATTTCTAATAAAGCACTCAAGTAAAAACTTGAGGAGCCGATTATGTTGTATAGTTGCCTGGGCCGAAAGGGTCGCTCCTCGTGAGGGGCCATTCTAGGACTCGGGCCTGCCAGATCATAACTGAGCAGAGTCTCAATAAAGTTGTTACCACCACCACCTATAGATGTTTCTCCATCGACTGAGGAAATTTTGCGTCCGCGCAAGTTCTACTTACCGCTAGGACGCTTTCCTACAAAGGGGAACACGTGCAAGCACAGAGACCGGTATAACACAAATTCAAAAATTTTTTTCTTGCTTAAAACAAAAAATAATTTGATAAACGTTTCTCAGTTTGTAGACAATGGATGTTTCTAATAGATACATTATTTAGCGCATTTTTACCCCGAACCCCTCAATGCTAAATTTACGACTAATCATAGGTTAAAACTAACTTTTTTGCAACTTTCTCGCCAGCTCTACAGCCCATTTCACGTTATATTCGGTTCAAATTATTTTGCACTTACAGTACAACTTGCTGGAAATTAGTTACTATGAAATATAATCTTTGGGTAAAAGTTATTTCTCTGCAAAAAAATTCCCAATATGTACCAAATGTTTCATGTTGAGTGCCGTATAAAAAACTCACGGAAATGTAAAGGTCGATAAAACTTTTTTTAAGTGAAAAGCCTATCTTCACTCTCAAAGGAAAATCGTGTGCTCGCCTAATTTAAGAAGAGACAATTTTTTGACAATGTGTTTTATGACTCCTACTTTCGAGCTTTCTAAAAAACTTCACATGCTTCTAGCCGTGCTGAATTTTTTTTTTTTTGCCAAAATGTTTTACAGGAAGGCTTCTTGCTTTAAATAGATGATAGCCCTCAATTTTTTGAAAGAAATCGCTGATGGACGAGCGCCACGGTTGGCACAGTTGGCACAGTTGGCGTGGAATGACCCATATATATATATATATATATATATATATATATATATATATATATATATATATATATATATATATATATATATATATATATATATATATATATAAGAAATTATGACACAATGGAGGCGTTGTGGTACACAATAACTTTATTTTTTTATTTATACCTACAGTTTCGGGAATGGAGCTCTCTTCGTCAGGACAGCTTCAAAGTTTTGCGGTTCGTCATCGTGGTAACATGGTGTCTCCACGGCGGCGACTGCCCTCACACACGAATACATTTGAAGGAGGAAGCGTCCCATCCCCCAGGGCCGCTCCTGGTCCGCTTCTACACTGGCGGCTGCTGTGGAAACTTAAACGCGTCGGCGCAATGTTCGCGTCTGCTTGAGCGTGCGCGGCGGGGCATCGTAGCATATGAGGAGTCATTCGAGGGGATGTCCGAGGACGGCTGGTCCCGAGTGATATCGAGTTACCGTAAAGCAAGTGTTGAGGGAACTCTGCATCGGCGCGAAAGCCACAGGCGGTCGTGGCGAGCGTTGCCTGGATTCCTTGAACAGCGCCGTTCAATGAAGGGAGACTACAAGCACGTAACGGCGACGGCCAAGATAATGAACTCGCGCTACTAATGAACTCGTGCTCGAGGGTGAGGGCAGTGCCACCGCGGAGTATAATTAAGGGGTGTCACGGTATAATTGAGCGTTGTCAGTTCGTACGTAGTTTCCTGGATGTCATGAATATTTTTCAACATTTGAAACTGAGCAATGCAGTGCGAAGAGCTCAAAATGCAACATTACTCAGAGAAAGAATTAGGCACTTATGAAGAAAGTTGGTAATTACATACTCTTCATTCTCATTAACGCAGATGTTTCTAAATAAAAAGCTGGTCAGTTACCATAGCGTTCACGTAAGAGGGAGTTCCTGAAGAGACCTGCAAGTAATATTCCGTCCGAGTAAGATTCGGAAAAGAGGCAGGCCGCTCTTCTGGCGTGCCCACCTAACAGTTTTCAAGCAATTCATCGTGTGGAGGGGAAACCTTGACGCCAAACACAGGAGGCATAAGCAGAGACCTAGAGCCCTGCATAAAGGGATTGTTCCCTCAAGGCAACACAGAAAGGGTAGATGGGCAATGTTCAGTTCAAAAGCTTATTTTCTTGTTTTTCTACATGCAATGCTGCCGTGAGGTCATGAATAAAACAAGAACCTGATAAGTTTGCATAATCTCCATCCGACGAACGTCGCAAAACTTTCCCTAGAGATAAAGAGTAAACCAAAAGGGAATTCGTTGAGAGTCTTCAGTGGCACTCTCTGTCCTTTAGTATTTCCAGCGAGTTATGGGCTCATATTTATGCGAATGGAAAGTTGCTGGCTAGATGGCCTTAGATTTTTCCTTTCAAGTGCAAAGAAAATATATTTAACGTAGTGGGTAGCAAGCCGTGCTTCTTGCTTCGCTATAGACGATTCTAACTGCTGATAGCTTCATTTTACAATCCAAATAACAAGATTTATTTTTTTTTATTCTTTCAAGTGCAGTGTACTGCTTCAAACAGTCTAAGCTCTAAAGCGTTGCGCAGCATTGTACTGAGATAAAAACAAATAAAGAAAAGAAGGAGAAATCCAAAGAAAACATTATATACAAGATATCAACGCGGACGCTAATGAAAAAGAGGTGAGGCGGTTTTCTCGGTAAGAAAGTTGCAGTTTCGCCCCAAAGGCAAAGCGTCGATTGCGTTACTTAGCCTTTCGAAGTGAGGATAGTAGTTTTGTCGGCCGTATAAAGCTGTAAATATTGGCGTACTAACTAAATTAACAAGCATGGTGTCACGAACGCACAAGTCACATGTACACATCTCGCTCGATGACCGCGGAAGCTCTGTCAGAACGCTGGAGTGAGTAGGCGCGGCAGCAGCAGCGAGTGCATCGACCTTCGAGGCATCAACGCGAAGCCGCGACAACAGAGCTCGCGGCGGACTCTGTACCCGTCGCAGATGGCTTTAAAAAATTGGAGGACGCTCAAGCTTCGCCTTCAAGAGTGGAACGCGACAGCGTTTCCGTCGACCCGCCAAGGGGTGTAAGACATTGCGCTACGGCGCTGCGATCACTTATGAGGCGCTCCGCATCGGACTTTGCACCAACCAATCACGCGGTGAGCGCCGAGCAACGCAACGTTCGGCGCGGCGACGAAACGTGCGCCTGAGCAAGCGGAACGAACCAAAGAACTCGGTGTCTCGGAGGGAGAAACTATCTGCGCGAGCCAAACGTCGTGATCGGCACGGAAAGCCGGGCCGCGACGCGCCTTGAAGGCCGACGCGATCATGGGGCTGACGCCTCGATGGGACCGTCCTCTATTTCGCTTGGGGGCACCACGCAGACGCATGACTCCTTGGAAGCAGCTCGGCACACATCGCAGGGGACGCTTTCCCACCAGATGCGCTACGGCACAGCGATCACGTCAGAGGCGTCCCGCATCGGACGCTGCACATAGGAATGAGGAAAGAGGAGCCACGTCGCCAAAACACGAGGGTTTAGTGACGAGTGAAGTCGGAAGGGGAGAGAGCGAGAAAACTTGTTAAACGCAAGGGTAGTGGGGCATCCTGCACCGGTCCCCGCACGGCCCGAAGGGGAGAAACGGGCGAGTGGCGCGCCACGTGTCAGGGCAGCGCCGCACATTGAGAGGAGGTGGTCTTCTGTGTTTGCCGCAAGATGGCTCTGCGTGTGCGCATAGCACAGAAGAAATGTAGCGGAAACGTACTTCGCTACTCGTGTAACTGCGACTTCTGTAAGTTACATGCTCATAATTACCGATATACCCGGCAGTATAACTTTCTATAGAAAGTTTCTTAGGCAAAAGCGCATTCGCTAGAGGCGCTTTTGTACCGCTTTGAAGCATCGAACTCGTGGCTGAGTGGTAGCGTCTCCGTCTCGCACTCCGGAGACCCTGGTTCGATTCCCACCCCGCCCATCTTGTAAGTTGTTTTTCGTTCATGAAGTGCCACCCGGTATTTATCGCTCACGGCCAGCACCGCCGACACCAACGTCGAGGACACCGGCCTTTCTCCGACACGAGCGCCTTAACGCTGTCGCGTTAAAATACAGCGGCCCGGCCGGGCGCGCGTCGCCGCCCAAAGTAGCACCCCCCCCCCCCTCCCCCGGTGCCTAGCGCCCGACGGAAGAAGGAGCGCTTCCTGCCCACTTTTCTCCGTTGGGGGCGCGAGATCGAGCCGCGAGCGCCGGCTCACTCTCGAACGCTTTCGCTCGCACATACGGCGCACGACGACGGTTTTATCACCCTTGGACTTTATACGGGAGTGTCCATATAATTGGTGCTGCAATAAAATAAACAGTGCTCTGACTAGTGTGGCTAAGCCTGTCTATATGGTCACGAATGCGCAGGCCACGTCGTAGTCATGTAATGGAACGGGTAGGACCTCCCTGCCAGTGTGGGCCCTATCACCTTTTCGTGTTTTTCGCCGCCGCAGCCTTTTCTTTTGCTACTATTCCGGCGGGTGGAGGCTGCTGCAGCAGCAGCAGCAGCATTTGCCGCCGCCGCCACCGCCTATTTTTATGTCCAGTCTTGCGCTAGCTGATTCCAGCTTGCGGCTGCAAATTCTTTAATTACGTCCCCCATGGCATGTGTAACAAAATTTCACTTTGGCTAAATTGGTTATAATTCAGTAGCGCATATCACTGAAGCAATTTTGTCAATGCCGCAGGGCTGATAATTGCCAAATTTTCTAATTACAGCCTCTAAACAACACCTAAGGAGACGACCCGTGCATCTTGTTGATAGCGGATACGACGCAAGTCCCAGAACGTCACCGCTGCGGCGCCTAATCTCGGAGGCCATGCTGGTTGGAACCGCGTGTTCTAGGTCATGCGTCGCTTCCGGCGAGAGGTAATGGCGGTGTCCTTCTGAAATTTTTTCAGTTTCGGCATCAAAAACGTCAATGTTTGCGCGCTTTTCATGACGCTTCTACTTTTGCCCTTGCGGTGCAGATGTACATGTTCTTGCTTCTGACGATGTAGCCGACGAATCACAAGAAAAAAGCATAAAAAGCATGCCAAATGAAATTTCCTTTTTGTAGTTGTTTTAAAACTGAAGATTTTAAAGCGACCCTTTCTTTGCGAACCCTCGTGGACTCTCCTGACCGTGGCTGCTGGGTGCCGAATATCTCCTACCTAAAAAAAGAAAAAGAAAAAAAAAACAGATTTACGTGGCCAATGGTGGAATCTAACCTCGGTCCAGTAGCACAGCAGCCCGATGATCTTAACTACTGGGTCACAATTGCGTGCCCTTTTCCTTCTTTATGACCTGATTTCAGCAAGTCAGAAAGTGCATACCGTACACAGATATGTTTCCAACCAAGATAAAAGATATTACAAACAGGTTGTGCCTAAAGCCTCCAGTCACAAAGCGGCTAGCATATAGCCATCTAGAATTCTTTTAAGGTTGCCAAAGGTTCCACTCTGGCCAGTCACGTCGGAGGAGAGTACTGCGTGTTAATTACATCTATAAAACGACTAATATTCTCTCGAAATTACATACCAGGTCGTCTTTTATCTGGATCGCAAAACAAGCCAGCCATACGGGAGCACCGCCATAAAGAAGAGAGACCAGTTGGCATTTTACCGCCAAGAAGTGTTCCATTTTCATTATTTATTGCTAAATAACTTATACTCTCAGGATGTAAAAGAAAATTTTTCTTTATTGTGCGCTGTTATAACGACGGAAAAATAAAATCCTGCATAGCAATGAAGAAAAACGAGATTTGTTGTTTACGGTTGCTTGCATAGGAACCGATGTGTACCCCATGGCATATAAACACCCCTGATCCTTAACAAAATTGCGTCAGAAAGCGTTCCTGTGTGTAACTTAAAGAAAGCAAGTCTTCATACCTTGTAGCACCTGCATTCTTTTCACCCGATTATACCCTGGCCTCCACTGTACAGGGCTGTCCACAATGGCTTAGAAGTACTTACTGTTGGGCGTGTTGGTATCCGTACTTAAGGAAAAATACCGCAAACGAACAAAGGCGAGAAAGAGGATCGAATCAACACGCCCAACAGTCAGTACACCGCGTTCTTCTGTGTTTTCTTTCCCGTCGCTATTCGTTTGCGCCGTTCATCCTTGAGTTTACAGTAGGGCAGGGTGTACATTATCCAATGTGCCGTAATACAGGTTGTTACTTTTAAGCGCAAAACAGGTATTGAGGCCACAGGGGCGTAGCCAGGGGGAGGGGGGGGGCTTATGGGGCATCAGCTCCCCCCCCCCCCCCCCCCCCCGAAATTGTTTCTTGCTGTCATGCACCGCCAACTAAACAACCCTGACGCCGGAAATCATTCTGGATTTTATCCAGAATATCTTTTTTACGCTCGAAAAGAAATTTTTGCACGAACATTGCAACTTGGGGTGGATTTCGCGGCAACTTCCATGCACCTGGAGTCACATAACGCAAGAAGCGCCATCCGAGCATAAAGTTTCAAGGGCGTTTTGAGGGCGAGCGGGCTCGTCGCGGCATCGCGCGGAGGCCGCTGAATCTGAGGAGCGCTTGGATTTCAATTGCGAAACTTTATGGGCATAAAATTCTCATAAACATTTGATACCAAAAGTGCACTGAATTTTCTAAAGTCGTACATCGGACCATACAACGAGACAAGCCAAATCAACACACTATATCATACAAGTGGGCAAAGCACGGAGCGAGGTCCTATGAGACGAAGCGCTGTGGCGGTTCATTTGCGCCGTCATGTAGCAGAAAAGAATATCAACATGTTTTTCACCTGCGCCAAAGCATCGATATCAAGGCAGTAATGCCAGCAAATGTAACTACTTTCTTGTTTACTTTTTCTGATTTGACTTTTATCCGCGAGGACACATTCAGCCTCTTCAATTTTCTTGTTCTCGCTACCAGCGGGCTACCACAGCCAGCCATGAACGCATGCGTTCTTTCGCCTGTTGCGCCGACCATCGCGCGGCGCACTTTGGTGCGCGTTCGTCTTTCTCGGGCCGATTGGATTTTGGCCTGCCAGAGCTTTGGACACTTTCTGGCTAGCAGACGAGAAAAATAAACAATGCTCGCTCGCCGCCATCACTGTGGGGACTCGATGGATTGCAAAGCCTCGGCTTGAGAACATCACCTTCACTTTGATGTTATTGCAACCTCACCGGACGTCTTTTATCTCGCCTCTGTAGGGTACCGAGCAGTATGCGTATGGCTTTCTGTGGACCAAGCGTTTCACGTTTTCTTCGATATTCTTTGGGTAACCACATGAGGTGCCCAAAGTAGGCATTCGATTGTGGCCAACATGCTTCCCTTCGCGTTTTTTTTTTTCGTTTCGGTGCCCCCGCCCCAAAAAAGAAAGAAAGACATTGTTGCTGCGCGCGAATTGTTGCATGGCGAAAGTTCGATTTTCTTACTACTTCTTTTCCGGAAAGTGATGGGCCACGGGACTCTGATACTCTTATTATATTACTGCGATAGCAAGTATATGGCCACTTCAGGCGCATTCCTGCCGTGGCTGTCGCCGTCATGTTCCGTGTAATCTCCAAGAGCTGAAATTGAAAGTTTGACGGTAGCCCATTTGGCCGGAAAAATACATGTTGAATAAACGCGGGAAGACTGCGTGATTTCAAGCGCTAAACGACTACTAATAGAAGCAAGAATATCGGAGTGCAAGGTCCATATGCTCTAAAATGATACCTTCTATGCCCGTTGCCGACTAGAGTTCCTGTGCCCTGCTGAATTTGCTTATATTCAGCTACACGCTAACTTTCAAGCAAGCGTGAGAACACGAAGTAATGACGTCATGCACCATGCCAAGCTGGAAAGGCTGCGACCATCCTGAAACGGTCCCACCTGAAATTTACCAAGAGAGGCTGCACACAATCTTTCTTCCTATAAACGTGACAAAGCGCGACTCTTTTCTGAGCCTTGGTCTAAACTTTAGCACAGGGCCCAGACGAGATACGAAGTAGCTGATTTTTTGCTGTTGAAAAGGCTCCAAACCAAGTCGACTACACTAGACGTGACGCAGCTCGCACGCGTGTTGTAACGTGCCTTCTAGGCTCCAAACCCTTCTTCAAACTGCGCGCTGTCGCTATAGAGGAATATGAAGCTATCGACCGGCTTCGAAGCAATCCTGACATCGTCATTCTTCCGGCTCACAAAGGAAACGCAGCTGTTTTGCTTGATAGTGGTGACTACACTAAAAAAATGCTGGCACTGGTTAGTGACGCCAATACCTATAGTCGCCTGACGCGTGATCTAACAGGAAAACTGCAAAGGGACTTCCAGAAGCTTCTAGCTGACGACTTCCATTTGGCCCCACCCCAGCATAAGTCCCTCTATTACCGGCCACTTTGTCACAACGGATAAGCTCCTGCACTTCATGGCCTACCAAAGATACACAAGCAAGGCGTTCTTATGCGGCCCATTGTCGAATACACTCGCTCACCTCTGTAAAAGCTTTCCGGTTTCTTGCAGCGGATCATGCCGCCACTCGTTGGAAAAAGCGGCACTCAATTACGCAATTCTGGCGAATTTATTGAACAGATACGGCATGTTGTTCTGCTCATGAGGACGTCATGGTCTCATTTCAAGTTAGGTCACTGGTCACAAGTGTTCCAGTAGAATTGGCTGTAAAGGTTTGCACCGCTGCCCGATAGGTCTCCGATTGACGTTTCATACCTGTCCCGTCTCTTTAAGTTCCTTTTGTCGAATATATACTTCCTCTTACAACAGAATTTTTAACTGCAAACGTATGCTACAGCTATGGGTGCATCTATATCAGTTTCTGCTGCGAATATGGTCATGGAGGACGTCGGGCGTTTGCATCTTTGACCTCTTCTCCAAAGGTAGATGATTGCTTTTGCATAATTCACAAGGGTACTCTCGCTGGCTTTACGTCTCGTCTTAACAGTGGCGAACAGGCGATTCAATTTACTGTTGAGCAAGAGGTATACGGTTGTCTACCATTTCTTTGATGTTATTGTCAAGCGCGGCGACTCTGGCCTTTCTTTCAACGTCTACGGGAAAGAGAGAGAGAAAGGCAAAGGAAAGACAGGGAGGTTAACCAGAAATTATTTCCGGTTGGTTACCCTGTACTGGGGGAGGGGCAAGGGGATGCGATAGGTGAGAGAGAGAGAATGACTAAAAAAAAAAGAAAGAAAGAAAAAAAACTACACACACACGCACGTACACACAAACTGTTTCTGTGGGCACTGTCACGCAGCCCACAAAGGCGTTCCTAGTATTATGCAGTGTCACCGTACAATCCTGCGTCACACAGTGAAGTCACAATCTGTCAGAAAGTCCAGTGTCTTTTGAATACCGCAACAGCGCCTTCATAGCCGATCGCGCTGATGTTCGCGTAGGCCAGTTTCCAAGCATTTTGTTTTCTGTAATTAGGAGCTTGTCCAGTTTGTCTAGGGTGGCTGAGAGGACTGCTCTTTGCGGGTTGAAACGAGAGCACTGACAAAGAAGGTGCGCGATTGTTTCATTGCACCCGCATAAGTCACAAAGTGGGCAGTTGGACATCCCGATAAGAAAGGAGTACGCATTTGAAAATGCTACTCCAAGCCATAGACGAACTAGAAGGGTGCAGTCGCGTCGTGGATGCTCGGGCGGAATACGGAGTTGTAAATTAGGGTCCAGGGTATGAAGGTGTGTACTTGTGAGATCGGATGAATTCCATTGAGCTAATGTCAAGTCGTGTGCAAGTACGGCAAGTTTTTTCGCTGCGTCGGCTCTCGAAAGAGGAATGACAACGCAGTTGACGCCGTCGTGGGCAGATCGGGCAGCTGCGTCTTCTCGATCATTGCCATGTATGCCACAGTGACTAGGCAACCGCTGATATATGATATCGTGTCCTTCGTCAACTATGCGATGGTGTACTTCTCTGATCTCTGCGACGAGCTGTTCATGTGATCCATGGCGCAGTGCTGAGAGTACACTCTGTAGGGCTGCCTTGGAAGCCCACACATACAGGCCGGTACCTGAATTTCAAGTCGGTACATCCGCTTTCACGCAGAAGGTCTGTTCCTGCTACGCTGTTCCAGCGAGCAAAAACCGTTTGCACAAGACAGGATGACTGCACGCGTGATAGCGGGATCATCTGTGAATATATAAGAACCTGTGGCTACCCTCCGTCCTTTTCACCCTCGGTAAAGAAAGGAGCGTCACTCCCAGAAAGACAGCGTTCTGCGTAGTCTCCGAAGAAGTGAACTGCCGTTCCATATGTCCCTGGCACAAATGAGACCATCGCTCGTATCATGCGCAGGTATTACGTCAAAATTGCGCATGTGCCAACCCGCAAACTAAGAAACGTTTTAGTAAACGTAAAAGATAAATTGACACAGGGAAATTTCCTTGGTGTAGTATACGCCATAACGTGCGAGAACAGAGATTACAAGAATATCAGCCGACCCGCCGTGGTTGCTCAGTGGCTATGGTGTTGGGCTGCTGACCACGAGGTCGCAGGATCGAATCCCGGCCACGGCGGCCGCATTTCGGTGGGGGCGAAATGCGAAAACACCCGTGTACTTAGATTTAGGTGCACGTTAAAGAACCACAGGTGGTCGAAATTACCGGCACAGGATTCTGTGATCTGTGATTGCGCGACGTGCTTATTTCCCTTGTTTGATGCATTATATAAAGTGGCTTTTGTTTAGATACGTACATTTATTGGAGACTGATGCGTATATGTAGATATCTCGTTGCGAGGTTTTGTGTATGCATGCATTGAACTTTGTTTCCAGTGACACCTTTTTGCCCTTTATCAAGCTGTATCTTCGCATTTCTAGTGTATATATTGCAGAACTCCTGCTTTTTATATATGCTCTCGTTGCGGCTATAATTTTGGTGCAATTACTCACAATACGCGACCGGGGACAGCTGCTCCTGCACAATACATTGGATAGAAGGACAGCGCCATTGAGATTTTTCCCTGGCCGTTGCATAGGTAGAAAAATGTAAAGAAGGTTCTTGAATTACAAAATTTAATTAAAGTATTTGTCCTCAACTTGTTCATTTCATGGCTTCGCATTTTTCATATGAGCGGCATGCACACCTTTGCTGGTTTCGAAATTATATATTCCAATTTTTTTGTGATATTTGCTTTTAAATAGAGAAAAATGTGGAAGTACTCATATCAGTTATTTCTGGCATAATTTTTTGGGACATACGAATATATTCTTTTATGAAAAAATATGTATTTTACATGTCTTGACAGTGCGTAGCGCATAAGAATTCGTTTGCAGCATCTTTGGCAATGGCACTGCAGTTATCGTTGATGTATTTGACCCCTCGACAAATTCTGGAAGGATCAGGCCGAGCTGAATTGTGAGCTGAAATGTCACCCATTACCTCGCCTGGTCTTTCCCTAATTGCACAGCACTTTTCATGCAAAGTTGGTAACTGGAAACAAGAGTCGCAAGGAGGTGAGATATTAAGCGATCCGCTAAGGGAGAGAGCCGAGGCAACAGCGAAACAGGAAGGAAAAACGAAAATTAATTAATTTAAGCGTTGCTTGTGAAACTACTTATGGATCAATATCTTTTTATTTACAAAGGAAATAGAGAAAATGCGGCCGGAAGTGGAGAAGGATTCCGTCTGTTTTGAATGACGCTTCTACGTTATCAGTCTAACCGCCTGACCTAGCCACTTATGTGCTGTGCTTATGTGGGCGTTTTTCTAACCTTCCGCGGTGGGCGCAGTACTTCTAGAACCGCAGCGTCCTGCGGTCTACGCGGCTGTACGGCACTGGCGGCCATACACCATTACGCATCTTCCCAAATAACATTACGAGTCGGTTTTGGCACCTAACTTGGTAGAGCAGTAAACGAGGGATCCAAAAAGAAACTGTGATTGTTCCGCAAGTATATATTTCTCTGTGTTTCCTCCAGAGCTAATAAAAAAAAAAACGCTACTAGAAGTCTTTATTTTACATTTTCGTTTGATTACTTGTTCTTGGCAGTGTTCATCCTGCGCTTCTTTCCTGCGCGAGTCATTTGATCTGGTTCCTTGTTTGTCAAGCAAAGGAGAGGTATATCTCACAGGCGTATACCTGTCAAGTACACCTTATTTAATTTCTCTTTTTCGTATTCACGCATTTTTATGGGGAACGGTGGGCATTATTCACATTTACACTCGGAAAAGTACCCCCTCCCTCATTTGCACAGAAAGGTTACCTTGGGTTGGACCCCCCCCCCCCGAAAAGATATGCTGGGTACGTTCATGCTGTGAGTCATGCACTTTCTACAATGAAGATTCAAAATCATACTTTCTCTACAAAAGGTTGTCAATATTCAGTTAATCCTGAATTTCTGAATTAACATATGTGCCATTGCGACTAGCCACATTGCTAGCTCTTTAGCCCTCCGTATCTCATTCCTTTTTCTCTTTGGAGCCATTCAGCCATTAAAGACCCGTATTGAAGCTTCCTTGGTGGTTTTAACGCTGTCATGTATTCTGCTGCTCTCAGGCCGGCGCAAGTGCGTTACAAATATATTCCTAAAACTACGACTTGATTGCGCAACTTGCATATTCGCGCAACTTCGCAGCGTAGATAGAAGGAACAATAGAAAGGGGGAAAACGCGATAATGCACTAACTTGTAGTCAGCTGTTTGGAGTCTTATTTGAATGACAACGGGCGACTCCTCCATGCATCACAGTGCGAGCTCAGCGCAAACTACAAGCCATGACCAGTGTTTACACCTCCCTAATTAGACACTTTCTGTCCCTTAATAGCATATATCCAGAGATTTATCCGAATTGTTCTTGCGTGGCCTGTGGTGAGGTAGCTACGTTGCCTCATATGCTCTGGGAGTGTGGGTCGCTGGGCCCGAAGTTCACCAAGGAAGAGTGGGACGCGCTTCTGCGAAGTCCCGTCTTTGAGGACCAAACGCTGGCTGTCCAGCGCGCCCGCGAGCGGGCCGGCAGACTAGATCTGTCAGTTCCGTCGTGGGATTAGCCGGGTGCGCGTTTTATCGCGCTTTGCTGGACCAAATAAAAGTTTATTCACTCACTCACTCACCTTTCTCTGCGGGTTCATTGGATAGATGATGTAGCAAGGAGCTATCTATAATCGCCGCTGTGGTGCAAGAACTGCCTGGTCGAACTCAAGGCCCTCTTTCTCTCGGCAAGCGTACCATTCGCACTGAAGGCTATTGTAATGTGTATCTAGTTTCCGCGGGAAAAAAGCCGTCGCGTTTCAGTGATTGCAACAGTTCATTTATTTATTTATTTCTTCAAAGGTCTCTTGTTGTGCTTCAGCGCGGAGGAAGCGAATGCATATATATATATATATATATATATATATATATACACACACACACTCGTTCATTTCGTTCGTTTGCGACATGAGACTGGAATGGCCTGCCCACCGAAGTTGCCACGAAGGAAACAGCGTACTGCTGCGTCTCTTAACATATATATATATATATATATATATATATATATATATATATATATATATATATATATATATATATATATATATATATATATATATATATATATATATGCGTGTGTGTGTGTGCAAAATAAAAAGGTATGTGCGTCTTTGTATTGTAGGAATGCTATAACAATTATTGAAGCCGAAGCCTAAAAAAAAAAGAAGCAAGAACCAGTGCATTTCCTCCGCGCCTCCGGCTCTGAACTCATTCATTGCGACAAAAGCAAGTTCTCTATGCGGGCGTCGCCTTCTTTTATGACCAAGAATTATGACCAAGAATAACTTGGTCATAATTTGTTTGGGATGCGCTCAGCGTCCCCCATGTCTTCGTCCGCTACATTTCTGCTTGTAGCCCCAAAATACACGCACAGGCGCTAACGCTCTAAGTCTGCGTAAAGCAGGAAATCCAGCACAAATCGCCTGGCGAATACTTTGCACGATAGTTCGGTGGTTAGCGCTACCCCGTCCCACATGTACGTTGCCGCAGAAACACTATTAGTTTGATCTCCAGCGGTGGTGATGGTGGAATATACGTTTCTTTTCACTGTTGCGCTGCTAAGCACGGGGTCACTAGTCAAATACCGGCCACGGCGGCCACATTTCGATGAGTTAGAAATTTTTAAAGCACCCGTATACTTAGGTTTAGGTTGGACTTTAAACAAACCTAGGAGGGCAAAATTAATCCGGAGTCCACCTCTACAGCGTGCCTCATAATCAGTTCATGGTTTTGGACCATAAATTCCATAACGTAATTGTTTTCTTCTCGCTGTATGGCGAAGGGAAAGCTGAGGCCTGATAACGGTTGCGCGATAACGGTGGCACGCCGACGGCGCTGTAACGGAAAGAACGTGCACGTACAGACACAGCAAAGCCAATTTCGAGTTTTTATCTGCTGTCGCAGTAAGATTTCTATGTTACAAGGCAAAAGCAACTCTCCAACATAAAAGCAAGGGCACCCCGCATGAGGAAGAAAATGACGATAGTCATTTGCGTCGGAACAAAACGAGGGGCATACATAAATGAACAAAGGCGACATAATGCCATCCGAAGAGTTCTGTCTTTAAGCTTCTTACCGCTCAGAGCGATTACTTATCGCATACCCTAATTAAACTTGGGCGTAACAAAGGGCAACACACGAACGCACGCACAAAAATCCGGGATGAGTATAGAGAATCCCCTGCTCTCGTTCAGATTCTTACCGTTATTAAGGATATCATTATGACTTATTTCATGCCGCTTCATTGCCTTTGAGTTATGGCGCGTGTCTCTTCAATCCCTTTGCTTGATGTTTGCAGCAGGCTTGATAAAGTACTTACAGCCTGATTACTGCTTCAACCAACGTCGATAATTGAATGTTTACCAGAATTTGCCATGCCATTCTAACTTTCTCCTGCACTCAGAATTGATTATTTCACCACCAAGACGGCAGTTAAACATTCTTTGGCACAAAGAAGTGCTTCTTTTGTGGAACGCATCTTGCCCGTTTGTCTGCTTTCCTGGACTTCACACTGCAGTTGTGGAGTCTGCCACCCCATATCTCGAAGTGCTGGATGTGGAACCTCCCGAGGTCCCGTCCGGTTCCGGTTCACCAGCGGAAACTGCTTAAAGGAAGCTGGCAAATACATCTAGCGACAGCGAAAACACTGAGCTGTAGTTCGCATCAGCTGATGAGTCCCGAGAAGCTGGTTTTGAACCTGTCCAGCAGCACAAGGCCCGCGTCGGCTCCCGCTTTATGGGCAGTTTTGACCGGATTTTTCTCTCTTTGGTGCCTAATTCTGCGCTCAGCGGATCCGCGAAGTTACACGGTATACCGGGATATAGGACCTTTTTCAGTGAGTGGACTGTACTTGATGTTACGGCCTTTCTCGTCTAGACTACGCCGCCGGAGGTGTTAACCCTTATCGCCGAGCCCGCCGTGCTCGTGGGCCGCGCCGGCTCCCCGGCCGCTTGACGCTTTTGTCATGATGGAATACGCTGTGGAAGGCAAAGATATTGCTCCGGAAGACGTTTCGGAGGATGCTGGCTGGAAAATTTACACCCAGAGGAATTCTACGACCAAGCCAAGGCCATCATACGGCGGCAACGCTGTTAGCCCTAACGGCGGGCCGGGACCCAAGAACGGCAAAGTGAGTCCAAACTCGCCTGCTAGCGTCAAGAAGGGTATCATCCTTCGCGGTAAAATGCCTCCGCTGCCGAAAAATGATATCAAGATTATCGTCAGGATTAGGGGAGGTCTGAATATTGCTAAAATTGGTGCGGCCACGGTGGCTGATGCAATCGCGGCTGCTGCTTGCATAGACGAGGTAAAGCGAGAAGCGGACACGATCTGCCCCAATTATCAGCAGAATATTGTGGTGGTTAGCACGCCGGAAGAAGAAAATGCTGCGAAGTACGTGAGGATCAAGGATCTATGCGTTGCTGGGCACATGCATGAAGCTGCGGCATATCGTGCGGCGCCGCATGAAACGTGCAAGGGAGTCATAAGAAATGTTCCTCTCAGCGAGGGACCCGAAGCGCTCAGTCGCAAGATTGTCAACCCGCGTAATCCCCTGGCCCTGGCGGCAAAACGCATCAAGGAGTCGGGTACGGTCATCATCGCCTTCGATGGATACAAGGTGCCCAACTACGTTCGTTATGGTAACGCGCTGGTTAGGTGCACGCTTTACCGCAAGCAGATTGACGTCTGTTATGCTTGTGGAAAGCTGGGGCATCGCGCTGACGTCTGCCCCTCGCCGGAAGAAGTGGTTTGCAGAGGCTGCGGTTCAACCAATCCCAGTGAGGCCCACCGGTGTACGCCCAAGTGTGAACTGTGTGGGGGAGAGCATATCACGGCTGCCAAGGAGTGCCAGCAGCGGTTCCGTACCCCATACGTGGTCCGGCGCCGTCGTTTTGAGCGGGCTATGGCGGACATCAAGGCGGAGGATGAAGAGAAGGGAGGCTTCAGGTACGACGACAGCCAGTTCCCGACGTTGGGGAAGACGCTGGAGAGCGAGCAAGGACAAGATCGTGGGCGTCGACGTTCAAGATCAAGATCCAGGAGACCAGGTAGAGCATCTCGCAGCCGCTCCGGTGGCCGGTCTGGGAGCAGATCGGCGTCTAAGGTGCGCTTCGGACGGGACGGACAGTTGGGAACTGAGACTGCGCGTGGCCCCAATGGGACGTCGGGACAGGGTGTGCGCAAGAGTGGTGTGCTGCACGGTCTACAAGGCAAGGGCCCCAGTGGAGCGGCAAGTGGTACTACCTGGACGGAGCACACAAGTGCTCGAACGGAGATGCCTAGTTTGGTAAGGCCAGAGCAAAGCAAGGATGAGGCGAGATTCAAGAAGCTAGAAGAGGAAAACGCAGAGTTGAGAGAAATGGTGAG
The DNA here is from genome assembly GCF_023375885.2 of Dermacentor andersoni. Classification (NCBI taxonomy): domain Eukaryota; kingdom Metazoa; phylum Arthropoda; class Arachnida; order Ixodida; family Ixodidae; genus Dermacentor; species Dermacentor andersoni. Next base: position 101,923,185 of record NC_092814.1, read on the forward strand.
GCTGCTTCGGGCAGAAATCTCGGCCCTTAAGGGTTTGGCAGGACCTGCACCGGCCGAGAGGGCAATGCCTGAGCCCATAGAGAGCATGGATTTTGCTGATGTAGGTGAGGCTAGTGGGTCGCGCCCCTCAAAGAGGAAGGCGATGACTCATGAGGCGGAGCCCGCGTCGAGGAAGTTGAGATCTGAGGTGAAGGAGATGCTGTCGAGTGTTGTAGATAGTGTTAAGCAGGTCAATGATGGTCTGGCGCAGCTGAATACGCGTCTCACAGAGTCGCTCGGCTCGATTGATGGGAGGTTCAAGGAGCTGCAATGTAGAATAGAGGTGTTCGAAAACAAATCCAGTCTGAGTGCCTCTCCCCTTCTTAGGTCCGGATCTCAGTCGGCTGGTTCCTCGACTGGGAAGTCTCAGGTTCAACAAGATGGCTCGCAGCAAATGCTTCAACATGGCGCGACAAAATGAGGCTTTTTGTGTGTGGCAATGGAACTGTAGGGGGTATGCTCGTAAACGGGCGCCTCTACAGCAGTATATTCGCGCGTGTAAGGGTAGGCCGCAGGCTATTCTACTGCAGGAGACAATGACGGAAGAAGTTTCTCTGACGGGCTACCGAACCGTCTTCGGCGGATCCAAAGCTCGGGGGACCTGCATTCTGTTGGATAGCAAACGGACGCATGTGACCCATGATCTTAAGATACCTTTAAGTTCCCTGGAATATGTCATGATTGAGGTGATTCCTAACCGGGTGAAAAAGAAAAGCGTGTTTATTCTGAACGTGTATAGTGCCCCGAGGGACAGGGTGCAGAGATTCAAGCTGCTTCTGCAGAAGGCTTCTAAGCTTGCCGGGGACCATCCGCTGATCGTGGCTGGGGATTTTAATGCTCCGTATCATGTGTGGGGTTACAAGCATGACACAGTAAAAGGGAGAGACCTTTGGCAGAACGCTGCGGAGTTTGACCTTACGCTGGTCACTGACCCTGCCTTTCCGACACGTATAGGGACGTCGACGTGTAGGGATACTACCCCTGACCTCTGCTTTGTAAAGAACGCAGCCAAGCCTAGTTGGTACAATCTTGCCGAAGACCTAGGCAGTGATCATTATATTAACCAAGTTGTTTTTGAGGTTGAGGGTAGGCGCCCTAGGGCGTTAACGTTTATAGACTGGGATAAGTTTCGGATGATCCGGGAGGAGAGAGGAGAAAGGGGGAAGAAATTTGAAGGCCTGTACCGGCCGTCCCTGGAGGATTGGGTCACCCAGGTGAGGGAGGATGTAAAGGAGGCTACGAAGGAGATCACTACGGATTTGGAGGTGGATAGTGTTGATAGCAGGCTGGCCCATCTGATTGAAGCCAAGCGGTCTATGCTGGATAGGTGGAAGGGGCAGAGGCTTAATCGCAGGCTGCGTAAAAAGATTTCCGAGCTGAATAAGCTGATTGAGGAGCACTGTAAGCTTTTGTCTAGGCAACAGTGGGATGAGGTATGCAACTCGGTGGACGAGCAGGTGCGCAACGGGAGGTCGTGGGGCTTGCTTAAGCATTTGCTGAACGACTCCAATACGAGGGTTAGTCAGGGGCACGTCCTTGCTAGAGCTGTACACGAAGCAGTGGGGTCTGCCTCGGAGGAAGAGCTGGTTGAAAAGCTGGCCAACAAATACCTTCCTGTTGCGGACCCGGATGCTTTTCTGACGGAGCAGGCCTACACGGGAGAGGACAACTTTTCCTTAGATGAGGACTTTTCTGTGGAAGAGGTACGCACGGCTTTGCATAACCTTAAGAGCAAGTCGGCTCCCGGAGCGGACGGGATTTCGAACAAGCTTTTGAAAAATCTGGACGATAGGTCAATCAAGTACCTTACCGGGGAGGTTAACGCTATGTGGAGAGACGGGGTGGTTCCGGAGCAGTGGAAGACAGCTCTCACGGTGCTGATTCCCAAGGCTGGCAAAGTCCCGAGCATCGATAACTTAAGGCCTATTTCGCTCACTTCGTGTGTGGGCAAGGTAGCCGAGCATGCGGTGCTTAATCGGCTTACAAGGTACCTTGAGGAGAACCAGGTCTACCCCCACACTATGATTGGTTTTAGGGCCGGGCTGTCGACTCAAGACGCAATGAAGCTCATCAAGCATCAGGTCATTGATGGAGATGGAAGGGGCGTTAAGGCCATCCTAGGGCTGGACCTGGAGAAGGCTTTTGACAACGTTCGGCACTCTTATATTCTTAAGTCCATTTCGGATCTTGGCCTCGGCGCGCGCTTTCATGACTATGTCAGGTCCTTCCTGTCAGGCAGGAAGGCTACCTTGAAGGTTGCGGAGCTGGAGTCAAAGATGTTCAATCTTGGAGACAGGGGCACTCCTCAAGGGGCCGTCATCTCGCCCACATTGTTCAATCTGGCCATGGTCGGATTGACCAAGAAGCTCTTGGAGATTGAGGGGATTAGGCACACCATGTATGCAGATGACGTGACCATATGGTGTCCCGGTGGTAGTGAGGGCTATATCGAAAGTGTTCTGCAGGAGGCAGTAGATGCAATTGAGAATTATTTGGACCCGACGGGGTTAAGGTGCTCCCCCTCCAAGTCGGAGCTGTTGCTGTACAGTCCCACTAGAAGGGGACGCAAGCCAAGGGGATGGATCCCCGTGGACCAGCTGAGCATTCAGCTTCGTACAAGAAATGGCGATCTCATACCTAGGGTTGATAAGATCAGGGTTCTGGGGATGATTATTGAGTCGAACGGTGCCAACACGCTGACGATCCAGAAGATCATTGCCAAGACAGACAATGCGGTACGCCTAGTGAAGAGGGTGGCCAACAGGCAGACGGGGTTCAAGGAGGATAGTCTCATTAGACTTATGCACGCATTTGTATTGTGTCACTTTACTTATGTAGCGGCAATGCACAAATGGAAACCATCGGAGAAGGAGAAGCTTGACACGCAGATTAGGAAGATCACGAAGAAAGTGTTGGGAGTGCCAATGTGCACCAGCACCGACCGACTTCTCCAGCTGGGAATTCATAATACCTTGGATGAGATAGCTGAGGCTCAGGAGAGGACGCAGATGGTGCGTCTCTCTACGACTAGCACGGGTCGGCAGATTCTGAGAGAGTTAGGTGTTCCTCAGGAGAAGATTTCGCAGCTTCATGTCGGTATTCCCGTGAAAGTCCGTAATCGGTATCACGTCAAGCCTGTTCCCAGGAATATGCATCCGGAGCGAAATGTTGGTAGAAGAAAGGCCAGGGGAGCTTGCCTACTGAGACTCATTCGTGCTGAGAATCAGAAGGTTGGCTTCGTCGATGCTTCTTTTAACGAGGAGAGAAAGGTGTTTACCATAGTTGTCGTGGACAATGAGGGCAGTCTCGTTAACGCTGCTACCGTTCGGACTGATAGGCCAGAGGTCGCGGAGCAAGCGGCTATTGCGCTCGCCTTGGTTGACAGGCGCAGGCCTTTTGTATATAGCGATTCAAAGTCGGCCGTTAGGGCCTTTGAGAAGGGCTCGGTGGCTAAGGTTGCTTTTAAAATTATGCAGACATGTGAGATCTCTCAACATTACTTATGTTGGTTCCCTGCTCACCTTGGGATGATTGAGGGAGCCCCTCCGAATCTCAATGAGTCCGCTCATGAGGCAGCGCGAGATCTTACCCTCCGCTCTGCCCCGCGCAACGGCGTGGCGGTACTCCCCGAGAATAGAGACTCCCCTTCCACATACAATGAAATCACGAAGTATTACCTTCTTAATCGCAGGGTTTACAGTTTGCCGCATCCTAAACTAAACAGGGCTCAGGCACTTACATTACGCTTACTACAGACTGGTACTTATCCTTGCCCACGGAGACTGAACATGTTTTATCCAGAGACGTATACAGAGCCTTGTTGCCAAGATTGTGCTCTGGTCTTGCGAAAGAATTGAAGACTCGGCGATCAAGGATGCGTCCAGGTGGGAGGCTGCACTTCGCAGCCCGGACCTGGATGAACAATTCTGGGCTGTCCAGCAGGCTCACGATGTGGCCGTGAGGCTTGGCCTTCCGGTCCCAACGTGGGAGCGGCCCGCTTAGTGATTAATTATCACTACTTGCAGGACCACATAAAGTTTTCCTTCCTTCCTTCCTTCCTTCTTCAGTGTCAAGCTCGTACACTGCGAAAACTTCTCCTCAGCGAGATCAGCCAGCAGCGCATTGCAGCTACTAGAAACACTATGTCTGCTGCTGTCAACCCTTGAGTAGACCATGGCTCCCCAGCAACTATCTTTCTGAAAGGAGATCCGAAAGTCTGAAAATACGCGGGGGCTCGGATCGCACACCACCGATTTCCGTCGGTCTGTGTACGCAAATATATTATCGTCATCTGCGAGTCGAACTTATCCAACTCAATCAGGCTATGAGGCTATGAATCATTTGTGTCGTCAACTGTTGGTAAAAACAGCCAAGTTCTGGTGTTTTTTCGCTGTGACCTCACTTACAATCTCTGTAACATCTGTGCCAAGTCTGTGCCATCTCATGACGATAACTAATATATATGCTTAACAATGAAACTGAAGATACTTACCGTCACTGTTGTAGGCACTTAGCTATATCCAAGCCGATTTGATTAAAAAAAGGTCACCGGACATCTTGTCATTGTCTCCTGATCCGTGGGTTATCAGTGCGAATTTCAACGCTCATCGTACACTATGGGAAAGCATGAAGATGACTGCGATAGACAAAAGCTTGGTATAATTTGCCTCTGACAATAAACACTGGGTTTTCAATGATCAATCTAACGTTGTTGCGTGGTTCCGCATACAACAGCTGTCTTGACCTGGCTTTTATTTCACGAAGTCTCGTCAGGCGCGCTGGATGGTTTACTGGCATAGCAGTGAACACAAGGGAGTGAACGGGGAGTTTACGGACATGGTAGTGAACGCAAGGGAGTGAACATATTCCCACGTATGCTGAGATCAAAGGACTGTCCTCTTCCAAGTCATACGATACAATCCAAAGAGTGCACTGGCCCAAATTTCAGTCTGCCATGGAAACACTAGCGATGTCAAGGAACTTGTTGCATAACTGGGAAGACACAATCAAGAGCACAGTGAAAGACACCATGCGTACTCTAACGTTTGGAAACTCACGGAATTCGATATAGTGTTAGATTGACTTCACGCAATCTGGTAACGTGCTGAACGAAGTTAGCGACGCGTGAAGTCAATAGACGATCTACGGACTGCTAGACGCATAGAAAAGATCCAGTGCTGGTTAGATAAGCTCGAAACACATCGCTTAACTGCTTTCTGTGAATCGCTAGACTCTCATAAGCCACTGTCGCACTTACGGAGGACGGTACGAAGTTTCCAGACGCCGCCCATTCAGTATTCCCCATTGAAAGCTCTCGCCTTTTTCCGAGAGTGACCAGATATTGATGTGGCAGAGAAGCTCTGCTTCCGCTTATCCGACCAATTCACATCCCTCAGCAATTTACCATCTTCCATCAACTCTCCGCCATCACCTGATCCCCGCTTGGATTTACCATTTTCAATCCATAAATTTAAAGTGCCATTAACTTTTTGTGGACGTACGTCATCACCGGGACTTCACGGAATTGTTTAAAGAGCCCTGTGTTATCTTGGTCAGCGGACGAGAAGTGTTCACCCACATCACCATACTGAATACTGGCGAGATGACACGCTTTCCATAACCTGGAAGTCTAGTCGCTTAGTTTCGCTACTCAAGCCTGGCAAGTCGCCGTTGGAGCTTTCATCGTATCGCCGGATCGCAGTGGCGAGCTGTGTGGGCAGATTGATAGAGAGGATGATCCTTGAACGCCCAGTGTGACACTTGAACTACCACAACGTCCACACAGATGCCATGCAAAACTTCAGACGTGGCCGCTCATCGAATGATATGTCGTCTACCTAGTCGCTTACCTTCAGCACCAAAAAGACTGTAAAAGTTTCTGCACTTCATTGTTCTTCGACATCAAAGAGGAATACGACAACGTACCACATGAAGCCATCCTCGCAGCTCTCGGAGTGGTAGGCGTGGCGGTCGAGTGTTTCTCTGGATGTACAGCTATCTCTCTGTGCAATATTTGTTTCTTAAGTATCGAGGACAGCCAAACCTTTAAACATTACATCTACAGTGGTGTCTCCCAGGACTGTCTACTGAACCCTACGTTATTCAATATCGCGTTGCTTGGTCCCCTTGATTACCTTCGAAGCACAGTTCAATTATCAATGTACGCGGATAGCATCTGTGTTTGGGCGTCTGGAGTAACATGCCTAGAGGTGGGCGCACGAGGCTTCAGAATTTGAATGGCCTTCCTGTTCCTTTTTTAATGCATTAGCACTAGAAGTGACAAAGTGGAAAGAAGAGCATGTGTGTGAAGTGTTGAAAGCCGGTCGCGTTGTAAAGGTATAGAGGGAATGGGAGGTCTTAGAAGAGTATGTATGTGCATTGTGTATGATCATATATATACAGACGCGCTGTGTAATATTTTTGCTAACAGAATCTTTAAAAACCACGTCAGAGACTTCCTATCTAACCAAACAGCAAACGTAGGCCTTGGAAGATTCTGCAGTGACAAGTTCGCAGTCTTCGCAACGGGCACTCCGCAGGGCTGAGTGGTATCTCCATTACTTTTCCACATTGCAATGATAAAACTACCTGGCAGACAGTGCGATATCGCGTGACTCAATCATGCCATTTACGTACACTATATTACATTCTGGGTCACAGGAACCTCTACGGGGGAAAAACAAGACGCCTTACAGGAAGGCGTCGATTGCACGGAGACGCATCTCAAAGCGTTCGGCCTCTCCTGTGTGCCCGAAAAATCAAAACTGCTTGCAATGCGCGGAAGAATTCGTCGACCACCTCCTTCAACGCCCGACCCTGAAGTCAAGCTTAATGGCACCATCATACCATCGGTTGATACTCTCTGTTCGTGCTCGTCTCTCTTTCTCTCTATCTCCCCCTTCCACTGTCTTTCTCTTTTTATCCCCCTTAACCCTTTCCCCCGTGCAGGGTAGCCAACCGGAACTACCTCTGGTTAACCTGCCTGCCTTTCTCTGTATTCTTTTCTCTCCTCTCTCTCTGCGCGTACTGGGGCTAGTGCTCCAAAAGGACCGAGTGGGCTCGGACACCCTACTGAAGCCTCAAAGTAGCATCACTCAAGTCACACATCTGGGGAAACGAGTGGCGAGCAAACGATACAGGCTCAAGGAAGAAGGGGCACTAAAGCTAACACACGCCCTAGCTACAAGCCGCATCATCTACGGCACTATCCATATTTGGGACTCAAGACTGTGGAAAAGATAATGAATATACTCATCCGCCAAGCGCATAAATTTGCGTTGGGGCTCCCGGCAAAATCCTCAACAAAGAAGCTGCTCCAACTGATTGTTTACAACACCTGGGAGGAGTTGGAAGAAGCTCACAGAGTCAGCCAAATCGAGCAACTCAAGCTAACGGTACCTTGTAGAGCGACCCTACGTCGAATTGTATACAGAGAAGCCCTCCAGCGGTGCAACGAACACAAACGCATACCTCTTTAACTCACAGAGTGCGTTAGAGTTGCTAATGTACCTCGCAACTAGCACCCGATGTATCACAATGACAGACGAGAGGCCAGAATCAAAGCACTCAAGAAGGCGTACGAGAAAGATGCCGCAGCGAAGGTACTCCGACGCCGATCAGTGCTCGAACAAGATGGCGCACGTGGTGAGAGTAACATGCAGAACAGGAAAAGAGCTTAGTGCAGCAACATTTATAATGAGTGACACTGACTGGACAGAAGAGGTAGCGATTGCGCTCGCCGCAACAACCTGTCAGGGACAAATGGCAAATTTTACAGACTTGCAAGCAGCATGCAAAAAGTTTCAGAAAGGCCGTATCTCCAAAGTGGCACTCAATATACTACTCAAGCTGCACAACCCACCAGACATTCATATGGTGTAGAATCCAGGGCACGGGCTTTTAGCCATGAAGACCATCCCGATTTTCTGGATAAATAAAGATTGATTGATTGATCTCCTTGCGGGGAACATAGCGGCTGATGCGGCAACCCGTGGTCATACCAACCGGGCATCCACGAGAGGCGATTGTGCTCCGACGCCCATCCCAAAACGACACAGAGACATTCTAGTACACTACAGGGTTTAGACAGGAAGAAATACCCAACACCTCATCCCACGCTTAGTAAGGAGGAAGCCGTACAGCTACGAAAACTCCAAATAAGCTCCTTCCCACACGCCGCTTTATTGCAAAAGATACATTACAGACTATACGAATACAACTGTCGGCTCTGCGGCATACCCAATACGCTCTATCATATGGTTTGGAAGTGCAATGGTGTCACGGAGGTGAAGATGATGCTGCTGTTGATGATGATTTATGGGCATTCCCTTTGAAACAGGGGGGGGGGGGGTCAAATTGTCACCTAGTCTGCTTGAGTTACTGAGGTATGCTTTCAAGGCTTTTCTTTCTAGCATCCTTGTATACATTTCTTTAATCTTCTCTATCTAACCCGCCGTGGTTGCTCAGTGGCTATGGTGTTGGGCTGCTGAGCACAAGGTCGCGGGATCGAATCCCGGCCACAGCGGCCGCATTTCAATGGGGGCGAAATGCGAAAACACCCGTGTACTTAGATTTAGGTGCACGTTAAAGAACCCCAGGTAGTCAAAATTTCCGGAGTCCTCCACTACGGCGTGCCTCATAATCAGAAAGTGGTTTTGGCACGTAAAACCCCATGATTTAATTTTAATCTTCTCTATCTACCTTGTAGCGCTGCCTATGCCTGTAATGGATCCGGTCGTATCAGTTTCTTTCCTCCTTTTTTCCACCAATACTCTGAATATCTCTTGCTTATCTCGACTGCTGACCGGCTGATACTTCCGTCTACTTTAAATCCAATCGCTTGTGGAAGTTGTACGTTACGTACTGGTCTCGCTGCGTGAATCCTTTCGCGCCAGCAAATCGCCGTCTGAGTAGCTGAAGGAGGACCTGCTGACGAGCGCTGACCCGGAGGACCAGCGACGACTGGTGGGCCGAGCAAGGCGGCAAAATGAGGGCCATGACATCGCGTACTAAGGAAGCCACTCACCTGGAGGTGAGATCAACAAGATCGCTGGCGCTATCTTTTTATTAATATTTATTGCATCAACATCACCATCACCCGTTACATGTAGCAAAATTCCACTTCTTGAGTTACATTACTCTTAGAGGCAGACATTATTTGAAAAAAAAATTAAAGTGAATATTTGACTAATTAACACAGCTTTGATAATTAACTTTTAAACAAATTACTTTACGCCACATATTGTAATTTACGAATTCTAGCCGATGACTTTTAAAGTTATATCCAGTTGGAACGAATTCTGAGGATGACACCAGTTTTGAGACATTCGTTCTCAAACTATGCGACGAGATGCATTGATGTTCCACTAAGTTTTGAGCTTCAATGCGCAAAAATGCGTTTTGTGAAAAAACCGAAAAAAAATTCATGAGCCATGAGCCATGGGCTGCCTTGCGCAGCCCCAGCCTCGGCGACTAACTCTGGACCGTCCAGCGGGCCCGTGAGGCGGCGGCGAGGCAACACCTCGACGTCCCCACGTGGGAGACCTAAGGCTCCGTCGGCGAAAGCTCAGCAGGACTATAAATAAAGTTGTTACCGACCGACCGACCGACCCGCCCACTCTGTGAAGGTGGATGACCAGCGAAGCTGTTTAGCGCACTACACGGAGGTGACACAGACTTTTGAACAAAGGTAGGAACATATTTATTGTCCTGAACTGTGGTCATCGTGACAATGTAGGTACGCACACACACTCGTGTATCACCCGCCGTGGTTGCTCAGTGGCTATGGTGTTGGGCTGTTGAGCACGAAGTCGCGGGATCGAATTCCGGCCATTACGGCCGCATTTCGATGGAGGCGAAATGCGAAAACACCCGTGTACTTAGATTTAGGTGCACGTTAAAGAACCCCAGGGGGTCGAAATTTCCGGAGTCCTCCACTACGGCGTGCCTCACAATCAGAAAGAGGTTTTGGTTACGTAAAACTCCATAATTTAACATTCGTGTATCACATCTGGTATTAAATGTGTCCGTCACGTAAGGCAGTGAATGGCTCATACCCCCTTAAGCAATGGCGGTTACCCCCGTAAATGCGGCCTCCCCATTACGACGACAGAAGTAGAATTCTACGCTGGAATGATGAGCGACAACGGAGCCACCTATGGAAGAAGGCAACGACGACGAACGTGCCAGCAGTGGACGAACGGTTTTAAACGCGAAACGGGAACAATGACTGAACCATGGAAACGACAGTCAGAAGGAACCGTCAACGGGAGTGATACGATAGTTCACAGGGGAGGATTGTTCTGTAATGATGTAGTAACCCAGAAAACGCGAGGCGAACTTCTGGCACTAGTCAGGTAGGTGTACGAACGGGTGTCCAGAGCAGTGCCTTATCTTAGGGACGAAAGGAAACATCGTGGCATGAGCGGTCGTAATGCTGCCTGCGGTTTTGTTGGCTAGCTTTTGTATTTAATTGAGCACGCTGTCGATAATCGTCAAGCCTTCAGACTAACTATTCAGACACAGACACCGAGGAGCCAGTAGGTGCAATAAAGAAAGAGGCGTCGAGGGTAAATGTCGACGAACGGCCTTAAACGAAGTTGAAAGGGGAGTAATCAAAAGTTCATTTGACAGCGGTGTTACGAGCAAACGTCACAAATGGAAGAATTGTGTCCCACTTGTTGTGGTCTGGTCCGATATATATAAGTATGACGTCAGCTAACGGGCGATTAAATCGCTCTGTCAGTCCATTTGTTTGTGGATGGGAAGCATTTGTCGTTTTATGAACTGTGCAACAGATTCTGAGTACTTGAGAAGTTTTTTTGCGGCACAAAAAAGACATGGCACAAAAGTAAGGTCAAATACCGGAAACACAGGCCTTTGACCTTCCTTTTGTGTTGTCTCTTTCTTCCGCCTTAAATAAATTTGTCAAATATGCACCAATTAGGCCCACAGAAATTTCTAAGATTCTGAGTACTTTGAGAATTGTCGACAAAAAAAGTCTAGCCTCGATCACTCATCAGGACGCTAGGCGCTCCATGAGGTAACACGATTGATGTCAGAAAGAAGGCGGCCACGTCTGACGCAGAGCCAGAGCGGAGAGTTGCGGTCTCTGCGTATTGTGTAAGATGAGCCACAGCAGTAACAATCCATCGATGTCCTGTCAGCGGGATAGGAAAGTGTGTGAAGAGGTCTAATATAATGAAAGGTGTCTCCGGACATGAAATGGGTTGTATAGCAGCCCTGAAGGAGGCGATATCGGTCGCTTCCGCAGTTGGCAAAGCGTGCACGAACCGACGTATTTAGTCACAAATGTAGAAAGGCCAGGCAAGAAGAAACGGCTCTTGTTACGGTTGTAGGTTTTGTGAAAGCCTAAGCGGCGAGTAGGGGGGTCATCGTGTACTGCTTCGAGGACCTGTGCGCGCAGCGAATGACCTGAAAGCAAAACTAAACGATGCCGGTGAAAGCAAAGCTAAACGGCAAATGTAACAGGGCAGCACATGGTTCTAGAACTTAAGATGCTTCAGTTCGCGACGAACCCTGGCATTAGGCGGACTTGAAGTTCAACATAGACGTTTTATAATTCCGTGGCAGCATTCGAACTATGTGGTTTTACGCGCCAAAACCACAATTTGATTATGAGGGACGCCGTAGTGGGGGACTCCAGATAAATTTTGACCACCAGGGGAACTTTACCGTGCCCTCAACGCACGGGACACGGATGTTTTTGCATTTCGCCCCATCGACATGCGGCCGCCGCGGCCGGGATTTGATCCCGCGACTTCGTGCTTAGCAGCGCAACATCATAGCCGCTAAGCAACCGCGGTGGTTTCGGTCAGCCCGTTGATAAGAGGCGAACTCAGTGAAGCGAGCTGATAGGCGCTAGTAGTGACAACGTCAGTGGAGACGCAGCCTCATGGTCCCATTAAAGGCAATGCAGAGATATGCTTGTAAATGATAGAGGCAAGGAGCAGAGCGAGAGAGCGTTGGTATCTTGATCTTTCTTGCCGGACTTGTAGATCCCATCAAAATCAAATTATTGCAACCGGAGCACCCACAATCCAAGGCGCCCAGGCATATTTTTCAGCGATGAGAACCAGCACAGCACGTGATGGTCAGTAACTACGGTAAAGTGGCGTCCATAAAGATACAGCCGAAAATTTTTGTATGGCCCGAACTACAGCAACACATTCCTACTTCGTTATCGAGTAGTTCTGTTCTGCACCCGTTAGTGTGCGACTGGCATACGCAACAACTCTCTCGAAGTGTTGTCACGTTGCAGGAGGACGGCACCGATCCCGTAACCACTAGCATAGCCGTGTAAAAGGGTAGGCACGCTTTCTTCGAAATGGCAGAGAATATGGTCGCATGTTAAGGCACACTTGAGGGCTTGGAAAGCAGACTCACAGTCGTCAGTAGAAGTGAGTGTGCGTGAGAACAGCTTGTACAGTGACGACGCTATGCTTGTGGAGTGACGGATAAAGTGCCGAAAATAGGACCGGTGACCAAGGAAAATTCGCAATTGTTTCTGATGTTTTTGGCGAGGAAAGCATAGCATGGCAGCAGTCTTGTCAGGGTCTGCTCTGACGTCCTTACTGACAAGGTGGCCCACTATTTTGATTGTCTTGCTGGAGAATTGGCACTCTTTAGTAGTGACCTGAAGAACAGCGTTAGAAATGCAGGTCAGAGCTTCGTCCAACCGCTGAAAGTGCTAGCAAAGAGTGGAAGAAAAATAACGATATCGTCAAGATAATACAAACAGGTTTTACACTTCAGGCAACGTCGAACTATGTCTAACATATGTTCAAAGCTTGCAGGAGTGTTACGCAACACGAAGTGCATTACGTTGAATTCCTAAAGTCCGCCTGGTGTTGCAAAGGCGGTTTTGTGCTTGTCTGCTTCGTGCATAGGTATTTGCCAATAACTCGATCGGAGATCTAGACTTGAGAAATATTCAGAGCCCTGGAGGGAGCCAAGGGCATCGACGAATCGTGGCATCGGGTGTACGTCTTTGCACAGCATCTTGTGGAGTGCTCGATAATTTACTCAAAATAGTACAGAACCGTCCTTCTTGCGGACTAGCACAACAGGTGACGGCCAAGTGGTTGAGGACGGCCGGATGATGTTGCGTTTGAGCACGTCGCTGACGTTTTGCACGATGATTTTCTGCTCCGCGGAAGGCGCGTGGTATGGGCGGCGGCGTACAATGGAGCTGCGATCTCGTTTCATTGAGGTTCACTGCGACGGAAGTACGGCCGAAAAGCTTTGAGTGGATGTGAAATAAAATGCTGGCGTTCTTGAAGCAGAACTAATTAGTCTTCTTTCTACACATCAGTGAGATCGTCGTTTGTCCTGGCTGTTAAAGCTACAGCACTATTATCATCATAAGGTGATGACAGGGGTCGTGTTTCCATGTGAAGGGCCACAAGCGTTAAAGGTTCGGTGTCCGCGAAGCAAGTCATAGCGGCGCCTTGGGACAGCGCGATCGTCGAAAAAGTTGGGTTAAATGCTGTGACAAGCCAACATCTGTCGTGGAACCTCACCAGGCTAGGAGCGATGGTGAGCCCGCTAGATATGTGTCGACCGAATGGTACGAAAAACACATCGCCATTAATGTTGGTATCCGAAGTCAAATCTAGAATATCCTCATGGCAAGGTGGAATAAAAGAATCGGCAGCTGTGACGAAACACGGGCTGTGTGCGTCGAGTTCAGGTGAACATCCTCTCATATCAGTCACATGTTGACGGCAAGAGATGAAGGCTGATGCGGATTAGAGAAAGTCCAGCCCTAAAATAAGTTCGTTAGTGCGGGAGGACAACACGAGAGAGTGAATGTGGTGAAGTATGCCTTCAGTGAAAGCTCACACTGTGCAAACTCCTGAGCCCTGAACAAGGATGGAATTAGCTCAACGAAGGGGTGGGCCATTGTAGGGCGGGCGTCTTGGCTTTTTGCAAACTGGAGCACAGATCGGCAATAATAACCGAAAGCGAAACACCCGTGACCACCAAGGCTTCAATCTTCACACCGTCTACAAACACCAAACGTATATTAAACAGGCGCTAAGAGGACGCGTTGCATGTAGTCCGAAAGATTTGCGTTGCCTTCTGAAGCTGCATATATATATATATATATATATATATATATATATATATATATCCGTCCAGCAACATCAACGCTTCGCGCGCGCTGCTAGCCACTGGTGTCTTTTCGAGACGCTGCCTCCCGCTGCCTCGCCGTTCCTACTCGTATATTAAAAAAAAAAAAGCCGGTATTTTCTGAAACTGGAGTGCTTTATAGGACAATGACAAGGCGGCACGTGAGCTTGAGGATGTATTTTTGCACACAGTTGAGGTGAAATGTGTGTCGCTAGACCATTCGTTGCAATGTATATACCTGCGAGATGGAGTATCTAAATGCAGACCATTAAGTTATGTTTTTGTTTTCTTTAACTTTTCCTTTGGCTTTTTTTCCGCATGTTGTTCGAGCAGATATTTAGTTACTTTCATTAAAAACCACATATGATAGTCAGCGGTGTGTCCATCGTGCATTCTTCGCATTAAGCATATTTTTTTTTGCGCTGTTTGCTTTAATAATACTTTATTAGAGCGTACGAATAAAACACCCCTATGAAGGAAGAGGAGGAGGAGAAGACGGAAATATCAGGCAAACAGCTGAGTTTAAAGTGCCCAACACTAAAATGCTACGCCAGCATCTTACTGCTTCTTCGTCTTCTTTTTTGAGCTGTCGAGTGCATATTTGCAAGCAAGAAAATAAATATAAATATAAATAAAACAAAGAATGCTTGCTATGGGCGCCGAAAGTGTGTCGCATATGCATGAAACCTGTTTTGGCTCATTGTAAAATTGTGGAAGCCTTCACTCAACAAGCGATACATTCGCACGCATCGACATTTGCGCTTGTTTTGGAAAGTCCTCATTGTTTGTTCTCTTATTTTAAATTCTTTTGCGGGATGAGAGAAACGTCAGAAACGTAAAGTCTCTCACTGCAGGAGCAATGTGGGGCCGGATGGTGTTGCGGGGTAGCACGAGAAGGCGAGCGAGTGTTAAGGAGACAACACTTCTTAATTCGGTTTGCGCCATCAGTAAGCAAATTGTTAAATCTGATTGTCGCCAGGAACCAGAGCCGACCTCTCGTGCGTACGCTGGCGTCCCCCCGCGGGGCTGTGAGCACTCCCGGCTGTCGATGCCCTGTGGGGAATCTACGGAGTCGCGCTCGCGATGCCGGTTTCCCAGTGAATCATTTTACGTTCGGGCATCATTCTGTGTGGGCTCGTCGATAAATCAAACCACGTTATCCGGTTCCATAGGGCTAAGGCAAGCCTAATTAAGCGCTCCAGTCTGCGATGATCAATACTCTCCGTGCTGCTCGCCCAAGTTATCTGACAACTTCCTGCATAGTTGTAGCCGGTATGCTGCTTCCGAATTTCAGCTAAGGCTAAGTGAACGGAATTTATACTTCTTTCAAAACTTAGAAAATAGCATAATACATTTTAGCTTCCCTGATTGTTGATTGATTGTTGTCATAATTAGTATTCGAGTTGGGGGCCACAGAGATGCTCCTACACTCTAAAGCAAAATTACACCCTTTTGTCACACAACTATAATCGTCATCTAGCTTGTCCGCATTTCCTTTCTTTAACGCGGCGAGCCCGGTACTTCCAAGTCACGAACGGCATACCCGTTATCAGCATGACAGATCATTCTCGACAGGAAAGTAGCGAGCGCAGCGTTTTCAAGAAAGGAAATGCGGACAAGACAGATTACGATTATTGTTGTGCGCCTTTGTCTAAGAGGTGTGCCTTTGTCTAAGAGTGTACTTGGCCTGGTAAGCACTCTCGAGCGTGCGAATACTTATTTCGCATGCACTGTAAAAACAGTTGCACCCTTTGGGGTGTGTATTTGCCCCACAACAATAATCGTTATCTGTCTTGCTTGCGTCTCCTTTCTTAAAAACGCTGCGCTCGCTACTTTCTTGTCGATGATGCTCTGTCATGCTGATAACGCGCATGCCGTTCGTGACTTGGAAGTATCGGGCTCGCAGCGTTAAAGAAAGGAAATGCGGGCAAGACAGATGACGATTATCGTTGTGTGGCAAATATACAACGTGCAACTGTTTTTAGAGTGAATAATCATCATCTGTCTTGCTTGCGTTTCCTTCCTTGAAAACACCGCGCTACCGACTTTCCTGTCGATAATGCTCTGTCATGCTGATAACAGGCATGCCGTTCGTGACTTGGTAGTACCGGGCTCGCAGCGTTAAGGAAAGGAAATTCGTTCAAGAGAGATGGCGATTATTGTTGTGTTGCAAATATACACCCCAAAGGGTGCAACTGCTTTCAGAGTGTGTGTGCGTCACAACCGCCAGGCTGTAGCTGTACAGCTGCATCATCTTATACCACCAGAAGCATCCAATGTATACTGAGGTGTTCCAGGTTTTCGAAGACAAGGTCTTTGGCGATCAATTTGGGGCTCGTAAAAGCTACGTATCTGGCCACGTTCACCCCGTCAAATTAGGCGATTTCAGGACTCCTGGCGCACGTAGGACAAAAGAAAACCTGGCCAAATGACGCTTGAAACAACAGCACCAGAAGCCCCACCAAGTTAGTATAGAGCTACGTACGGAGCAGTAATAATGCGTAATTATCGCAAAGTGCCTGCTTCACGTTCGCCGCGGGTCGGCCTATGGTATTGCACTATCTACGGGTACAGCCCATGCTCACCTGGGTGTGACAGTTATTGCAATAGAAAGGTAAAGGACTCTATGTAAGACTAAGTTGGTACTAAACCAGAGTAAGGTAGCGTAGATGAATTTAAGGTGACTCCATCAACAGTGGTTTAGATCGAAAAAAGCCAGTCTTCTGAGGGAGGCTCTCTTGCCTCCCGAATAACAAACATGTAACGACAAACCACTTGGTTCACTAAGGCGCCCAAGAAGAGCTTGTCTGTCTGCGATGTGAACCACTGTTGAGTCTCCTTGATGCTTCCATGCAATTCAGTACGTGTGCAATGGAAGTTAGATTCTATTGAAGTAAGAGCAGTGGGGGGTCCCATGACAAGTTCCTGTCAATGAGCACATCTAAACAGCGATGTGTCTTGTGGTACGAGATACCCTGGCCTTTGATAGAAACAGGATGCGGTGTGATTTGTTTTCCCTTCAACGCAATTAAAGCGCATATTTAGATTGAGACACTCAGGATTTGTGTGCCTAGATAAGAACACATTACGGTGGCTGCCCGCTGGATCCTTGTACAGAGCTGAAGAAGGGTCACCGCAGAAGCCAAACGACAAACGTTGTCGGTGTAAATTGGGAAGTGAACTGCTCTTGGTAAAAGTTCAGCAAGAGGAGTCATGACTTCCATATGACGCATCCACCAAGTGTTAGCGCATAATTACGGCAATACGTTCAGTAGAGTAATACATGAAAACACTTAATACACCATTTCGGTGCGAGCAGCAGCTCATCCGCAATTTTCCGGCAGTTGGGTGTTTTGGCACTTTGTTTAGTTGCAATGTTGGTCGTAGACGGAATGACCTCTCCGGCAGACAGTTTTGAGAGTCTACAGTGCTGTAACTGAGAACGTGCATTTGTACATCACGCGTCTTTTCTCGACACTTCGTTCGGTAGCGGGATTCGAGCGGTCGATGTGACAGTGCGCGGTAGTGCCGGTGTCGGTAGTGCCGGTGTCGGACGCGCCAACCAAGGACCGTCGTGCGAGTAGAAGAGTGTATACATGTGCTTCGTGCTTGACCTGTAATATGGTGACGCAGTATGGGCGAAGCACGAAAAGCGCACGAATTCTTTAAGGACAATGCATGTTACGTGAGCTGGCAATAAACGGCGGTGATAGGTTGTCTTATAAGTTAAGGTGGCTGACGAGAGATACCTTTTATATTCACGAACCTCAATCTGAGCAGAAAACGATCGGGCAATACGGAAACTTTATGCCGACGAACGGTTTCCTGCCTCCAACGTATGCTTGATATGCGAGTAACCACTTGTGCTAGAAGTAAGGCTGTGCGCAAAACGACTGTCATGAAAGAGTCAGTAAGCGAGAGAGCTGCATTCACACTCATCGGAGGGACAGAGGAAATCACAGAGCATGAATGGCCCGGTTGGCATTGTAGTTCTCCCGCGGAGAGTCTTTGAATAATAGTGTGGAGAGCCTTTGAATTTATTGGCTTGGAAGTGTTGGTACCTTCAGGTGGTTCTGTTTGTTACATTTACTGTAGTGCAAATAAACGAGACGCCTTTAATAGCAATAAATCCTAAATAAAAAGGTGCAATATTATGCAGGTATATATACTAGAGCACTGTACGGGCCTGGGTTGTGCCGGGTAGAGCGATATTAGCCTTAGTGACATCTTGATGGGGGATAGGCCCGGATTTGAAACCGCGGGACCAAACCGGGCCAGGGCCCGTTCACCGATGAACCTAGGTGGAACTTTCGAGGACCTTTGAGCGCTCTGCATAGAGCCAAGGTATTAAAGTTTAAGCGACAAGTTGAAAAAAAAAAAAAAAGAACTGGCTCATAATTAGATAAGCAAACAAAATAAAACAAACACGCATCTAAATGTTTCACGTTACTTTTTTTTGTAAAAAGTGTTTTGATTCTTTTTTTGGTACCGAAACAAGCTTTGTTTGCATGAAAGAAAATGATTATACCCTTGATGCGGTATGACTCTTACCGCTGACGCAATTGAACTATTTCGTCGCTGTCAATACGATTATTTTATTAAAATTGTTTCACTTTACCGCTTCTACATTTATTGCTCCACGTTGATGATTGCTTTCAGTTCACTACAGGGACATAGATGGCTTCGACCATAGCATTCTGAATGTTATTCGTGGGACTTAAGTTTATACATGAGAACTGCTTCGTCGTGGGCTCAGCAGGGTTAGTATAGCAGTGCATGTCCCACTTTCGTTAATTTCGTGCCTAAGCTAGAATGCGCGCGTTTGAACTCTCATCTGCTCTTGCACCTAATATAAGTTTCAGCCTTTTTCCGCTGTATAAAAACTCTTAACAAGAACCGCTTTATTGCGATAGCAATTACGACGAAGGGGCGCTCGCGGCGCCGCCTCCGTGCTGTCATGGTATCGAAGCGCATGCGCGGTCCGCGCGCGGAGGGTTAGAAGGAGTATATAGAGACGCCGATGGCGTTTAGCTGCAAGGGCGTCAAAGCCATGTGACCCTCACGAACTGTATGAGACGGGGCTAGCCATGTTGTGGAACTGTGGGAGCCATCTCACTGCTAGCACGAGCAACGTGCGCGCGCACATTAGCGTTTTTACTTAGCAGCTGTGTGCTTACCACAGAGCGGTGACTACAATGTGTCGGCGCAAGAAGCGTCGAGCTAAATCCAGCGCAGTCCAGCGCCAACAGTTTTCCCACTTTTCCGTCGGTCTCATCTCGTGCGCCGTCGAGGTGCGACGCCATTAACGCCGTTGCCGGCATTCCTCAAGCGCCCGCGTAGTGACGCGGCTGCTGCCTGTCACGGCGTTGTCCTGCCGGCTGCTTCATCACGCCATGTCACCTCCCGGTATTGTTAGAACATCACGCGAGGACGTTGAGTGCAGCGCTAAAGCTCGTTATCGCTGTCAGTGGTTTGCCTTCTGGCAAAACTGTCACTTTTTGTTCCGAGTGTGTACAATTCTTGGGGGTTCATAAGGTGTACAGAGTTTTATACAAAATGCCTTGAAATAACATTTTAGCCTAGATTTTGCTTCTGTCGGCCTTTTCATGCTAGCTATACACCTGCTTTGTCGAAGAAAATTTCCCAATATTTTATTGTCACTGCATACAGTTTTACTGTAATATGTTGGAATATACCGCCGAAGCAAAGACAGTTTTGAGGCATGTACAGACTAAGTTCTTCCGGTGCGCCGCGGTCGGGCGTGGGCTCTATACGGCGGCCCCGGATCGCATCCAGACCGCAAAATTTGGCCCGTGCAGTGCTATAATAGGGACACACAGGGAAGTTCGCAATAAGAATAAGTGAAAATAAGTTTCTCCGGATTTCAGTTCAATAAACCAAAGAAGGAAATAGTCAGCGCACACAGTAAACACTACAGGGGAATAAAAATGCTCTATGCAAAAGAGGAGGTTAACTGGGTGTAAAAATTCCCCAGCATTCGGTTTCTGATTGCTTTTCAACATGCTTTGAAAACGTAAAGAAAGTCCATTACTGTTCACTCCTTTTTCTGTCAGCCAGCCGCGAAGAAAATCAGCCGGGATTAATTTACCCATGAGCAACTAGCTCCATGCATGCGTGTGGAGTCTGTCCGAATTCCAATTTCAAGGGCAGACGCGGCAAAGAAGCTTCGCTACCTGGCACGCATACTCTCGTTAGCTAAGTCTAATACCTCCAACATAACACGCACGGAACTTCACGAGTTTAACGTTTCGCTGAACTACGGCCTTCACCCGGACTACTCAAACGCGTGGCAGCTCTTGTGTGTCGGTTCTCAAGGAGATGAATTACGACAACTTATTCAATACTACTCGAAATGAATGACAATGCTCCATGGCATGACAGTGATACACGGGATGACAGTGCTCCATGCGATGTCTGCGAAGAGAACATGAACCACTTATTCCACCATTGTTCTCGATTCGGTTTACGGAGATAAAAACTGTCTAATGCAGTCTGGCAACAGGGTCACTATAATGTAAACCTATTCCACACTGTTTCTATTCTGTGGGTGCTATAACCTAAAGCTATCCCAAACTTTTCTATTCTAATTCTGCAATCAGCCCTCAACGATTGGTAAAAAATGTTTCCGGGCCACTCCCACTTCGCCTGTGTGTCACTCGACGTCACGAAAACATCGATAGCTCCCCATCTGATATGACGTATACTGTTACGATCGGCCTCCAGGGGTACTGCTCTGCAAACCTATCTCAGCCTGCTGCAGTTGTTTCGATCCACCCTCGGGGCTGGCGTCCTTCAGAGAACCGGCGACGCCGGCAGCACTAACCGACCATGCACTTCCTTCGGAGAACTGGAGACCACGGCAAAGTTAATTATAACCATGCGCCTCCTCGTACAGCCCAGCGGTGTCGGCCAGGCTAGCCATAAGGCGGACGGAGTATTGTTGGTTGATTCGCCGTCGCCTTCATGGTCTATTTGGAGCAAGAGAGCTTCTGGGAAAAGGGTGTTTTGCGGTGCATTTTTCCTCGGGCCCCAGGATTCATCACAATCTGCTGACAGTCGTGGCGGCTACCGGAGAAGTCAGATCTGGAATTAAGAGATGCCGGCTGGGGTCAAGCGTGACAATCTGGCTACGAGGACCCGCTCAACTCGGTGGGTTCCTGGAATCCAAATTGCGTATGTGAGTGTGTGAGCCTTCCCACTCAAAGACGGGTCGACTACGCCTCCAACGACTGTGGACGGTCCGATTGGACGAAGGTTGGACATCAGTTTTTCCTCACCTAGGGATCTAGGGAGGACAGAGTGTTTTTAAGGAACTGTGTGCTCGACAAGCGTGGTGCTTGGAGCTTTGTGCTCGTGTGCTGTGTGCTGCACGCTTCGTGGTGGGAGCTTCGATCGTGCTCCTTTTTGCAGTCATGCTAGACTGTTGAAATGTATCTCCTGTTTTAATGTAAATATGTAAATAAATCCTATACTCCTAGTTCTCAATGAGAGCAAGTTCCTCCCTACAACCACGTCCCAAACGTGGGTGAGTTGGACGACGACATGGGCCAGCTACCACATAGTTCATGCCCGACTACAAACCTTACAACTGGATGCCAGTGGTTAGATCGTCTACAACTGTAATAATACACACTGAACATGCATGATTACACCAAACAAAAGAAAAATAATTATTTCTGATTCGACGCTTTTTTGCCATTAGCCATCTGCTCCCAATAAAATCCCCCCCAAAAAATCCCAATAAAATCCCAATAAAGAAAGGCGTCAGACAGGGAGATACGATATCTCCAATGCTATTCACAGCATGTTTACAGGAGGTATTCAGAGACCTGGAGTGGGAAGAATTGGGGATAAAAGTTGATGGAGAATACCTTAGCAACTTGCGATTCGCTGATGATATTGCCTTGCTTAGTAACTCAGGAGACCAATTGCAATACATGCTCACTGACCTGGAGAGGCAAAGCAGAAGGGTGGGTCTGAAAATTAATCTACAGAAAACTAAAGTAATGTTTAACAGTCTCGGAAGAGAACAGCAGTTTACGATAGGTAGCGAGGCACTGGAAGTGGTAAGGGAATACATCTACTTAGGGCAGGTAGTGACCACGGATCCGGATCATGAGACTGAAATAACCAGAAGAATAAGAATGGGCTGGGGTGTGTTTGGCAGTCATTCTCAAATCATGAACAGCAGGTTGCCACATCCCTCAAGAGGAAAGTGTATAACAGCTGTGTCTTACCAGTACTCACCTACGGGGCAGAAACCTGGAGGCTTACGAAAAGGGTTCTGCTGAAATTGAGGACGACGCAACGAGCTATGGAAAGAAGAATGATGGGTGTAACGTTAGGGGATAAGAAAAGAGCAGATTGGGTGAGGGAACAAACGCGGGTAAATGACATCTTAGTTGAAATCAAGAAAAAGAAATGGGCATGGGCCGGACATGTAATGAGGAGGGAAGATAACCGATGGTCATTAAGGGTTACGGACTGGATTCCAAGGGAAGGGAAGCGTAGTAGGGGGCGGCAGAAAGTTAGGTGGGCGGATGACATTAAGACGTTTGCAGGGACAACATGGCC
Organism: Dermacentor andersoni; assembly: GCF_023375885.2. Lineage (NCBI taxonomy): Eukaryota > Metazoa > Arthropoda > Arachnida > Ixodida > Ixodidae > Dermacentor > Dermacentor andersoni. The sequence continues at coordinate 101,945,973 of NC_092814.1, forward strand.
ACAATTAGTACATGACCGGGGTAGTTGGAGAAGTATGGGAGAGGCCTTTGCCCTGCAGTGGGCGTAACTAGGCTGATGATGATGATGATGATGATGATGATGATGATGATGATGATGATGATGGTGATATCACTCTGTCAGCTTTTCTTCGCTGGGGGTGCATTTTAACGACATTTTTAACCTTCCGTTGCACACCTCCACGATTTTCTGCTAGCCACAGCAAGCTAAGCAAGGAGAAGTGGGCAATTCGCAGAAGCCGGCACCACCCTACATATCCGGTTATCTGCTTTAACTGCGCTATCTCGGCACCACCAAAACCCTCTCCACTGCTGCGTGTTCCTCGCCTCTTGTCAGCCAATAAGGTTTTTAAAAAGTCTGTCAACATAGGCAGTCCTATTCATTTTGAAAGCGAACAAAAGTGATCTCATATAAACAAGGAGTGCCTTGAATAGGTCGGTTCAAACAACACTGTGGATCACCGCCCGATGCTTTGCGTCGGCGGTTACTTAATTTGACGTCAAGAAATTAGAATTAAATAAAATTGGAATAGTTTTACGTTAAAGGGCTACAGTATTACCTTCTGCGAAGGTATTTGACCGCGTGGCGCCGTAAGCGCGCGTGCCTGCATTCACCGCGTCGCTTTTCGTATCTCTAGCTCTTTCTATATTCCTATAATCCTCCCTCCCAGCGTAGAATAGCCAAGTAGATGTCTTTTCTGGTCAGCAACCCTGTTTTCACTCTTTCTTTTCTCTCTCTATCTCTCAGAAAGAGCAGGCAAACACGCATGCATTCATTTTATAGATCCATGTCCTATGCAAAGTTCTTTCGCTGTCATTTCTTTGCATAAGGGTAACATCTTGCGTGCTTTATTCTCAGTCTTGTGTATTAAAAAGCTCGCAATAATAACCCAATTTGCACATGTTGACACGTGACTACCAGTGTTAGAGAAGGGCGGTGTGGGAAAAGTCGTTAGATTCATGGATTTCAAAACAAGGAATCTTCTTTGTCGTGGCACGCCGTTCTATTAGGCTCGTTCCTATAATTGCCGCCCTGTATTGAGTTTTCTCCTTTGAGATGAAAGCAGTGAGGCCAAGAGAGCCCGCACCAATCTAGTTTTCTAGAGCCTTTGTACCTGACGACGTATTGCATAGCCTGTGTCTGGAGCATTAAGCTCAGTCCATTCGGTACCTTGCTCTTGGCATGATGTTGTTTGTCAGCGGCCGCTCTAGTTTTGATGAAGTGACCGACAAAGGAGATACATTCTGCTTCGCTAGTGGTGCTTAATAATGCACATTCCCCTTCGAACATCCTGCCCCATATTTTTAACTGCTCCTCCAGTCTGTTTAGTTTTCAAACCACATGTATGCTAGTGGATTTTCTCAGTGACGAGGAGACTCACACTAAATTCATTTAATATTTCCGCAAACACAGATAAGAACGGTCATGTGAAAGTGAGAAGTTGATGTCCTCATTTATATATATATATATATATATATATATATATATATATATATATATATATATATATATGGTGCATATGCGCTTAATTCCAACAGTGAAGGTGGCACACAGCAACTACATGATACGAAAGCCTCTTGCTCATGCTCCTTTTACAAGCGATCACGCTAAAGGCACACAAAAAGAAGTCTTCTTGTTTTCCACTGAAATTCGCATATAGTATAAAGTAATACCACTGCCCCAAATTTTAGAAAAATGCAGTGATCTTGTAGAAGAATCAAATGGAAACATCGAATGCATGGACGACGAGCGCTTGTCCAAATACTGGGGTATGCGCAGCAAATTGCGAAAAATTAGAAGTTGTAGACATTATCTGCGAATCCACAATACTTCCTTCTGGATATAGGCTGCGCGCACTAAAGACAAAATGTATTATAGTTAGTATTATGGTGTTAACGGCATGTGGCTAACAAAATCAATGCCGTTTGAAGTCATAACTTCTTTTGTGTCAATGTTTTGGGCCACCATGGTGTCAGTAACCCCATGGCCTGTACCCCCTTTTTTACTATTTAGAATGAAATAAGTCTGACAGGATTACCAAACGGCTGTCTTTATATAGCGCTGAAGACAAAGGTGTCCATATAAAGTTAAGGAGAATATAGCGCTTTGTTTGGCCTGTCGGGTTGCTGATAGCGAAGAGAGCTCTACAGAAGTTTTAATCGTGCTTTTCTTTTTGTCATTTTCATGCTGTAAACAATGTTTTCGCAGGGTATGAAACTTCGCGTTGCAACAAAACAAAATGAGCAGATGAGGAGCGTAGAAAGTGAAACGCAAAGCACGTCCCCAGGCACGACCAAGGAAAGTGGAATTGGCGTTCTACTGAAAGGTGCGTCAGGAGGTTCGCGAAAGACTCGAAACTTGCCTCAGGGCTTTTCCGTCAATTTTGATGAATTACCCGAGCTCGGCTAGAGAAGAACCTGCTCGGGGTTGCTGTCACGCGCACACCCCGACTTTACTACCGGTAGGGGCCCGCTGCGCTTGCGCCCTGATGACCGCTGCGAAGACGGGTACTTCTTATATTTCTTGCCGGCTCGCAATGAACTTATTTGGTGCACTGAAAATTCGTCGGTCTAAGTGCCCGGCGACGCTCGCCAGAGAAAGTACATTGAATCGCTTTCATCTTGCTGAAAACGCAGCGCGCCACGTGTACTTCAGAGTTAATTCCTTGCGTCGTACACAGGTGCAAACTTGGTATTGAGGCAGTTTAGGCATTGTTGAAGCTTTTCGAAATGGTGAAGTTACTTAAGAAAAGGTAAAAAGATAAGGCCTGATGCGATAACAGAAACAGAGAAGAGAAAGAGAAAGTATGAGTAGTACGCGACTCTACTGACCACTTTATGGTTCCAGTAAATAGAACTGGCCAAACGCAAAGTGAATTATGCAAGCGTTTCCCTTGCATTATTGTAATAATGCAAGAGTCAGTGAGGAAATTTAAATAATAACTATGGGGATGGTTCTTATTACCATCCAGACACACTAAATATACAACACCTCACGTAGTGACACACGGACTCCTTTACGTCTGTTTTAGATGATATATGCCCTTCAATGTCAGCGCAAAGAAAATAACGTTGCATTTTGAATGAACTGCGATTCGGTGTCTTGCGGAAGGGAGAGCAGCATGAAAAACGCATACCTGGCAGGTTTTACGATTTCATTATGAGGTGCCTGATTATAAGACCTTGTTTACGATTTTCGCATTGGCACCTGTTCAATCCCTGTCGGGACCGACACGCCAGCACCGTGGTCGAACGTCGGAAAGAATGCATGTTTATTTCAAGCAACGCGCATCTTATATACAAGGCGCGCTATGAAGGCAAGGCCGGTCAGGATCATGTGCTCGCGTTTGATTGTTACAGAGTGCTCTTCCCTCCTTAACAAAACAGATGTTAATCAAACTGGCTACTTGGCCTTCTTTCTGTATTCTTCAGTGGTGTACTTGTTGGGAGGTCTGCGAGTGCGATTGCGTCGCCACAGTGGCGGCGCGGCCGTTGGACCCCCCGTAGCAACGAGTGCGAAATCTTCGGCGTGGCCAGCTGGGGCTCGCATGAGTTCTGTTCGGGGGTAGCTTGCACTAACATTAATTAACGAAAATAACAAAGAACTTAAGAACGCGTCCTAGTGCGGACTAGGAGTTGTCTAAGGAACATTTAACAACGGGTTCTTAAATTCGTTATTGTTTTGCTTGAAAACGTATTCGTGGAGCCTAGTGCGTGAGTGGATGTTGGCACTGCACCCTCCATAATACTGCAACTGCTCAAGAATTTGTCCGCAGCGACTTGCTGGGCGCGCTACCAAAAGGGGCTTTCTTTGATGATGGGAAATTTCCGCGAAAAGGGAACAGAGAGAAAGGACTAGAACGTTTTACAGTGTTCACGCGGAGAATGGGCAAAAGGGGGTGACGACACCATTTGTAAAGTTGGCACACAGATTTTCATCACGTCAGAACGATCGCATTTGCGTTCATTCCTCTCGTGTACATTTGCAGTTATTCTTTCTTGCGTATTTTTGGTTGTATTCCAGGGAATTGTATTGCGAGCACGGCGGTAGCAGGGCCATCAATTACTTCTACGCGCCAAATGTTCAAACCATGTCTGACTGATCGAAGACGGCACTACTGTAGGTTAATTGAGGCATAGCATTCCTAACTTCTTAGCGTAGAGGCCTGCATTGTTCCCGGGAAACAACGGGGCCAGTTGCCCCATTTCTTCCCTCTCATTAGCTCTAGTATAAGCTCTGTCCTAAGCTGTAGAAAGGCCACAGACACCTAGGAGCTGCCAAAGACGTCTGTTTTGCGCGAGGCTCAGCGCCGAATTGGTCAGGCGGCCGCTCTCCCCACTCTTAGTATTTACCTGGGAGCGCAAGTTTCGGATGGCAGGAGGCAGGCAGACAAGACAACGAGCGGACGATACGCGGCTCGGGGCTTCTCGGTAAGCGCTGAAGACTTTTTTCCTTTTCTTACTTTTTTTACACAAGTTACGGGTGCTTTTCAAATTCACCGAAAATATATCGTGTACCTAGGCGCTTTCAAGGCCGCATGCGTGGGTGAGATTCGGGAAACACGATGTTAGGACCACTGAGAATTAACACTATATCGTGCAACCTATGACGTTCAGGAAAAACCGCAGAGGGCGGATAAATGAACGGATCTCTTAGGCATGAAAGCTTTACGATAAGGGCTTTGCAATACACTAGGAACATACCTTGCCCATGCTTTCTAGTGACAACACTAGAAAATGTAACGCGGACCAATTCCTAACATCTGCACATGCCGTGGTTCTCGCTTTGTGGGCGCAGCAATACATAGAAGCTTGCTTTCAAACGTATTCGGGGATATGAAACAGAGAAAGGCGGGCTAGTTGGTGGTCGATATTTGAATGCATAATGTAACCGCGCAAACGACAACAGACGAAGGAGGGAACACACTGGACAAGAGCGGAACTTCAACTCAGTTTACTCCAGGAAAGCCACACATTTATACATGTATCATAACCACACTTGATAATCATCGGACAGCCATCACTCGACATAGGCATGCGGGCGTAAGTGGCACAAATTTCTATGTAAATAGTTGAACTCTTTTCTACTTAGTGACACTGAAGAGCTGCTTACGCAGCTGCCAGATTGCATCTTTACACAGTAGGCTTCATGGATTTCTCGGCTCAGTTGGGCCGCGGACATCTTCAAGACTTTTGTGTCGTGGAACCTAGGCGTGCAATTACGACAGTGGCGACAATGGCCAGCCAGTTTGCCACCCCCCGCCAATCCTTCTAATCCTGCGTGGTGCTCCTGCAGTTTGATGTTGAAACACCATCCTGTCTGCCCTATGTAGCTGCAGCCACAAGAGAGGGGTATGTGGTACACTACCCCTATTCGGCATGGGACGAACCTGTCAACGTGCTTGATACTGCATTCATTCGTTTTCTTCCTTCCCTGCACCATGTTGCACCATGCGAGTGCCATCGCTTGGATGCCTGCAGTTTCTGGACTTTTACATAGTTATTTCTGGATCCAATGCGTGCTACAGGTATCAGCTTCGCTAAAAAAAATGTGTTTTAAACTACCAGCCTGCTCATGCAAAGCTTGTCAAAAGGGGAATAGCAAAAAAACTGCCGGCGTGCTGCTCTTGATAAGTCCTGCCAGCATGAAATGCAACATAGCGTGCTTTTTTCAGCTGCAAAGACTGCACAACGCAGGATTTCATTGTGAGATGGTCACCTCGGTGCTGGAAGCCCTTGCCAAAGAAGCGTGGGGCCCACCAGAGCTCCGTCCAAGCGAAGAGCCGCAACGCCGGAGACCTGTTGCCATCCCGTACTACCACCAAATCTCTCACCGCCTAAGAAAGTTGGCTGAAAGTTTAAAGTCCCCGTGGTTCTTACGGTGCCCAAGAAACTGGCGGGCATGTTGGCCGGCATCTGCGGGTTTGGATTGGTGCCTGACACCGGCAAAAGATGCCGAGAGCGAGTGGGGCTATACTAATCCAGGTACAACCAAATTAGAAAGGCCTACTAAGCTTCAACGAAAACGCTCTCTCACCAGAACAAGAATTGGCCTCCCTGGTGCAGCATTCGGCCACCCCCTCCCTCACGACTCCTACAATTATCCCATGGCCCTCAGTCCCCAGCAGCGCACCTGACCAAGGCAGCGGTCAGACCGGTAACGCAGCAGAGGGTGCTAAGAATCTCTGTGTCTGGACAGGCTGCCAATGGAAACTGACCCTTGCAACGTTTAACAACCGAACCCTCTCGAGTGAGGCTAGCTTAGCAAGACTCTTAGAGGAACTATCAGACATTGTTTGGAATATTATCGGCCTTAGTGAGATTAGAAGAACTGGTGAGGCTTACACATTGCTAAATAACGGCCATGTCCTCTGCTATAAAGGTCTCCCTGATAAGAAGCAATACGGGGTAGGATTCCTAATCCATAAGGACATATCGGGCAACACTGATGAATTTTACAGCATTCATTGGAGGGTAGCAGTAGTCGTGATCAAATTTACTAAGAGGTATAGATTAGAGACAGTACAAGCCTAACCCCCAACATCCAGTAACGATGATGATAAAGTAGATCAGTTTTATGAAGATGTGGAATTAGCGATGAGAAAAGTGCAAACTCAGTATACTGTAGTAATGGGCGACTTCAATGCAAAAGTGGGGGGAAATCAGGCTGGTGAACAAGCAATTGGCAACTACGGCGTCGATTATAGGAACGCTAGAGGAGAAATGCTGTTAGCATTCGCAGAAAGGAATAAGCTGAGAATACCGAACACCTTTTTCAGGAAGCGTACCAACAGAAAGTGAACCTGGAAAAGCCCTAATGGTGAAACAAGAAATGAAGTTGATTTCATACTTTTTGCCGATCCCAGCATAGTGCAGGATGTAGAAGTGATATGTAGGATAAAGTGCAGTGATCATATGCTAGTGAAGGCTACGATTCACCTCAATTTGAAGAGAGAAAGAGTAAAATTGGTCAAGAAGAAACAGGTCGACCTAGAGGCAGTAAGGGTAAAAGCAGACAAATTCAGGCTGGTACTTGCAAACAGATATGCAGCAATAGAACAGAGAGATGAAGATGACATAGAGGTAATGAGTGAAACCGTAACTAGGCCGGTTTAAGAGGCAGCAATTGAAGTGGGAGGCAAGGCACCAAGGCAACCAGTAGGCAAGCTCTCCCAAGTAACAACGGACTTAATAAGTAAGCGACAAAGAATGAAATTCTCCAACTCAAGAGATGAGATAGAATTCGCGGAACTGTCAAAACTAATCAACAAGGGGAAAATTAGTGATATTCGAAACAATAACGTGAGAAAGACTGAAGAAGCCGTAAAAAATGGACGCAGCTTGAAATCAGTGAGAAGAAAACTTGGCATAGGACAAACCAAGATGTATGCACTGAAAGATAAGCAGGACAATATCATCAGCAATCTCGAAGGTATATTAAAAGCAGCGGAAGAATTCCTTACTGACCTGTACAGTACCCAGATGACTCAGGATAACCCCCATTCGAAACAGTACTGAACAGCATACAGAAACTCCTCCTATAACTAGCGATGAGGTCAGAAGGGCCTTGCAAGACATGAAACTGGGAAGAGCGGCAGGAGAAAAATGGAATAAGAGTCGATTTAATCAAAGATGGAGAAGACATAATGCTTAGAAAACTGGCGGCTCTCTATACGAAGTGTCTATCGACTGCAAGGGTCCCAGAAAACTGGAAGAATGCAAACATTATGCTAAAACACAAAAAAGGGACACGTTAAAGAATTGAAAAATTATAGGCCTATTAGCTTACTCTCAGTATTACATAAAATATTCACCAAGACAATCTCCAATAGAATGAGAGCAACACTGTGCTTTAGTCAACCAAGGGAACAGGCAGGTTCCAGGAAGAGATACTCAACTATGGATCACATCCATGCCATCAATCAGGTAATAGAGAAATCCGCAGAGTTCAAGCAACCTCTCTATTTGGTTTTCATAGATTACGAAAAGGCATTTCATTCAGTAGATACCAGCAGTCATAGAGCCATTACGTAATCACGGAGTACAGACGGCTTACGTAAATATTTTGGAAAATATCTGTAGAGATTCCACAGCTACCCTAGAGAGAGAGAGAGAGCGAGAGAATGAAGAGGAAAGGAAGGGAGGTTAACCAGATATGAGTCTCCGGTTTGCTACCCTACACTGGGGATGGGGGATAGGGGTTGGAAAGATAATAGAGAGGAAAACGAAAAAAAAATTAAAGAAAGGAAATTAAAAAAAAAAAACCCTAACTCTACACAAGAAAAGTAGGATGATACCGGTAAAGAAAGGGGTCAGACAAGGAGACACAATCTTACCAATGCTATTCACTGCGTGCTGGGAAGAAGTAGCTGGGAAGAAGTATTCAAACTATTATACTGGGAAGGCTTAGGAGTAAGGATCGATGGCGAATAGCTCAGCAACCTTCGATTTGCCGATGACACTGCTCTATTCAGCAACACTGCAGACGAATTACAACATATGATTGAGGACCTAAAAGAGAGAGTGTAAGAGGGGTTGAAGATTAATATGCAGAAGACAAAGATAATGATGAATAACCGGGCAAGGGAACAAGAGTTCAGGATCGCCAGTCAGCCTCTAGAGTCTGTGAAGGAGTACTTTTACCTTGGTCAATTAATCACAGAGAACCCTGATCATTAGGAGGAAATTCAATGAAGAATAAAAATGGTTTGGACCGCATACGGCAGACATTGTCAGCTCCTGACTGGAAGCTTACCATTATCATTGGAAAGGAAGGTGTACAATCAGTGCCTTTTACCGGTGCTGACAAATGGGGCGGATACTTGGAGACTGACAAAGAAGCTTGAGAACAAGTTTAGGACCACGCAAAGAGCAATGGTAAAAAGAATGCTAGGCATAACGTTAAGAGACAAGAAAAGAGCGGTTTGGATCAAAGAGCAAACCAGTATAGTCGATGTTCTAATTGACATTAAGAGAAAAATGGCGCTGGGCAGGTCATGTAATGCGCAGGTTAGATAATCGTTGGAACATTAGGCTACAGAATGGGCACCGAGAGAAGGGAAGCGCACTAGAGGACGGCGGAAGACTAGGTGGGGCGATGAAATTAGGAAATTCGTTGGTTCTAGTTGGAATCGGTTGGCGCAGGACAGGGTTAATTGGAGATCGCGGGGACAGCCTTCGCCCTGTTGTGGACATAAAATAGACTTATGATGATGATGATGGTGATGATGATGATGATGATTTCCTTATTAAATGTTCGTGCAAGCCACCCAAGGCCTGCCACGGCACCGCCTTCAGGTGCTGCTTGCCAAGTTGTCGGTCAGGGCTTGGCGATGACTTGTCAAGAGTGCGCAATAGTTCTGGTGACGTCATCTAGAAACTGTTGTCGGTAGCATGCGGCCCTTTCACGGTTGTGCTTGCTTTCGTTAGCGATTCTCCGTATTCTTATAACCTGTAACTTTTGTTTCGTTGGTATTCTATTGGAAACTCCACAACATGTTGAGCTTCTACCACTCTTCTGCTTGATGCAATACTCCATCGCTTCCGTATGGGGACAATATGCGTGAACTGTACGTTTGCATCCACCCTGACAAGATACACTGCGGGGCTGATGAATTGTACCACTGACTCCTCTTGGCAAAATTTAGGTTCTCCTCGCGTTGTCTTGACATGACCCTTTTTATTGACCGAAAAAGAATCTACTTGGCCTCTCTGGTGTTTTCGCTGCTCTGCGTCCAGCCCTTATTGGTTTGCCACGTCACTTGCGAAATTGGGTTTGAGGAGCGACAATAATTGTACGAGGCAGGCGCTTCAAAAACACCTCCGCTAAGTCTTTCCTGTTACCGAATTGGGCGTGTTTCGTCTAGACAACAAAAACTCACCAAGGCCGCACGGCTGGCCGCTCGAGGCAGATTGCGTGTATTGGCAGGCTTCTTTCACGCTCGGAAAAACACTTTTATGTAGCCCGTATATTGAGCAACACAAAGCTGTATCGGGAGTTTTCATGTTTCTCTACAATTTTCTCATTGCCACTCTTCATGTAATTATATTTCAAAAGTTGATAAATAATTAAGATCAATTACGTAATTAGGCGGAATGCAAAAATTAATCCGAGTATCTCCAAGCGACGGCAATCATTACCTTGGCCACGTGACATTTGCATATTTTTAAATCTTGATGCATGATAGTTTGGACAACCTGTATATGCTTTCAGGCATTAAGCTAACTGTGGCAGCTATGTACACTAACATGGAGATTGGCTTTCCATGAATATTCACAGAAATATTGCAACCGTGTTTCTCCCCTGTTGTACACAGTAGGATATTATAAACCTGCGATTCCTCAGAATCTGACGCTTCCGCGTAGTGTTCCGAGCACTGTTTCTTGGCGCATCACTTGTAAATGTCGTGTTTCTGCGCATGCTCAGCCATTCGCAACTTTATGCCAGCATGCATCGGACTGGTGTCCCTTGCCACAGCGATCACAAACGCTTCTTTTCTTTGGCAAGCCTTCTTTCCTTGCTCCTGCGGCACGTTTTTTTTTTTCTTTTACAGCGAAGCTGTATGTATACCTCTACCGTCCAAAGAAATTGTCGTGTCTTTGTAAGCAAAACACTCCCCATACGTGGACCGATCCCTAAGATAGTGCAATGCCGGGCCGACCCGCGGCGGAGGTGAAGCAGGCGTTAAGCACTCCCCATACTTGGGCCGATCCCGGAGATAGTGAAATACCGGCCCGACCCGCGGCGGGGGTGAAGCAGGCGTGAAGCACTCCCCATACGTGGGCTGATCCCGAAGATTGTGAAATGCTGGGCCGACCCGTGGCGGAGGTGCAGTTCGCCATTAAGGTGCCCCTTGTCAGCCTTCTTCACAGAGTGGAAGGGCACTGAGTTTTTTTTTTTTCTTGCGTGTTTCTATGAATGACGCTTATCCCTGTTTGTGTGGCTTCCTCGGTACGCAGCTCTTTCCTTTTCCATGTGGCAAGTTCTTTTTCGAAAGCTATTTTTGTCGCGCCTTCCAATGTAAGACTGTGGAAAGGCCTTCTGTTGCAAATGTGTTTCTGTGTTTCTTGGTCTCATAGCCGGCTACCAGGCGCTGTCACCAAGCCTCATTCAGAAAAATTTTGAATTCGCAGTTGCTTGTGAGTTGCTTGAATTCTTTCACGAACTCTTTGAAACTCTCACTTTCTAGCTGCATTCGCCCGTTTGCAAAGTTCCGTAATTGCGGAATATTCTGGATCAAAGTGTTTCTCAAACAACTTTCGGGCTTCCTCGAAAGTTTTGTCCGTGGGTGTCTCAAAACTAAAATTTTCTTGAGCTCCTCATAGGCTTGCTCACCCATCACGTTCACGAATAATTTCAATTTCATTGCCTCTAGTACATCGTTTACGTCAATAAAGTTTTCGAACCCTTCGAAATACGACTTAATGTTGTCGCATTTCAGGTTAAGTTCCTCCGGGCTACCTCGCCGTTGCGACGCACGAGACATTGACATGGCAAAGAGGTTGCACTTATCGTTTCTTGCAGATTTTCATCCATTTCTTCCTGTCCCCGGCACCTGCTTTCGAGCCGATACGGCGCTACTGCTGCGAGTATTGTGGCAGCAGGGCTGTGCATCCCGCCGATAGGCCGTCGAAGGATTCCATCCTCGTCGCCAGTTCTATCGCTCTCGAGACAGACACGGCAGCACCATGGTTGAACATTTTTATTCCAAGCGCTACCTATAAAAGGCGCGCTACCAAGGCAAGTCATGAACACGTGCTTGGTTTCTACGTTTACAGAGTAATCGCTAACAATTTTACAACTGTGTAATTTGCGCCTAGGTTAGGACAAGAAAGAACGCAAATGCAGTCGCTTTTTTATTATTGACAACCCGATTTTTGAAACCCGGCGTTTATACAGACCTTAGAACGACAGAAAGTTGAGCTAGTTGGTAAGGATTCATTATGCAAAAAAGGTGAGGCGTGCAGACAAGACACAAGAGAAGGGGACAACATGAACGGCGTTCGTGTTGCCCACTTCTCTTGTGTCCTGTCTGCACGCCTCACCTTTTTTGCATATACAGACGCCGCAGAGACAAGCTATACTGGAAAATCGATATACAACCAATGTACGACTATATTGACAACTGAAATTACGGCCGCCGTTGTGTGAATATTTTATGAATACGCATCATGAGCATTTATAGCGCAGATCATTCTACTGGCGCATATTTAGAGCAGCAGTGTTCATTCATAAGGGAAGAATAGTGCAATAAACAACATTCGTGCTTCGTCAATATGGAATACCAACTCGCCCAGCATTCAGTACTTCTATTAACAGTGTCTCTGGAGAGAAAAAGTAGCCTGCGAATTTCTAGGGAATAGTCAACAGCTTGAATAATCAAAACAATTTTCTATATTTCTCCGAATGTTAGTATGGTTGGCTACGACTGTAGTATTTTTCAAGTTCTAAATGTTGGTTCGTCTGCTTACGCAACTAACATTTCGACCTAGGCCCTGTTTCGTCAGTCACGCCCGCCGCAGTATCTCAGTGGCTATGGCGTTCCGCATCTGAGCCCGTTGTTGTAGGTTCGAGCCCGAGGTTTCGGCCCGCGGCGGGCGCATTCCGATGGGCGCGGAAGGCAAGAAACGCTCGTGTAACAGTGCATTATTTAATGCACGTTAAAAAATTGAAACTTGTCAAAAGTAATCCGGAGTCCCCAAAAAGGTGTCCCTGCTTGTGGTTGGAGGGTCGCCGGATCCTTTAAATTTGATTTATCAACCCACACAAACACGCACACACGCACGCACACACAGGAAGAAGGAAGACACAATACCAGCGCAATTTTATAACAGGTTTGTTTCGCACTTTGTCCCACAACGAGGAACCGGTGAGTCGCCGCCACGTGATGCCACCTAGAACGTTATTCCGACGGCAGCACCAGCCTCTCTAGCATTGGAGCTTCAGGTCAGAAGATTAAAGCGTTTATTGGGAAAAGCTAGGTCCTGTGGAATACGTCTGGAACTACTTCCATGTACAGGTCAAGCGGCTGCGTCAAAACAGTCATTCCCACAGACAACGCTGGGTCCTGGAAGCAGCGGAAAAACATGTTATGCCCCCTTTTTATTGCTGTGATGATGAGCTGACCCAATGCGTTCTTATGGTTTTTATTTGCCGTCCGAGTCATATTTTCTCTCTCTCTTTCTCTCTGTGTGTGTGTGTGTGCTTTGGAGGGATGCTATAGAAGGTCTGAAAATTTTCCATTGTCAGGGTGACTTCTGGGTAATTAATTCAAGTGTAGCACAGACTTGAATCTGCCTCTGTCTTCACCCATCGATGGATCCACACATGTCGGGAGACAGCAATAACAACTGGGATAAATGGGTGAAGTTTGAACATCGGACCCGCTATCATTGCGCAGGAATCTTCCGATACGTTGACCGATCAAATGCTAGACGTTTGAAGGAGTTGAGTTGAGGAACTGTTCGAAATCTACGCAGTGCTCTCAATACGTGTGACAGATTCTTACGTGGGTTGGGATATTAGAGCAAATAGTTCGGGCGTTCAGATTGCAGCACGGCAGTGCGACGCTCAATTCTCTTTTGAATGCGCCCGTTTATACACTCTGGATCCAACTTTAAGCTTCCGAATTCCACCAAGAGTTCCCCGAACAGACGCGACCCTTTTGTGTAGGCTATGATTGGGCGTCGCATTTACCATTACCTACGCGTTCCGCATAGGGATGGCCGACACCGCAGTATGCGGCGATTGCGGCGACGCGGAAACGAATCATGTTCTTTGCCAGTGCCCGCAATGCAGTGTGCAGAGACAATCGCTTTTGGTCGTGCTGAACCAGTTGGACTACCAGCCTCTGTCTGAAGAAAGAATTCTGAAACATCGACGCGACTTAACATCGCATCAGAAGGCCGTGCAAGCGCTACTGGGCTTCTTGAGATTGACCAGCCTATGTGAACGCCTATGAGTGGAACGCCTTTTCTGTTACCTGTCTGCTTTCCCCCCCTTTCTTTCTTCCTTTGTTTGTTTCTTTTATTTTTATCCTCTCGCTCTTTGTCGTCTTTACAACCCCTATATCCCCCACCCTAGTGCAGGTAGCAAACCGGAAACTCGCCTCTGTTTAATCTCCTCTCCTCTCTATCTCTTTTGAATGCGTCTGACCTCCCTTAGGTCATCAACTGATTTTATGCATTTGTATCTTGACTGCACCGCGAGCATACTGAAAGAAAGCGCCCTATTTTCTTCTCAATATTCTCAAAGTATGTGCAGATCGTCGGGCATGACCTTCACGATTTGGCCTTCTTAGCATGCGTCTTTCATAGCAGATTTAGAAACGGACCACTCTCTTGTTTGTAGAATATTAGGGGAAACTGAATATGACTAATCAGTGCTGCGTAAAGTCGCAAGGTGAAGGAACCTTCATGGAAACGAAGAAAAAAATTCCATCCATCTGAGAGCAGTAGGAAGGTCCCCGGACCGGGACGAATTTTCTTCTATTGCGAAGCTTTCTGCAAAACTCCTTTTGTGGCTTTACTTTGTACATTTGTGCTTTCAGGTGAACGACTAATTTCCTCTTTCATTTGGTGAAATTGATTTAGCTTTATCTTCAGGTAATTAGGAATGTGGTGGCTTCTATGGGTTTCCATGTCTGCGTAACAGTGGACGCTGCTGGTGAGGCCTTGCGAGACATTAGCTAAGAACAAATAACTGCTACCCGTCAGCTTCCGCAGAAATGTGGGACTGCCATTATTTAAACAACACATTTCATGTCCAGAGGTAAATGCAGCTAGGCTTCTTCCTCTGCAATTCACATTACAACTTCGTCGAAGTGAATGGTCGGCGTTAAGATCTCCAATAAAAATCCATGAACCAGGGATCATAGGTAGAATACCTCTTGCATCCGGGATAAGTGTGCCTATGTAAGCACAATATCACGAATTGATGGTTGGCAAACATGCTGTTGCGCATGCGCGAACACGGCTGTCACGAGCGCCTTCTACGTCGTTAGATTCGAGAAGCAGACGAACAACCAACGTAGCCCTAGCGCACCTTGGGAAACCGTTTCGTAGTTGTTTTGATCGCTCTATTTTTGTGAAAAGGCCGGCTAGTTGTGCTGCGTATGGGTGCACAAAGTGCTTCGCTGGCAAACGGAGCGCCAGTTTATTAAAGCGAAGCTTTCTATGTCTTACTGACTCGTCCAGCAGCGCCAAAAACGCACTCCAGGAAAGCCAACTTACATATCTGCGTAGAACACTACAGTTTACATTCGCAGTACCGCGCCAGCGTCGACCGGTCAGTGCCTGATAACGGCGCAAAGCTATGAGCTCAGCAAGAGTAGCGCATGCGCACAAAATCCACTGGAAGGGCAAGTTGCGTCTGTTAGGCATGACACCACCCCTGTCGCGATTAACCGAGCTTCTCTGTTTGTCGGAGACAGCAATTGCGCTGTCTGGATCTGAAAAAAAGAATCTGAAAAAAACAAGTATCAAAGCCCCTTTCTTAAAGAAGGATGATTGAGCGCCACGTTACCCAGACGAACTGTATGTATCTGCATTGTATTACGCTCCTCACGCAATGCATGCCCGGCCGTCACTATGGGTAGGCCGCGGGTGCAGCGCACGGCAGAAGAGGCTGCCGTACGCGAACGTAAGCGCGAGCGCGATCGTGCCCGTAAGGCCGACCCCGTGTATCGGCAACGACATGCAGAAGCCATGTGGGAGACGCTTGTGCAGTCGAGAGGGTCGAGATGCCTACTGGTCTTGTGATCATCAGCGCGTACATTAGACCAAACACGCCTCGTTGTGATACAGAACGTTCCTGACAGAAACATGAGGACCTTAAAGCCACATGGTACGCCGATCCTCGTGTGCGGTGACCTTAACATCGATGTGGTGAAAGAGCAAGGCAAATGGATCGAGAGTTTCATACTAGGCAACAGCGGCCGCATTTTGATGGGGGCGAAATGCGAAAGCACCCGTGTACCTAAATTTAGGTGCACATTAGAGAACCCCAGGTGGTCCAAATTTCCAGAGTCCCCCCACTACGCCGTGCCTCATAATCAGATCGTGATTTTGGCAGGTAAAATCCCATAATCTTATTTAATTTTGAGAGTTTCATGCTAGATCGTTACTCATTGAAACTGAAGACGCTGCAGAGACCCACGACTCAACATCGTTCCTGCATGGATCTCACGTTGCAATCAGGCTGTGTCACGTTACGATGGAAGACTCGAGCCTCTGACTGTCTACCACAGTGATTACAAGGCAATACTGTGCAAGTGTAGAGTCATCCGCGAAAGTGTGAGTGTGTACGTGTAATCAACGGCTACATGATCTAAAATGAAGGCTATGCAACTTAACGAAATGTGTCTTCATTCAACTTCAACGTTCAAAAAATACAATCCTAAACAAGCAATCAAATCACATGCATAGCATCGGGTCGCTCAGCATTTCCTAGGTCCGTTGCGTGGTCGTTGGCTTTGAACTTTGACTTTGATTCAGTTTGCATTTGGGGAAAGCTTCGCGTTCAACCATCTTTCTTTAAGAAATGGGCTTTGCTTTTTATAGGTTTCTCTACAGTAAGAGCTGTACAGCGAGGAAAGCTGCATGGATAAGTGACGACCGGAGATGCCAGCACAGCACAAAACTTGCGCTATACCTCGCTCCTCGCAGAGCCGGTTCTCATCGCGCTACTTGAAGCTACTGAATTGTCATATGCCAGCGCTACGAGGTTATTTCGGCCTGCAAGCTTCGGGACACCCTTAAACGCAGCTGCATTTTGCCGAAAATTCGTAAAGCTCAGAAGTAATGAGAACGGACGGAAGTTGCGAAAGCGCAGTGGTGTCCCTCAGTTGTCACGGACATGTTAATATAATAACTATTATAAAGTGATGTCGAAAGTGCGCCTCATATGACAATCAGCGCTCAGCACTAAACCGCTGAATTGTCGAAACACACCATCCGAGGGCAGTTGGTTTCGCAAACAGCAAGCGCAGCGAACACCATGCGAGGCAGTTTGCCTGGTTTGCTCTTTTCTGCCGACGGTGTACAGATGTCCAAATGTATGCTTATTTAGCCTCTTAATATTCATGGAGGACGACGACGAAGTGCGTCTCTAGTTGACCGGTGGTTTCCCGTCTCCTACTGATTTTCGTCTTTCCCGGCGTTTATCAGCGAGACATCGGTCCCGCGCCGGCAGTGATGGAATTGGACACTGCCCGGCTTGCTCCAGGCCTGCCCTCGCATTCAGTGGTGCCATCGTGGAGGCGTAGCAGTGAACTGAACGATGCCGCCGGTGACAGCACAGAACTCTACTAGGCCAGCGGAGAAGACTCCAAAGACAGCTTCGAAATCATGTGAAGCGTCAAGGCGAAGCGGAGGAGTCTACAGAGTACGGAGAGTACAGGATACGAGTCGTCCTCGAGCCTCCGCCATACTCTTCTGGCCGGTGGTTCCCTCGGTAAATTTGCGCCACCTGAATAGGTAAGCTGTCTCGACTTTCCTTGAAAGATTGGCACCAAATGATGTCACCGATATAAGAATTAATACTCGCAAGAATATACTCGCCGTCGATGTCCTGCATTCAACTGCTTTTGACATCTTGAGTACAGTAACCGATTTGAATGGGATTAGATTGCGCTCCCACATTCCAGTCGACAAGGATACAGCAACAGGCGTTATCTGCGACGTAGATGTTGCAAACCAACTGAAGACTTGCCTATCCTAGTCAACTCCTGATGCTACCAATATGCAGGTATCTCGGATTGGCAATTCACGCTGTGTGAAGAGAGTCTTCAAGTGCAACACCATACCATAATGTCAAGGCGGACCATTTTCGCCAGCCCGTGAATCCCATGAATCCTGCCAATGAATCATGCCAAGAAATTTTATTTAAAAGCAGAAACTGCAAAGGATCGCTTGAAGCCACGTCGAGAAATTGCTCCCGAATCAAGAAGGAGTGGAGTATACTTAAAGAGATTGTAAGGGAAGGCTCTACGCACCGAGAAGCAGCCGTTTCTGTGAAAAAACGACGCTCCCACCGCCACCGCCGACGTTCGCCAAAGAACGCGAAAGGCCCCCCACAGCGCCAACCTAGTCCAGCAGCGGCATCACTTCGAATTGTGAAACAGTAGTCATTGCGCGAGACCAGGCGCAATGTTATGAATGACAAAGAAGTCAAGAAAAGTGCTTTTGGCGTTGCCTGGCCTGCACTGACAAATGCACGCCCTCCTTCTGAGCTTGAGCGGCGTAAATCGCCTTCATCGAACGTACCTCCTGCATCCGACAAGTTGCCTGAACAGGATGTGCAGGTGGTTATACTGCTGAAGTCGCTAATGGCTGTTATTCGCACACTTTTGAGAAATGCACAAACTTCGACTGATCGATACGCTTTACAAGTACTGGGTGCTCTCGCCCCTGTGCGTTAAAGCTTGCATTAGAAACATGGCTCGCCCACTTCTGCAGAAGCGACCCTTTCAAGAAGAAGTCAAGAATGCCTCAGTTCTTCATTGGAGTGCGAGAGGCCTGAACACGCATTTCCGAACGTCGTAAATTTGTATACGTAAATTGGTTTCTGTGCTAGTCATATGTGAACTAAACGTGACAAACATCCTTAGATTATCAGGATACGAATCTCTCGTTTCCACTACGTGTGACAAAAGCAGCAAAGTCGTCGTTTATGTTCGTAAGGAGCTCACCTACGTAGCGCAGACCTTGCCCTCCCGCGACGACAACCAGTATGTGTGCCTTAGCATAAAGAGGCTCTCCTTCACACTCATCGCAAGCTACATTACCCCATCAAGTCATTTAGAAAAGCTTGAAAATGTTTTGATGACGACCTCCAGTCCTTGGATAATCACAGGAGATTTTAATGCTCACTACTCAATTTGGGGAAGTACAAGAACCAATTTAAGAGGCAGGACTATTGTATATGTTGCTTCAAGCCATGACCTCTGCCTTTTGAACGCCGTCAGCCCATCATTCTTGAAAGGGTCGTCGTACAGCAGCTGCCTAGCTCTTACTTTGGTGTCACGATGCCTTATATCGATCGTCTACTGGTTTACTGACTTGGAAACACGTGGGAGTGACCAAATTCCTACTTACGTTGCCACCAAAGGTCTAAGCAGTATGTCTTCCCCTATGGTCTCTCGAGCGATTGATTGGCCTGCATTTGAAGCTTTTGTGAACGCTGAATACAAGGGCGGCCTTGCACGTAGCGCAGAGCTTCTGGTTGCGGGCGCAATGCATGCTGCAACGCGCTGCTTCTCGTCGTCAGCCACTCGCACGGACTTTGATATTCAATTAGAAAGGCTTCGAGCAGTACGTCGGCGCAGTGAGAGGAGATACAGACGTACAAAGTCTATTATAGACCTTAGGGAGGCCAGGCGCACGCAGAAGAAAATACGTCGTTGCATGGACATATTAGACAACGAATGAAGGCAATCGTTTTATAACTCGTTAGAACCACGCAAAGCTCTCTCTCGCGTATGGCGAACTCTCCAAGGCCTTCGCTCTTTTCCTCAGCAACGCCACCCCTTTAAGGCACTGGCTCTCCACCAAGGCTGTCGATAAGTGAATGTAGGGGAACAGTTTTGTGGGGCAGTTGCAGGTGACAGAGAGTGACAATCTTCAATTGCACGGAGTTCCCTTCATGCAAACTTCGGAAATGGTCGAACCTTTCTCCATGGCAGAACTGGAGGCTGCTCTAGCCCCTTGCCGGCGTTCCTCTTCGCCCGGTCCGGCAACATCACGTACGCTGGTATCCGCCACCTTGACCATCAAGCACGAGAGTTCCTGCTGCGTCATTTCAACGTCTCCTGGAGTGATGGAGGTGTTCCTTCTGAGTGCTAGCATAGCCGTCTTGTCCAAATCTCACAGCATGGAAAGTCTTCCTTTGAACTGACATCATATAGACCTATTGCTTTCGCCAGCTATGTTGTCAAGTTGATGGAAATGATGATCCTCACGCACCTCGAGTGGTTTCTTGAACATTACAATGTTTAACCAGACGCGATGACAGGTTTTCGACATGGCCGTTAGTCGGTCGACAACGTCACTGATCTTGTGTTTTCAATTCAACAACAGAAATCATCCAAACGCCTCTCGGTAGCGTTATTTTTTAGATGTGAGGGCCGGTTATAATAATGTTTCTCACGAAGCTATTTTTGACGCGCTCGTGGCTGTTGCGATCAGAGGCCGCATTTTTCGATGGATTCTGAGCTACCTGACAGAAAGGAGCTTATTTGTAGTCACCGAGAATGGTCATATTTCCGACCACTGCACCAGCCGTGAAGTTCCACAAGGTAGCGTTTTGAGCCCGGTTTTGTGCAACCTTGCTTTGATTGGGCTGGCGGAATTCCTGCCACAGTCGGTCAGTCTGTCAATTTATGCACATGACATCTGAATCTGGGCGTCAGGAGTAACTCGGCCGCAGGTTCGCGCAAGGTTACAAAAGGCTGCAACAATGACGTGTACTTATCTTCAGAGACAAGGCCTCAGAATTGCAACAGAAAAGTGCGCATTAGTCGCCTTCACGCGAAAATCTATGATTGGATACCCGGTGTCTTTTAATGGCAAGCCTATTTCGTAAAAGAGAACCCATCCATATTTAGGGATGATTGTAGACCGCGACCTCTTCTGGAGACCCCATGAATCTTACCTAAGGAAGAGACTGCTCTCAGTCCAGTCAACTTTTCAAAGCCATTGCTGGAAAAGCATGGGGACTGTCGGTGCGTTCTATGCTTCAACTGTACAAAGCGCTGTTCATGGGTTTCTTTCATTACAGCACTCCGGTGCTGTCAAGCACCCGGAGGACAAATCTCAGAGTGCTTGAGAGCAAGCAAGCCCAAGCGCTTAGAACATGTGTCGGTCTACCGCGATGCGCTTCAGCAGCCGGAACAATTGCCATCGCCAAGGAACATCCCGTGAGTACATATATCGTCATAGAGACCCTTAGAAATCATCTTCGTCACCTTTCCCGAATCCAGTCTTAACGCTTTGCTTCTCTCTCGGAAAGCAGACCAGATGCAACTTTTTCGGGCATTGTAGCCTCGTAGCGATCTTCCGTCCGATTTTACGCCTGCAGCAAAATCACCTTGTCCTTTAGGGCGTCTCCGGTAGCCACAAGTGCGTGTTTTCATTCCAGGATTTGCAAAGAAGCCCGACTTGCCAACTTGAGCCCTGAACCAAACCAATCTACATTTACTGCATGATTCATACTCCAATCGAGGTCACGATTATACAGATGGCTCTTCGAGTCTAACCAGCTCTGCTTGTGCGGTAGTCATTCCGTCGATGTCAATCTGCAAGAAGTTCAAGATGTTCAAGATGTTCCTTCACCAGGTTAGTTTGTCTGTTTCTACATTCCGTAGTATTGATATTACATTGGTGGTTTTGCCGTGCCCACGGACATGCGCGTCAATTGCTTACGACTGTTTTTGTTTGTGTAAATAGCTTGTCTGTGGAGACATTGAAGAAAACCCAGGCCCAACAGTTGAACAAATGTTTGAGAGCCTTCAGTCAGGGCAAGCAAGCATATTCACTGAGCTAACTGGTATTCGGGAGCGTCTTACATCGAATGAACAAGCCGTCGCCACTCCTAATACACGATGGAATACAATCGATAAGCTTCTGCTAGAAATTACCAAAAAGCCTCCCAAATTCAAACACTAGAAGACAAAATTCGGTCTTTAGATCAAATAGTTATGAAACAGAACGAAAAAACAACTGACCTTGAAGACCGCAGTCGCCGATCAAACTTAGTTGTTTTTGGCGTCAAAAAGCAAGACGATGAAGATGATAAAACGTTACGAAAATCAGTCATTGATGACATCTTTTCAAAAAAACTGCAGCAATCATGCCAATCTATCGCTCGTATTCATCGTCTTGGAAGACAGCCAGGAAAAAGACCTGTTATCGTATATTTCCAAGACATTTTGGAAAAACAGGCCGTTTTTCGCAACGTGCGTAAGCTTAAGGGTAGTTGTATATTTATCCAAAATGATTACAGCGAGGAAACTGTGAGAAAACGAAAACTGTCAAACGGGATGTCGACAATAGAAAACGTGCTTTTCTTATCAATGACAAGCTGAAATTTGATGGCTGCGTTTATGCTTGGGATGACAGTATATCTCAACGAGTTGTCATGAGCCGCGAATAAAAACTGCTAGTAATGCGTGACAGAACACGTGCGCCATTTCTAAAACCCTGCGAGTGCTAAATTTCAATGCCAGAAGTATAATAAATAAGGTAGAACAACTTGAATGCCTCCTCTTTAGATACGACCCCCATATTGCAATTGTCACAGAAACCTGGCTGCATGATGGTGTTAGCAACGAAATACTGGTATCACCACCACATAAGATTTTCCGTCGGGACCGTGGATCGAGGGGAGGACGTATTGCGATTATTCTAAAAAGCACGTTTTCCGCAGAAATACTTCCTCAGATCGAACACCAGCAGAGTCTGTTTTTGAAAGTTAATTGTTGGGGACATGTAGTTGTGGTATGCGTGGTTTATAGGGCACCATCATCCCCTCCCGAGTTCTTGTCCTCGCTGCGTGACTATATGACTGTGCTGAAACCCCGGAAAATTATCATAGCAGGCGATTTCAATCTACCCGCAGTTAATTGGCTGCACAGGCCCGAGATGCAGCTGACCGATAGCCCTCTTCATGACATAATGTTTGCATGTGACATGGCACAATTTGGGCTTGAAAACACGCGTGACAATGCTGATACTGGTTCAATTTTGGATCTTGTATTTCATAGCAAAAATATGACAGAGCTCGATGTCCGAGTGGAAGAGAGCATATCGGACCACAAGCTTGTGCTGGTCAGTAGTAGGCTTGATAGTTGTGAAAGGAAGCACGTTAAAGCCTGCAAAACTGTTAAAGACTTTATTAATGCCAATGATCAATCTATCCTTGATGAACTTTGGAAGCTGGTCGACAACTTACCAAAAACTGATGTTATCTCACTGTGGCGTGCGTTTGTTACCTGCGTTAACTACTGTATTGATGCCTTCGTGCCGACTAAACTCATTAAACCACAACGAAGAAACCCATGGATTGGCAGAAAAATTATACATATAAAACGCAGGTTAAAACGCGCCAAAAAACGCCGGAACAAAAACGCTGAAGTTATTAGCCACCTGCAAGTCCAGCTTTCAGACGCATGGTCTTTTGCCCGTCAAAAATATTTTTCCAATACTTTGCCGAATTACATAAAAACCAGTTCCGATGAATTTTGGCGATATCTTGGCAGTGGAAACACACATTTGCAAGAAATAAGGCAACGCGACCTTGTGATCACCGATCTTCGGGAAATATCAAACATAATGAATGAATATTTCCATTCTGTGTTCACCCCCGCTGATAGAGCCATGGAGGCTCCTTCTTCTCCGTTCCAAGTGTCAGACTTCATATCTTTTGAAGGCGTGTTTTCCTGATTGCTTAATGTTAAAGAAAAATCTTCTGTGGGACCGGATGGCATACCAAATTCTTTTCTTCGCCGTTACACCGAGCCTGTTGCACACATCTTAACAGCTGTCTTTTCTTTATCTATGACCACAGCGACTTTACCTGATGACTGGCGTGTGGCTCCTGTCATTGCAGTCCACAAGAAGGGTGATCGCCTAAGCAGTGAGAAATATCGTCACATTTCGTTGAAACCTATGTGCTGTAAAACACTAGAACACATCATCGCTCATTATATAACTAATTTTCTTGAAAGTAACAACTTGCTCTCTCCATTTCAGCATGGCTTTCGAAAGAAACTGTCGACATCTACGCAACTTTTAACGACTGTTCACGAAATCGCTCTAACGCTTGACTTCCGGACAAGCTGATCTTACCTTCCTTGATTTCAGTAAAGCGTTTGATCGCGTCCCACATGGTAAACTTCTTGGAAAACTTACTAAGCTCGGCCTTCCTACATTTATCATAAATTGGATAAGAGCCTACCTTTCAAACCCCAGTCAGTTCGTAGACGTTAACGGCCATGCTTCTACTGCATTACCAGTTCCTTCTGGAGTACCTCAAGGAAGCGTACTCGGCCCGATCCTTTTCTTAATCTATGTTAATGATATAACTAGCACAATTCATCCACACGTTAACATGAGATTGTTCGCAGATGATTGTCTTGTCTTTAAAGAGATTACTTGCCGTGATGATCAAGTTCAGTTAAGCAATAGCTTAGCCAGACTTAATGAATGGTGCACCACCTGGTCTATGACCCTAAGTGCTGACAAAAATGTCTTACTTCGTGTCACGAACAAAAAACAACCTATGGCATTTCCATATTGCATCAGTAGTACACAAATAAAGGAAGCCTCGGAATATAAATATCTAGGCATAACAATTACCAGCACTCTATCGTGGTCGAAACACATTGCGAACGTTTGTGCATCCGCCTCTCGAAAGCTTGGCTGTCTGCGTCATAAACTGAAAACAGCACATTCAAATTTAAAACTTCTAGCATACAGAACTTATATATTGCCAAAACTATAATACGCCTCAAAAGTATGGGACCCCTATTACATAAAGGATAAGCATAAGCTTGAAATGGTTCAGAGGCGAGCAGTACGGTTCATTTTCAACAAGTTTAGGTCCTCTGATTCGCCGTCACAACTAATGACCGAAAACCATATCCCTACCTTAGAAGCACGAAGAACTGTGGCACGACTAAAATTGCTTTTCACGACGTACGACAAGTCGCTTGAATTTATTGGACGAACATACATTCAACCTTACCTGTGACGCGCGTCTCGACACCGTCATGCTCAAAACTTGCTCCCTTTCCGTGCACGCACTAACCTGTTTAAAAATTCATTCTTTCCTTCAGTGGAATGATCTACCCTCAGAAATTTTCTCTGCTGATAATTTTGATCAGGCACTACTCATGTATTTTGCACAATGATATGGAATGTTATTTTTCCCCTCTTTTATTCATGTTATTTTTACTATCGCGTATTCAAGTGCATTTTGTTCTGAGGAGAAGTTACTTAGATGTGATATTGACTACCCCAGTGCATTTTTCTGACGGTGTGAATATCGTTCTTTGCAATACAAAAAGACCAACTTGTTACTTTTCTTTTTCTCTTTGCTCTCTTCCTTTTTCTTTTCCATATCTCTAGCACAAGAGCACATGTTATTCTTGTCCTACATGAGTGTTTGCAGAAATACGCCCACCTGCTTGGTCTGTATAGACTGCAGTATCTACAAATAAATAAATAAATAAATAAATAAATAAATAAATAAATAAATAAATAAATAAATAAATAAGCCACGCCACAACATCGACAGGATCCGAACTTTCCGCCCTCCCTAGGGCAGTGCTGTATGCGCAGCAACAACACCAAATCACTGGGCTATATTCTGTGATTCAAAAGCAGCTCTGCAATCACCCTTATCATCTCTGCGCCACAGCCCACATGAAGAATTAGTGGCAGAGATACGATTATGCTACCATCAAGCGGTGGATGGAGGCCACGACAATGTATTTCAGTGAGTACACCCTGGCACTGAGACATTGGTGGCAATGAAAGTGCCGAGAAAGCTGCCTGTGAGGCACATGATGCATGTGAAAGCACCTCGATACCATTGTCGAGAACAGATGTAGCGTGGCACCTCAGCGGTCTTGCCCATATTGTTCCTGTAAGAAAATGGGACACTCTGGAGTTCACCAACCGGCGCCTAGATGCCATGGAACCGCATATTACATTGCAACTTTTACATTATTCTGTCTACGGAAATTGAAAAAATTCTTGGCGCATCGCCAGTTAGGAGCCGATTTACTGCTCAAGGAGCCCTGCTTCTAGATGTACAGACATAAGAGCATGTCAATTCCCTTCTCAGCTGCAAGTCAATCTCAGGGACTGCAATCTCAGCACGAGTGCCCGATTCGTACCTGCAAAATACGTGCATTATTAGAGGAGTACCGAAGTGGTACACTGACGAGGAACTGTTGCTATACCTAAAGCCACAAGGTGTTTACCATGCAAGGAGAGTCACGCGACGCGTTCAAATTTCCGAAATCGATTGGGAGTCCAGGCGAACAAGCTCCGTGGCTCTTACGTTCACTCCAAATACAGACCGTCCAGGGAATATCAACTTGGGCTTCAGAAAACACGAGACCATTGACTACGTTGAGACACCGCCTCGGTGCTTCAAGTGTCAGCGCTATGGACATGTGGCCAAGTACTGCCGTGGTGAGCAGCGGTGTAAGAGATGTGGAGGACCGCATGATTTCAAAATGTGCGCGCGCAGCGAGAACTTTCTATGTGCAAACTGTAGTGGTGGTCATCCAGCTAGTTATAGCAAGTGTGCTACGCGGGCAGCGGCAATAAAGCGAAAGAAAACGTTTATCTTGGGGCGAACAGAAAAGGATGAGAAAAATATGACGAAGAAAAAGACGGAGAGTCGCAGAGAGTCAGACGAAATCAAATGGAGCTCAAAGAGTGAAACTGATTTTCCAAGCCTGAAGCCTTCTCCAGAATCCAGAACACAGTGGTGCCATCGCGCAGCGGACCGGCTAAAGCAGTCAAATCAATAAACAGAGGCCCCGTAGACGAGAAGACTGCTGAACAACCGGAACAGCGAAGTTATGTGTCTGCACTGCAGCGACCCCAGTCGTGTTGCAATGAAAAAACACCACAGTAGGACTGTCAGCAGGTGCTACGTGCTCTCTTCAAGGCCTTGCGATCACACATAGAGAAGATGCCGGCGAGCTCGAGGAAGGACATGCTCGAAGTAGTCCTGGCTCTCGAGTCAGTGATTCTAAGCTCTGCCTCTTCTTAAAGCACCTAGCAATATGGATGCGGTCAGGACACAATGTTCACCATCTCTCCGACAGGTGCCACTTATTATGAAATGGAACTGTGCGGGTCTTGCGTGCCATTTACCTGAACTGTCGCTTTTCTTACGCAGCATGCCTGTGCCAATATTGGCCCTGTCCGAGGCTGGTCTTCCAAGTTGCAGATCAATCGCTGGTTATGTCGCACATGGAAACCAAAGTATTCCGACATTTCCGAACGGAAGCGCCATGCTATATGTCAGACGTGAAATAGCACATTACGTTCTACCAGTTCAAGACCTTTACAGCAGTGCTTTGGAAGTCACTGCTGTACAAGTGCGGCTGGGAAACCGAAGCCTCAGCGTGGCCTCTGTATATGTGAGCTCTCGCCTGAAGGTCTCGATGGGAGAAATTATGAGAGACCTCTGCAGCCGCTGCCCAGCTCCGAGGATTATATGTGGGGACTTTAACGCGCACCATACTCTCTGGGGCGACAAGGTGATTGATGCACGTGGAAAGCAAATTGTTAGTGCTTTAAACACCGAAGGACTCTGCGTGGCAAATGACAAACAGGCAACGTTTTTTCGACCACCGGCCTCTTACAGTGTCATTGACTTGACGTTACACTCAGCGGACATCCTCGCATTGTCAACGACGAGTAAAGATAGAATGGGCAGTGATCATTTTCCTGTCTTCGTTAACATTTTTGGCTATAGAACCAACGGCCGAAGATCCTGTCCTGTGACGCATTGGGATACGTACAGGGACGGCCTAAGCGAATCATCTGGAGACCTGTTCGCGGACATGCTACGTAGCAAGAGATTAGCTACCGCTGAGCTGAAGTTACCCGACCACTTCCCCGCTCCGGATCTAAAGCTCAAAAATCTATGCGCTGCCCGTAGAAGAGCGGAACGGAGGCTGATGAGGACGAAGGGCGACCCACCAATGAAGACTATATATAACAGGATTAACGCAGTGATTCGACGTTATACAAGGAAACTAAGAAGAGATCAATGGGCATCATTTTGTGCAAGCCTATCGGTCTGCACGCCAGTTCCAAGGATATGGTGGGTCGTTAATAACCTAGCTAGAAACTTTCGACCAAACAAGCCATTTGAAGCCCTAGCATTGAAGTTAGGCAAGACGCTCGCTTGTCTTGCGAATGCCTTTGCTGAAATATACTCTTCCGGCAGGTCAGCCGGCACAGCCAACCCGCCTCCGCCGCTATCGTCGTCTCTAATGGATGCTCCTTTCACAGTCGGAGAGTTGGAACTAGCTATGAGCAGCCTTCGACGTCGCTGTGCGGTGGGACCTGACCTTATCAGTAATCAGATGCTGACTAACCTACTGGTTGAAAGACGACGTGCTTTGCTGGCATTTTTTAACCAAGTGTGGGCCAGTGGGGATATCCCACATTTATGGAACGTAGCATGGGTGGTACCGGTTCTCAAGCCTGGAAAGAATCCTGAAGCTCTGGACTCATACAGACCGGTATCGCTGACCTCCTGTGCAGCGAAGCTAATGGAGAAGATGGCGTGCACAAGACTTACTTGGTATGTCGAGCAGGGTCGAAAACTACCATCGTGCATGACTGGGTTTCGGCAGCGTCTAAGCGCTCAAGACAATGTGTTGGACCTGCTAAGGCACATAGAACATTACAGTGCGGACGGCTTGTCGACACTTCCTGTTTTCATGGATGTTTCCAAGGCTTACGACTACGTGTCCCAAAGAGCCATCATCAGCCAGTTACAAGTTATAGACGTCACGGGTCATCTCTTGCACTTCATATATACGTTTCTCAATGATCGTCGCATCAGAGTTCGTCTTGGCGACACTCTGAACGATGAAATACGTATATTTCGTGGCGTGCCACAGGGGAGTGTTTTATCTCCCTTATTATTTAACATTGCCATGAGTAGCTTCCCAAGAGTACTAAACCATCGAACACCAGTGAAGATATCAATATATGCTGATGATATCTGCATATGGGTCTCCGGCTACCAGCATTGCCGCCTCGCACGAATAGCCCAGGGAGCAGTAAAAGCCATTCAGGGCCACTTGGCAACGATTGGATTATCACTATGAGCAGAGAAATCATCATTCGTACTATTTCCTGGAGTGAAAAGAAAATCTACACGCTTGACGCGGAATTTGGACGGATACCAGATTCGACAAGTCACCAACGTCCGATTTCTGGGCGTTACCTTAGACCACAGGCTACTCTGGCGCCGCGGTGTTGACCACGTTGTGGCGTCATCGCCACCCAGGCTACATGTGCTCAAGCGAGTCGCTGGCATACTCTGGGGCAACCACCCGACGTCGATGCTACGGCTACATACAGCGTTGGTTACCAGTGGGATCCTGTATCAGCTACCTCTGATGTCACCCTCAGACAGCCAATACGAGCGCTTAGAAGCCATCCACAGAAAAGGTATCCGACTTTGCCTTGGAGTCCCTCAGCCAGCGTCAAACAAGAAAGTGCTCTACGAAGCTGAGTCGCGCCCTCTACGACTTCAGGCTTCCCAGGCTCTTACTACGATTGAGTAAGTCTACACCCGGTAGAGCCCTCTTACGAAGTATAGGTAACAAGCCGCGCTCACATTTTTATGCAGACCTGAACACGCTTCGCGTATTAGGATTGTGCTGCTCGAGACAGAGGAAAAGGATAGAACCACCCTGGACATTCGAGGACGTCACATGCAACTTAAGTGTACCACGATTGCAGTCAAAGAGCTGCATTCCATCTGCAGAAGCCAAGTCACTAGTCCTGGAACACCTGAACACAACTTACCCGAATCACCTACAAGTATACACAGATGGCTCTGTCAAGGCAGACGAAGACCGCTGCGCAACTGCATTCTATATTCCCTGTCTAAGATATACGTGTTCTGGCCGTCTGGACTGTATAGCCTCGTCGAAAGTTGTGGAAGGCGTAGCAATAGATTCTGCTCTGCGCAAACTAAAGACTTTGCCTCCGCAGAATGTGGTTGTCCTTACAGACTCAAAGGCCGCGTTAAAACAAGTATGCCGTGGTCTGCCATCCCTCAAGTTCCCACGCAAATCACTAGCCATCGTGAAAGAACTCAACAACAAAGGCTTCACAGTAAA
Organism: Dermacentor andersoni; assembly: GCF_023375885.2. Taxonomy (NCBI): domain Eukaryota; kingdom Metazoa; phylum Arthropoda; class Arachnida; order Ixodida; family Ixodidae; genus Dermacentor; species Dermacentor andersoni. The sequence continues at coordinate 101,975,881 of NC_092814.1, forward strand.
GTTTCAGTGGATTCCCTCCCACATTGGTATCTCAGCAAACGAAAAAGCTGATGCGCTTGCATACGCAGCGCTCTATCATCCTCCCAAAATGAAGGCTCCGAAGAGTAATCAAGAGCAAAAATCTGACATTCGAAATCACTTTGCGTCGCTTTGGGTTCTACCGCATATGCCCTGCGTAACCATGAGATTGCACTGAGAGGAAGCCTCACTTCTATATCGAATAAGGACAGGATCTGCTAATACACCGGCCGGGTTGTTTAAGACGGGACGAATCAATTCTCCGAACTGTACGGCATGCAACGAGACAGGAGACATTGAGCACTTTTTGTGGTCCTGCCAGCCATTCCAAGATGAAAGGGACGCTCTCCTGAAGAATCTGCAAAAAAAAAGGACCTTCCGCATGCGCGCCTGCAACACCTTATATTTCCCGAGGGATCAGTTATAGACCGCAAAGAAACTTCAGGTCTCCTTATCGAATTTTTGAGAGACTGGTTTGATGGACATATGGTGGAACCCTTCAGCGGTATTGTGCGAGACGCTCGGGTGGAGCAATTGCCGGCCTTGATCGCCAGGCTAAACCCGCCTGTTGCTACAATTCACCACCCCCACCACCACCACCCCCACCACCACCACCACCACCACCACCACCACCACCACCACCACCTAGTTGTAACCAATGGGAAGAAACGCTGCTGTGCCGCTTGCGAGTAGGTGTTTCTTTCACAAACGCCTACTCATTCCTAATTGGAATGACGGGCAGTCACAATTGCAGGAGATGTGTAGTCGAAGAAATGACCAAACATATCCTGTGTACATACGAAGACGAGAGCAGTGCCCTTCGTACAGCTTTGGAGCACTTACCCCCGTATTGTTAAACACGCCTTCACTCAATGCTTCTCCTCGACTCAGCCAAGTCGAGGCGACGGGGCGTCTTTCACTCAAGGCGCCGTTGTGTTTCATGAACACTGCTCCACCTTTCCTCCGCCGAGGAACGCTCTTAAAATGCACCCATATGCGCCCTCAACTCGAGTAAAGTGCATCGACCGAGAAAAGCGTCTGATATCGAGACTATTCTTAGATATGCTTATCAAAAGTCCAATTAAGAAAAATAAGTGTTTCTGTTAATTCGTCTTTCTAAACAAACAACTACATGGCGCAATGCACAACTTTATCTCCGCAACACTGCCACTGTGAGAGTTCGAATGATAGATCAAGCAGGAGCTGTGTTTAAGGTCTGGCAACAATCGCGCCCCAACAGGAGTGAGCATGGCGCATGGTTAAGAACCAAGAAAATTTGCGCCGGCATTTGTGATGGTCAGTCGGTTTGCTCAAATTGTAGCACATATGGTCAACAAACCAGCACTGGTGCCTGCATTTCCAGTACTTCCTCACTTCACATATACGCTATGCAATGTTCTAATCTTCCGAAAATTCACTTGTCAGTAGTTCATCACCGCCATTTGTGTTTTTTCGCCTTACCTTTTTCAGTGTGCTGTGTGGTAGCATCTGACGCACGTTCCATAATCTGTGCTTTCAAGTTCACGTAATGGCCGCATTTTTTAGCTGTGCTACCTCTTCTTATTTCTGTTGTTTAGGCACAACAAATTTACTTAGCGCGTGAGCGCCCTCTCCGCATAAAATTTTTGGCATTCTGGTGCAGGATGTGGGCCTTGGAAGGACAAGCTGAGGAAAAAATCAACGTCTGAGCTGCACAGTAACGCTTCTGGCAGACCTGAAAGCATCGATAGATATGGTGCCTGCCTGTTGGAATCGCACCAGCTCGCTTCCTTGAAATAACCTAGGTGCTGAAGAAGTGTCTGACTTAGCTTCCCGGTAATTAGTCTGTGCTTATCTTCATAAACTTTGTAAAAATATTCATGTTACATGTCCCCACATTAGAAAAATGGCGAAATGATACCATGTTATTCCGAACCATAAACATGAAACAGCTATGCCATAATAAAATCAAATTAATATTTCATTCCTCTTCAGCTGCATATTATTTTGTTTTGAATAGCATGATTATGATGTGCGAAGTCATCAGTTGCCCATGATGCGTTGCAGTTACGGCGTGAGATTTTTACTGCCCACAATTTGTGATGCAGCACTTTCGTAGCACTTGTAGCCAGAATTTCAGTATTTAGTGGCATGATGAAGGTACTTTAGCATGACAAGTGTACATTAAAAATATGCCATAATTTTGATGGTTGATCTCAGCTTTTCTGAAATAATGGTAATATTGTAATAATGGTAGTATAGTACTCCATACTGTATTTTTCAGCATCGTCATTGTGACAGTCTGCATCACCATTCGGCCTTTTTTAGGAGCCCACAAGACACGCTGCAACCCTGCTACTCTGCTACACCTCGGTCAATTGCTGAAGTTCTGCAAGCCCCATGGAAGCCAGCTGTCATCCGCATCTAATGGAAGAAATTCATAATTCATCTTAAGCTGGAGCTAGAACCAGAGTGGAAACAGCATATATTCCACAAGGATTTACCACTGCATGCCGTCGGATGCCCGCACCCGACAGGCAGGTGGTGTTTTATTCTAGAATATATTTGTCAGCAGTACCACTAAATTATGGGGTTTTACGTGCCAACACCACTTTCTGATTATGAGGCACGCCGTAGTCGAGGATTCCGAAAATTAGGCTACCTGTGGTTCTTTAACGTGCACCTAAATCTAAGTACATGGGTGTTTTCGCATTTCGCCCCCATCGAAATGCGGCCGCCGTGGCCGAGATTCGATCCCGCGACCTCGTGATCAGCAGCCCAACACCATAGCCACTGAGCAACCACGACGGGTGTCAGCAGTACTAGTGCTTCTGTTTGTAGGATAAGAGTTCATGCTGTATTTGCATACTATCAAAGTGCAAGAAGACGAGAATAATGTTCAGTTATTGTTTTAGAAAAAAGAAAGCCCTTGGATTGACCGGAAATTATTAAGGGGCACATACTGTCTTAGTAAATATGACTGAAGAAAAGACACCTGGATGAAAAATATAATGACTTCAGCTACAACGTGTCTATGAAGGCAAATGCAGGCAGTCAAACTGCTTTTAGTGGTGATGTTTGAGCTGGTAGGATGTCAGAAAGTTGATAGATATCTTAGGCAGAATAGTGCGACGACTATACTAGTGCAGCAGGACATTAACTGGAGCTCCCCTTCTCTTGCACACCAATGCAAGCGCAGCATACACAGCACAGTTGGAAAGGCAGTTGCTCTGATTCCGGCAACCTGATTCCTGCATAAGAGAAGGGGTTGGTAATAAACCTACAATCATGTTAAAAGAGGTCCATGAAAACTAGCTTAGGTACTGTAGTCGTTTTCTTTAATTTACATTTCGTACTAATTGCATTCGTTTAAGACTTTCGTGTTCTAGAGCGCGTTTTTTACTATAATGGGCTCATACTGTTATTACTTATTTTTATTTGCAAAGAAGCATTTTTCGCCGCTTGCGCAGTCAGACCGACATAGAGCGATCTAACACTTACATAATGAACCCTCTAGAGAGCTGGAATGTTCGCAATAAAGATGTGCGAGATATATCTGCTACCGCTTGCTAGCAATGTCTGTATTAGGAGTTGTCACTGCCCTGCTACAGCTTTTTTTTTTTTTATCTCAATAAAACTAATGTGATGTACAAAAACTCGACTCTGTTGTATTGTTACTCTGTCTCTTTTATTCAGACAGAACATTGCATTCACCTGTGTATACATGCAGGTATAATTCTGAATGCCATTTAATGGTTGGTGACTTCCTCATTGGGCTCGGATTTTAGTAGTGATGATAAGCTAATTAAACTGATTGTTTTGAAAGAAGGATCACGTATTTATTGCTTATGACTTTAAATACCACCAACTGCACACGGTCCACGCAAAATTGCAGTACATTTCTTATTTTCCCTAGCGCAACTAGCTGCATCGATTCAAAGAAAATTGCAAAAATTAAAGTGAACGCACCTGCTCGTTTATAGAGAAGCTCGCTTTGCTGCGGTGTGCTTCGCCATCTTAGCGTAGTCAGGGATGATATACCCGAGGACAAACAGCGCGGACGTGGCGACTGCCGGCGCTCGCGCAAGCAATACACGCACTAATGGCAGGAATCTTCTTAGTTGTTTTCATAAGTTCGAAGTCCGCCGCAGTTATGCATCACGCCATGGTTGAACTAATACTGCTATGTACGATCTGCCGCGAGAAATGCTTGAATGCACTGACGCCGATAGCAGTTTTGGAGCACTCGCACGCAGAATGCCCGTATGCAGGTCATAAACTGGCTTATGCACGGACTAAGACGACAGTCACTGCACTAGCTCGCAGTCTTCTTGACAAGGCGGCCGATCTGTCTCGGCGACGCAGTGGAATAATTCCGTTGCCGAGGCACTCCAGAGGACTGCACCTGTCCCTAAAACGAAGCCCTTGAAAATGCGCAGCATCATTAACTAAAGAAAAGCTGGAGGCAACTGGGTCCATCGGAAAAAGGGGATGAGGCGAGCAACGGATCACAAGGCAGCCATGTTTACGCACTAACTTCAGTCGAGGAGCCATTGAAGGTAGCTGCGGGGCTACCTTAAGATTCTCGAGTTTTCCTTCATTCAAGGCGCGTTTCGAGTGGAGGGTGATTTGTGAAATGAAAAACCGCCCTCAATGAGCATTTCGAGTGGAGGGTCAAGTCGAGGTGCGTTTGTGAATACGGGTGTTACGACCGTCCTTTCACAGAGGAGAAGATCTTGGGCCCGTGGCCTCGTGCGTCTGCTTTTTGCAAGGCCACAAAGGCGCTGGTGCGTTTCTTAAAATACACCAGTCTGTATGACCCCCTGTGACTGACTCAGTGGTGCACGCTTTCCCGCTTCCCCGGTGCAGGGTAGTCTACCAGGCTCAGCCTGGTTAACCTCCCTACCCCATCCTTATGAATTATTTCTCTCTCTCTCTCTCTTTCATGCATGCGTTAAAGAGTCCACAAAACACTATGCGTTCAATTTCTAGCAGGGGCTCCTTCGTAAGCGGTGATACCCACGCCCAACAAGCAAGGCCTAACATCGTCATCACCCGCCGTGGTTGCTCAGTGGCTATGATGTTGGGCTGCTGAGCACGAGGTCGCGGGATCGAATCCCGGCCACGGCGGCCGCATTTCGATGGGGGCGAAATGCGAAAACACCCGTGTACTTAGATTTAGGTGCACGTTAAAGAACCCCAGGCGGTCGAAATTTCCGGAGTCCTCCACTACGGCGTGCCTCATAATCAGAAAGTGGTTTTGGCACGTAAAACCCCATAATTTAATTTAACTTAACATCGTCATCGGTGGCAGTTAGCACATGCAGTCAAGAGAACGGCGCGCCGTTTGAGTTTCTCCTATTTACAGCGCGCGAAAAAGGACCGTCGTAACAAGACAAACAGCTCTGTGAAACTTTCCTTTGTTCCAGATGGACCATATTAGTACGGTAAACCTTCCGAAGCAGAGCATCACGCTCAGCCCGCTGACTTTGTCGACAGCCGCCGATAACTCGAGTCGGTAGGCCTAGCTCCCGGTTGTCGAAGCAGCAGCCGATGACGCTTGTAATGAAAATGCCCCTAGTCATAAAGCGGTTAGTTTCGTGAGCATTTTAGAGCCTGGACAATTATGTCGTGGTTAAATGAACACTGAGTTCACTCCCACGCACCACTCCCACGCTGGCATTAACAGTCTCCGAATATATAATATTTTTTAACGTAATCTTCTTCTTTCAGTGCAGAGCCTTGATGAACCTGGCGAACAGTGGCTTTGAATGGTACGCTTTGAATGGTATCACTTTGAATGGTACGCTTCAAGAAGTCGGAGGTCTATGTAATGTGCGAAAACTAGAACGAAGTGACCGCGTGTTCAATTATTTTTGCCGCAGTGAAGAATACATCCGGCTGCCGCCGCAGAGACCAGGCAGAAGCCGAAAAATGAAACTTACTTGTTAAACATACTATCGCACGCAGAGCGCTACGACCTGTTGTGCGACACTGGCGCTCACTATTTTGCAAACTGTCAGGTGGTTAATGCTACTATAGAATCAGCCATAAGCTTGCCGATAAAAGCGTTGGCAAGACACGTCGAAACCGAGTACAATAACATTAACTGTTACCCCCGCGGCGGCATACCGGCTGTGGTGTTGCGCTGCTAAGCACGAGGTCACAGGATCAAATCCCGGCCGTGGCGGCCGCATTTCGATGGGGCGAAATGCAAAAACACCTGTGTTTAGTGCATTGGGGGCACGTTAAAGATCTCCTGGTGGTCAAACTTAATCCGGAATCCCTCACTATGCCGTGCTTCATAAGGAAATCGTGGTCATAGCACGTGAAACCACAGAAAAAGAAAGCATTAAAAGTGTAGATCCAGAGGATACTTAGCAGGAATACTGAAGGTGTAATACATAATTACTATATGCAGACCGGAGTCTTAATGAATTATGCAACTACTGTTAATTGCAAAAAGCTCCCACAGGAACGATTGAAGCGATTGATATGATATTGGTAAACGTAGGATAAGCATGAAGCTTTAAGTAATAAAATGCGGGATTTGCAGAACACAATGGAGAAGTTACAAGGATGTCGAGGAGTTGGAAGAGTAAGAAAAGTTATTAAAGTCACACTAACTCACGCGCACCTTGAAGATTAGGGAGATACTAAAAATGTTAGCCGTATGAAAGCTTCAAGTATATAGTGTTAGGCACCGCCTGCAGGGGTACTGCTCTGCAAAGCTATTTCAGCCCGCTGCACGTGCTTCGATCGACCCGCGGTGCTGGCGCCCTTCGGAGAACCAGCGAGGACGACAGCGCTAATCCACCATGCTCCTCGTTCGGAGAATCGGTGACGACAGCAGGGCGGGCCACGTTTGGCACCCAACGTATTGTTGGTTGATTTGCCGGGTCGTCATGGTCTCTCTGCAGCAAGAAGAGCTTTCCCTAACAAAAGGGGGCTTTGTAATACGGGGGCCCCAGGATTCGTCACAGTCTGCTGACGCTCGTGGCGACTACAGGAGAAAGGCAGCTCTGGAATTTAGAGACGCAAGACAAATGGCAACCGGCAGCCGCGCTGCGGGGGTCAGCTCGGGGAACCGACGCGCCTTTCAAGACTCAAGATAATGGACAACCGGCGGGTCAACTTCGATGACTGGTCGAACGGTTCTCTCACCTAGGGAACTAGGAACCAATGGAGTGTTTATAAACAGCTGTTGTCGACTGCTAGAGTGTGCTCGTCGTCGTACTCTGTGCTCGTCGTCGTGCTCGTGAGCTGTGTGCTCGTGCTCGAGAAGCAGTGTGTTTGGAGCTTCGTGCTCGCATGCTGTATGCTTCGTCTTGCGTGCTCCATTTGGGAGCCACGCTAGACTGTCGAATGTATCTCTTGTTCTAATGTAAATATCTGTAAATAAACCCTGTACGCCTAGTTCCTCCCAAGTTCCTATCTACGACCTTCAACCCTTACAAATGGTGGCAGCGGCGAGATCGTCCGACAACTCCTACAGTAGGCATCATATCCGTATGATGCCGTGTAGTCGTAGAATCGGATGGGACTGGAATATTGCACCAATATAGGGGAGGGCGTTGTACATCATTTATGAGGAGACATTAAAGTGTGTAGGTGAACAAAGCCTTGCACACGAAGTTAGGAAAATAGAGCAGGAAGCCCGCTAATACTTATTATAATCACAAAGATATTTTAGGCATTGAAAATTAATTTACACTGTCATGAATAATTAAGCGCATTAAGCAGAGCGGCGTGTTGGCGCTGTAGCGAAATAGTGTACAGCAGGCATGGTGCATCAAGATGGGATCATCCTGTTTGGAGGGAAAGCGGCGCAGCTTCTCTGATGTTTTATCAATGATTCTGTGAAACATCACAGATCTAAAAAGAAGAAAACTTCGGAATTCTTGAAAGCAGAGCTATCTTAAGTGCACTCAAGTGTCCGGTGTTGTTCTGACTACATGCGTCGATATGAATATTTATCTTATAGTGAAAACTAACATAACAAAGCGTGATTATAGCAATCAGTGGTAAAACATATGTTTATCACAAAAACCTCCGTCAAGCCAGTTTGCCGAGATATACAAATAGCATAATCTCTTCGCTTTCATCAGCATACACCGACATTGTATACACGCCTTTAACCAATGTTTCTGATACCATCACCGGAATTACTCGTACAAAAGTACGCTGAGCTTTGAAAGAAAGCAATAAACAAAAGAAAATTGTAGACTAATTAAACTCAAAAATATTAATACAGAAAAAATACGGTCGCACATTTGTACGAAATTTTTATACATAGCCATCACCCTTCGCTTGTTGACATGGAGTGAATTATCAATCGTTAGACAATGAAAAAAATATAGCCAACAATTCCATAGAGGTCAAAGCGTCGGGTTTGTGTGGCCGTGTTTGGAGGCACCAGTTAGAATTAAAGCATGGCGCCATTTACGTCGCTCACTTTTGCTATAAATAGTGTACTGCAGTTCGGTCTTTCCATGCGAACGATACTATCGTACTTTATTTCCTTCCGGTCTTCGGTGTTATACCAGCACACTCGAGAGACGTGAAAGCGCGAGAACAGCGCACAACCGGAATTCTTTTAAATTAAATAAAAACGCTAGAGAAGTTTCGCGAACCGTAAACTTCAGAGCAAGAAGACAGAGTGCGTTTAAATGCCTTTTTCGCGTCAACACGGTGGAGGAAGTCTCTTATCTCTCGCCAGTGTCGCCGCAGTGCCTCCACCGGTTCGGCGGCAGAAAGTTGCGTACCATGCAAAGAAGGAACTCTTCTGATGCGTTCTGAAAACGATTGTGCATCACGGAGACACGCGGCGTCACAATTTCTCGCCAGACTTGCTCTCCCGTTCTTTCACGCTCTTTCAGGAACTATGCCCAAGAGCGGACCGCGTCCCTCGCTCTTCGGAGACGCGGATTTCACTGTGAGCGCAGTTTTTCGTCCCTCGATGTAGCACACCAGCTTCTTCCCTGGCATTTCGAAACAACAGTTTGTATGGCCGTCGTGGGGATACGCGCGTTGATGGCGCTATATTCGTTTTTTATTTTCTGCTCGCGTGTGCCCACTGAAATTTGGGGCACATGCTTTCGGTGATGCCCATGAGGCAGTGTGGACGCTAGGCGCCAAAACAAGAGAGCTGTCGTGCGCCTGGCGAAGGGCTGGCCAGGCTCCGGAGCCTTCCACCTTGATAAATATACGGGCAGCAGCGCTTTGGGAATGTGTCCGGTGCTGCGCTTCGCCGTGGCAGCCGTTTTTGATAAACGACGCTCGAATATCTCTCTCTCTTTTGGTGTCTTGATTTTGCGCCACTGATTTATTATGCTTGGTTGCCTGGGGCTCCACTGTGTTGATTTATTACGATAGCTTCCCGGTCAGCGAAACTCGCTCGCGATGCTCAGAACCGAGTGCGCGGAGCCTGCGCCGTGGTAGCCTACACCGCGGCCTCACAAGTCCTTCTGGTGCAGGCCGCTGAGCCGTCAGGCGCTGCCATGTACAGCGGGCAGCGCCAAACACTCTCTCGAGGCAGCAAGCAGCGCTAATGCGCTGCCTCCACTCACACCTCATCGCGGTGCTTTCCACGGAGCTTATAATTGCCGGTGAAGGAGCACGTCGCCGCCGGCCCTGACGCTATAGCTGCCTCTGTGTTTAACGGGCGTGCCTCCAGCCCCATTCCCCTACCCCCTTGTACTAATTATAAGTAAAAGTCCATTGCTGAAAGGGAGCTGCTATAGTGGGTGCACGAGCCTATCAAGAAGGCGTCGAATGTGGAAGGTTCTACCTAAATATGACATTGAGTTAACAGGAGCGAATGATCCAATCGAAGGTATTGCAGAATTCCCAACATGAAATGGAGACAGCTGATCAGTTCATAAGGACCTCGAAATGGAAGCTAGTGAATATGGCGGCACAACGCACATTCCAAACACTGAATATTTCAAGATGCCTGGGCTTGCAGTTCATCGGTCCGGTTCAAAAGATCCGCACAGCATCTGCTGTAACTGTTTACTTGATTCGCAGGAAAGAGACAGGGAAGAGTGTGGATTTCGTTCACGCAGCTTGCTGAGTCGTGGGTTCAATTCAGCAAACAAGCGTCTTGCACTGAGGCCGTTCCACAGACTTATTGCTCAATGATGGGCGAAAAATTCAGTGGTCAAGAGAGAGTCTCTGACGGTTATTTTAGGGCTCCCACATCGCACCACTGTTCCAACTATCCAAGACGAGAAACAATTTTATATCATAGCGCAACCCCTTGCTGATTACCAAGTAAGCAGGATGGCTAAAAGACTACATACATTATGTGTTCCCGGAAATTCGTTCCTGCGCAAATCTCATCTTGACCGTGGCCTTGGATGACCGTAGAGTTACGCAATGGTCACCAACAGCAAAGTAGAGGCCTGATGCACTGGCAAGAGGCCTCTGGTTTCATTTTGCTTTATAAACGTTTCAATCGACAAGGTAACGAAGGGCCGCCAAAGAGTTCAACCTATACCAACATTTGAATTTACCTAGAAAGAGAGAGATATCATTTTAAGAGCTGAACGGTCGGCCTAAATCAGTGTGGTCTTACCAGCTATTCAGAGTTGGCCTAAAAAGTAACTGAACAATATTGCTACACGCGTGTGGTATTTTATTGTTTGAACGAGGCGTGTGGGCGCCATCACTTGAGAAAAGAGGACGAAAAGCAAGCTGGGCTCGCGCTGTGAATCTAACCGGTCAGCGCTGCAACCGCTGTTGTAAATATAACCTGTAAATAGTTACTCGTCTTACTGATTCGTTCCTCACGTAACATTGTGGTGGAGGTAGAACGTTGGCCGTCCTCGCCACATAGCTCCGAAGCGGCGGCACCGTCGTCTTCTCAGCCATGGCTTCCGATGGAACCACCCCGTCGCCACCTACACCTGCGGCGCCGACCACAACGTACGTTACGGTTCCTAGTCTCCGTGATCGTGGGACGTTCTCCGCCCAAAATGACGTTGACGTCGATCACTGGTCCAGCATGTATGAGCGTGTTAGCCAAAGCTACCACTTGGACCCTATCATCATGCTTTCCAATGTGATCTTTTATCTGGACGGGACACCGCGTGTCTGTTTTCGCACCCATGAGATCGAGCTCTCCAGCTGGGACATCTTCAAAGAACGGCTTCGAGACCTATTTGGCAACCCGTCGGGTCACCAACAGGCTGTGCGAAAAGAGCTTGCCAGCCGTGTCCAGTCGTCGACCGAATCGTATGTCTTCTATATACAGGAAGTGCTCGCACTTTGCTGGAAAGTTGACGAGCACATGACCGAGGCTGACAAGGTGGCCCATATCCTAAAAGGCATCGCGTGCGTATCATCATTGACTGCCTGGAATCGTCGCTTGCCAACAGTTCCCTTCGCTTATTCACACATTCAAGATGGCGTACTATCTGCCACAACGTTCACCCCGACGGCCCTGCATTACTCCTTGTGACCCCTAACACCTTCGCTCGGCTGTTCTCCACGAACTTCACGACCTCCCCACTGCCGGTCATCTGGGTGGGTCACGTACCTACGACCGGATCCGCCGGCGCTTCTTTTGGCCATGGCTTGCTCGCTCCGTTCGAAGATACGTAGCTGCGTGTCAGAAATGGTAGCGACGCAAGACACCATCGACGCTCCCTGCTGGGTACCTTCAACCACTCAACATTCCCTTGGAACCATTCTTTCGGGTTGGTTTGGACTTACTTGGCCCTTTTCCTCTCTCTGCCTCTGGGAACAGGTGGATCGCTGTGGCCACGGATTACGCCACGCGCTACGCCATCACCCGAGCGCTTCCTACAAGCTGCGCCACAGATGTCGCCGATTTTCTTCTATGCGACGTGATTTTATTACATGGAGCTCCACGACAAACTTCTTACAGACCGTGGCCGGACATTCTTATCAAAAGTTATCGCGGACATCGAGCAGTCCTGTGCTACGAGGCGCAAGCTATCCACGTCATACCACCACCACCACTATCATCATCATCATCATCATCATCATCATCATCATCAGCAGCAGCAGCAGCAGCAGCAGCAGCCTGGTTACGCCCACTGCAGGGCAAAGGCCTCTCCCATATTTATCTAACTACCCTGGTCACGTGCTAATTGTGGTCACGTTGTCCCTGCAAACTTCTCAATCTCATCCGCCCACCTAACTTTCTGCCGCCCCCTGCTACGCTTCCCTTCTTTTGGAATCCAGTCGGTAACCCTTAATGACCATCGGTTATCTTCCCTCCTCATTACATGCCCTGCCCATCCCCATTTCTTTTTGGTGATTTCAACTAAGATGTCATTAACTCGCGTTTGTTCCCTCACCCTATCTGCTCTTTTCTTATCTCTTAACGTTACACCCATCATTCTTCTTTCCATAGCTCGTTGCGTCGTCCTTCATTTAAGTAGAACCCTTTTCGTAAGCCTCCAGGTTTCTGCTCCGTACGTGAGTACTGGTAAGACACAGCTGTTATACACTTTTCTCTTGAGGGATAATGGCAACCTGCTGTTCATGATCTGAGAATGCCTGCCAAACGCACCCCAGCCCATTCTTATTCTTCTGATTATTTCAGTCTCATGATCCGGATCCGCGGTCACTACCTGTCCTAAGTAGATGTATTCCCGTCCCACGTCATACCATCCGCAAACAAATGGCCTCACGGAGCGTCTCAATCGCACTCTCACAGACATGCTCGCGAAATATGTCTGTTCAGACCACACTGACTGGCACCTCGCTCTACCGTTTGTCACATTTGCTTATATTTCCTCGCGCCGCGACACAACCCGTTATTCCCCATTTTTCCTTCTGTTCGGCCGAGAACCAGCACTGCCTCTCGACACAACCCTCCCTATTCACGCGGCACCGACCAGTGAATATGCACTTGACGCCATCGCCCGCTGTGTCCACGCAAGAGAAATTGCCCGTGACCGGCTTCTGAAATCCCAAGATAGCGAAAGGCGTTTGAACGACCGGCGACACCGAGACGTGCACTTCCCGCCTGGTTCTTTGGTGCTTCTATGGTCTCCGTCGCGTCAGGTCGCGACCTGTCAGAAAAACTGCTGTCTCGTTACACAAGCCCATACCGAGTGCTTCGTGCCGTGACTCCCGTCACCTACGAGATCGCCCCTGACGCCCCATCTGATTCCCAGTCCAGTGATATCGTGCACGTTACCCGACTGAAACAGTATCACCCCCCCCCCCCCCCCCCCCCCCCCCCCCCAGTGATGACATTTAGACGCGCCGGGACGTCGCTTCTGCCGCCGGGGGATTATGCTACACGCGTGTACACCCGTGTAGCATAACGCGCCCACGACCACGAGGCGCGTGGGCGCCATCACTCGAGAAAAGAGGAGGAAGAACAAACTGGGCTCTAGCTGTGAATCTAACCGGTCAGCGCTGCAACCGCTGTTGTAAATACAACCTGTAAATAGTTGCTCGTCTTACTGACTCGTCATTCGCGTAACAAGATGAAAGGGGCGAAATGTGAATGAAGATTATTAGTACGGAACAAAATGAAGGTGAAATACTGTAACCACTTACAGTCGCACATCATGTTCACTGTCTCTGAGAAAAGCCCGAATTGCTTTCGTGGGCTCATCAGTAGAGTATACCAGCTATGGACCTGGAAAAATATTTACAGATCCCACGCGCTGGTAGAAATAGATGTTGTTCGAAGCATTTTCCAAGTAGCTGGCTATCCATCAACGTTTGACGTTCAGCACTTTGTTACGTGTTTGTGCAAGGCGAGCAATTGCGTGTGTGCGGTACTGGCGTGTGTGTGATGACCACAGCAATACGACGACGGTGACGACGATAGCATATATGAGGGCGATGGCATGAAACGGCTGGTTTTTGTACTCCTCTGAAGAAACCTTACAATCAATTCCAACACGACCTTGACCGATCCCAAAGACGGTACAATATGCAGTTTTGGAATGGGCACCCAAGATTAGAGTTCCATAACCAGCGACCGGCTTCGCATTCCAGGGTTGCCTTTCACTATATGGTTCCGGGCTTGTGTTAGCGCCGAAGGCTTGCAATGCCTCTACAGCTGCAAATCGAAATTTTAAAAGCAGTGCTTGAGAAATAATATAATAAAATTTACCCATTTGAAATGCTAGGTGAAAGGCAAAGCTTGTTCTCACTCTTAGGAAAAACAAAACGCTAACAACACTCCTCACAATGTTCACTAAGGATTTAGTAACCGGTGATAGTGAGCGCAAGTAGTATAATCTATTATCGAGGTATACAAACTTTAAAAAAATGCGAGAACGGCATTGCTACATGGTTTAGTCATTATTTTAACGACATCAAATAACGGTACCTAAAGGTCATGCTTGTCATGTACGTGATGCTTCGGGTAACTGCACTGCATTAGAACGGACAAATGTCTAAGCGGAACAAAGCAACGCACAATACAATTACCGGCATAATCCATGACAGCTTGGAAGGCGACCTTAAATGTATGCAGCTGTAGTCTTGGGAGCACATGTTTTAGCTGGAGCACCTATGTATTCGGGTAAACAAACAAACTGAACATAAATTTATATACAGGTCTACACATCAATGCAGAACGAGAAGGGTAGAAATTGGGCTAGATGCCCTGTATTACCGGTGAATTGTTGCGGGCTTCAGACCCTACCGTACCTAATCAGTTGCAGTCGGGCAGAGCAATTGCTTAGGATACTTCGCTAGGCTAGGGCCACTTGTAACAAGCAGCACTCCTCCTCCTCCTCCTCGATAATCTCTGTGTTTTTTTTCCGCTTAACCAGCCACTCTTTTTGTACCACTTTTATCGCGCCTCAATAAATGTGTTTATCAGGCAAAGAAATCGTAGCTTTTTATTTTGATATTACAACAATTGATTATATTGTTTGTTTCCAGCTTAGTACCACAAACACACGCATAGACGACGTAGTCTGGCTTTCAATAGACTCATTATGGGAACAGACCCATAGATATATTATATGAACAATTTAAAACAAGAATTTAAATAAGCTTGCGGAAATTATACGTCGATAAGAAGCATTTCTTGTCCCTTATCATTAAACTAGTGTTGCGGAGCCCATGTGACAGGTTCTTTTCTTTAGCAGATACATGCTTTAGTGGCTCCAGGCGCTTTTACCACGCAACCTTTTTCCCCGCCTAATACATTCATCCTCATAACATAAAATATTGCTCAAAGCTGTGACTTATTCCATCATGATATTGCTTTGAAGCCATGACGGCATACAAATGAGAGTGTGCGTTTATCTGTCAACGTTGGAGCAGTGCTACTTCCTTTGTGACACGAATTTTAAGATACAGGCATCCACCACAACGGCGCCGCATACGATTAGCGATGCGTTGTGTCTGGATAGCAGTGTCATATATTTTTGTGTCAACCTTTGACGCCTGCCAAACATACAAAGTGTGATTTGGGGTATATGCGTGTGCCGAATGTTTCTCGCGTAGGTGTATGTATTCGTCGACGTATTTCGCTGCTTGAAATTTTAATTCAGTAATGTGTCTTTTTTAAAGACTTTGTACACTTGTCGACACTGCGAAGAGAGCGTGGAGAACATTTTGTAGGAGCCAGAAAGTTGGCATTGACAAAATCTGAGAGTCAGATTGACGCCAGAAAGTAAAGAACTTCTCTACACACTGTGTTCCGTTTCCCGGTATTCTTGCCAGAACTAACACGTCCTTCTAGTCCTTTGCCTAGAATGAAGACTCCTACGAGAGGTGTCACCGTCATCGTGGGAATTTGTTATCGTGCGTGGCCGCTCAACACGCCAAGAAGTGGCTTTATGTAGAGCAGAAGTCTGTGTCGTAGGTTTCGCTGTACAAGCCCACGCAGCCATTCACAGAATCTAAGCGAAGGAAAGATTTACGCTAGGCACAGGTCTTACTTTCTTTCTATTTTGCACGAAGGCGTATAAGATGCAGTAGCCGCGGCGTTACGGAAGATATCGACCAGTTCTTTTCTCTCAGCAATGAAAAACATTGTTATAGGCTTTTTTCTGTGCAGCGCCATCAAATACTCCGAATCGCAAGGCGTTAATGCACGTAAAGCACGTGTAATATCAGGAGTGGCGCCTGGGTATCTCCGGCAGGCGTTGTCGCCATCTACCGTATATGTGCCGCTGGTCCGAGACAGCTTTGTCTCTGTGCATGCATTGCCACAAACGCCAGCCCGGCAAAGATGATATCACAGCGGTGAATTATATCCCACGCGTAGTGATACGACACTTCTGTTGCTCTGTTTTGAATAACTCCGATTATCTGGAATAAATAGTCCTGATAGGCTGACCATACAAACCAAGAGTATACTCTAATTGGGGACGCACAAAAGTTAAATAGGCTAATTTACGATGTTAACTGGTAGAAAATGACACACACGTACGCAATATTATCGGCGACGGCTAACTATATGTAATTCGACGAAGACGCTATAGAATGTTAAGCAAAACTGATTTTTAAGGGACGGCGCGCTTAAAGGACACGTCCTCAGCCCTCACCGGAAATTTTGGTCAGACACTAGAAGTTGAAAAGCGCCGTCCATGAAACTTCTAGGGAGTGAGTTAGGCTTTGTTATATGGATGGCACATCGGCATAAGTGGATAATGCCGCTTAAGTGGATAAAGCAGGGGTAGCTCAAAGAGGAGTATATCCGGCGCCTCCTGAAGGAAAAGACGACTTCGTAAGCTCACAGAACAAACAAACAAAGCGCCCATGTGGCTTACCATGCGGTTAGACGTAAGGACAATGGCTTTGCTTGGTAGCTTGTACACGAGAGGCAATTCACACGGCAGCTTCTGACGGTAGTGTTTACGGAAGGAACCGAACCTGTCAAAGCGAGAATTCAATTCCGTCTACTGAAACGAGATTTCTTGACGTTTATTGAACAGCCTCGTGTGGGTGAGAGAGGGGCTCATACGAAAGAACTGACTGCCCATATCAAGTTGAAAAATTACTACATATCCTGGCGCGTGCCTCGTGCTTTATGCAGCAAATATTGCGCAAATGTATTATTTTTCCGCTGCAATGGTTCAACATGTTAGCACTATGTAGGCTGACTAAATAAACTGTCTGATCATATATGCACAGCGAAATCTTTAAATGCAAGGTTTCAACTGTCTGGCCTTACGCGTTCTATCGCTCTTTTCACAAAGCAAGTCACTAAAGCCCGTATTTTCCAAGTTCTACTTCCGCTCAATCACGAACCTTACTATAAGTAACCGTTATGAAATTTAAGTAAAGTTCGTATTATAATTTTTACAATGTCTGCATCAAAGAAAGCTGGAGAGTACATGTGGACGCGAGAACACTTAATACACTGGCGCGTAGCGTGTAAAGAATTGATACGCCTATAGGTTTATTAGCAGTGCTGGTGTAACAGTATGCTTCGGAAAAAACGTGTGTAGTCATGTGACTGTCATGCAGAAATATCATTTGATCGTGAATAATTAAGCCTTTATGTGTAATTGTACTCCATGGGGAGTTGTAATGAAATTATCACATTGCGGCACCAGCCTTGCTAGCGAACTTTGTGCTAACAAAGCATAGGTAGAGAATAAAAGACGCAATGACGGAAATGTAAACACTCTCGCGAGTAGCCGTATAGAAAAGGTTTGGAGCTCGCTAACTTGGGCAGTGTGTTTCAATGCTGATATACTATTTAAAGTTATTAGCAGTAACTTCTGAAAGTGTTAACAAATTTGGCTGTTTCCCGCAAGTGCCGTGTGTACTAACCACTGTAGAAGTTATGAAAGAAGGCAAGGAATCAGACGTTCAGGTGAATAAAATGACCGCCAATCTCCCTCTAACCTTATTTTGGCACGTAATCAGACGATTGTGCGCAAAAAAAAAAGACAGAAGAAAGAAACAAGGAGAAAAAACAATCCACATTGATTCGGGATGCATCTCAATATTTGGAATGGCAAGTGATTCAACAAGCGTAGTACAGTGCGCGTCACCCTTGTGTAGAGCGCGGGAACGGTGGCCGCCGGGGTGGTCTGGCGACAGCCAGCGACGTCTAACAGTAGCTGCTAGGTTCGAGATAAGAACCCGCCGTGGTTGCTCAGTGGCTATGGTGTTGGGCCGCTGAGCACGAGGTCGCGGGATCGAATCCCGGCCCCATTTCGATGGAGGCGAAATGTGAAAACACCCGTGGTACTTAGATTTAGGTGCACCTTAAAGAACCCCAGGTGGTCAAAATTTCCGGAGTCCTCCACTACGGCGTGCCTCATAATCAGAAAGTGGTTTTGGCACGTAAAACCCCATAATTTAATTTAATTTAAAAAAATGCCAATCTGCTCACTGAACCACATCTGTCGTAGACTGTAGTGACTTGCTCTTGTAGCGAACGTGGCTCCACAAAACTCAGCATAGTATTGAGCATTCCCTTTCAGTTGCTATGGCTCTCTACGAAAGGTTTACGGGGGCTGGGGTACACTGCTCGACGACAGGTCGTTTCACGTGCACGCTGCTCGACGACAGGTCCTGTCACATGCACGAAGGTTTTATAGCTGTCGAAAAACACTGTAGGCTTTTTATGGCACTGACGTACACGTGTACGTGCCCCTCTTCAAGAACTTGAAGCAAGGTTTACACTCTCATGCAGTGCACAAACGTGAATTTACAAGATGAAAACAAAGAGATGGGAACCGGCAGCAGATTGAATCTTAATTACTTTTATGTTGGGCCGCTGTAGCAAGTCTTTAGTGCGGCGATAACCTTTCAAACGGATCGTTTTTTTATTTAGTATGTTCGAGCAGAAACCCGAAACCTTCAATTATTCCCTGCATTTCATCGCATAAGAACCGAACGGGCCAACGTCTTCGTGTCAATATTTAAAAAAAAAATGAACATTCCTTCCTGTAGGGACATACCCAAATCGCTGAGAACATTGCTCAACTCGCCAGAGCAGCCATATGCACTACCATCACCACCACATATAATGCCATGGGCTTAATTGGGACTGGTCTTCGTCTTTAACGACATTTCTGTTTCAAACAGAATGATCGAAAAACTTCCTAAGTACTCTCCTTCCATACTCCGTTTCAGACATCAGGTGCGACGCTGTAGAGGCTGCGTTTTTTTTTTTTTTTTTTAGAGGCTGCGTTCGCACTTGGATATAGTTGGATGTTTTTTTTTTTTTTTTTTTTTACCGCGATAGCGCGCAACTGTATTATATATAGGCGAAGTATTGAATTAAGCAAGTTTATCCCTTAGAAACAAACACCCTGTAGTATACGGCTGCTAATCCGTTGTTTTAGATCATTTTAATTTTTCTTGTTGTTCTTTTCTGTTTTCTTTTAGAGGCCAGTCGCGGGGAGCCTCACGTGCATGCTCGCGCACAGCGAAGCATAGACAGAACGCGCAGCGAAGCATTGACGGATCGCTCCGAGTGATAAATTTTCGTGACCGAACTTCTTGCGCAGCGTCCACAGCGTTGTCTGAAAAGGAATATAGTTTTATCGACATTCGATAGCCAGTTCCCGCTCTTGCTATGGCGAAAGGTCGAAAGTGATGGGAATGCGCAAGAAAACTGCATTAGTCGGCATAATTAGATCCAGACCTAGCCATCCTTGTTCGATACATTTGAGCAGAGGAAGAAGAAACGATGAAGATATGCATTCTGCGCTTCGCGAGACTTGGTGCATCAAGTACCGGGAGCAAGTGCAGCAGAGGCGGCGAACGAAGGATATGTGTGCTGAGGAGAAGAAAATAAAGGATAAGTGAAATCAAGTTGAAAAAATAATAATAAATGAAATATGCAATGCGACGCAGAGTGCACCGTCTGGGTACGGGGAGTATGTTGGTTTCAAGCAAAAAAATATAACAAGAAATAGTAAGAAAAATAGGAACGGAGGTACATGGCGAGAAGTGCTGGCTCAAGAATTAGCAGATCAAGTTAGCGCTCATTCAAGTACACGTGGAAAATTCCTGAAGAAGTCGTGACATCTTCAGCTTGTTGCATGCCTTATCAAAGAGGATGAATGTCGTGTAGGTGCAGTGAGGTCCACTGTTACATGGAACACGTGGGTGCAAAGTGCACGTCCGTAACTTTCCCTCTGTTAAGTGTACAATCGCCTAAATTTGCTGCAGGTAACTAGTGGTTGGTGGCTCTGACACCTTTCTACACACATGCGTAGCACACTTAAATTATTTCCGCAGGTACCTGTTGTTGCAGCACCAGAAAAGGGAGAGCTGAACATTTCAGAGTTGTTTTTAACAGTGGGCCACACTGTACATGGCAAAAAAGAAAGAATAACCGAGGCAGAGCGCACAAGCTCGACTATTGCCTCTTCCTGCTCATGTACAAGCGTTGCATTCATACTCTTGAATAAGTTCCAGTATTAGGCAGAGACATGTTTTCACGAAATGGGCGGAATTTCGCAAGGTTACTGGTCAGCAAGAAAGAGAGAGAATCGAAACATGAAAATGCACGGAGGTTAACTAGGCGGACGTCCGGATGGCTATCCTGCAAAGGGGAAAGGGGAAGAAGGATTGAAAAAAAGAAAGAGAGAAAGAAAGAAAGAAAGGCCAAAGGCAAAAGTACGAGAGAGTGCACGTGCACTGTAGCAGATACAGGGGGCTTATAAGCGTCTCCTCACATCCGTTTATTTGGTATGCAAAGTGTCGCTAGGTGATTTGGTATGCAAAACCTGGGCTAGGTGCCAATTTCACTTGTGCATGATCGTGTCATTCAGTGCCGCATAGGTCATGCCTACGAGACGCGCAACTTATGTTTTTTATTCATTTATTTTCTACACTACGACCCTTTCTGCAGAGTCAATGCAGTAGACTCAACAGTTAGTAGTGGATGGTAGTGACCTATAGTTTTTTCTTTACTTTTTATTTGTTGTGATTCTAACACAAGGTTGCAAACTCGAAATCAACAATTTGTTTTTGTTTTGCTTATTTTTTCCACTCGCCTTTGAACAGCGCTAAAAATAAAACAATGAATACAAGATCCCGGTGTACCTATAGCTGTATATAGGTATTTTTTCGAATGTCCATGTTAGGAGAAGAAAATTGCTGGTAGATTCTTGCAAGGGTACAGAAGGCAGCATGAGTGGGGGACTATACTTTTGTGTCATTATAGCATATGAGAGATCGCTATCGAAGCAAGGAGGGCAACGGTTGCTTATGTTGCCAGGTAATATTTACGGTAGCCGGGCAGCTAGGATAAGGCATGCTTGAATACAAAGTGTTTCTCAGGGCTGACGAAGTTATGCGCGTTAATACTCGTAACTTTAAAGAGATGTTCAGCATCACCTACGCCACGGAAGTGCTGCGGGTAACCTGCAAATTGCTTCCTTCCTCAGACATACCAGTTGCTTCACCGTGCGTGGACGGCGACAGCCTACGGGGACCAAAAGTACGCGGTGGCATTCATCATCGAAGCACTGACAGACGACGCCAGCAATGTCCCGGACTGAGGAACTAGGTAACGCACCATCCTTAAAGGGACGCTAAAGAAAGAAAAGTAAGTCGAGCAGTATTTGTAAATTACCTTTCTAGGATACCAAAAAAAAAATTTCATACCATGAGAGGAGGTTTGATGATCCAGAAAAGAAAAAAAAAAGGAAAAATGTCGCAGTTTCGCCCGACAGGCTAAGCATTGATTCCGATAGCCAATTATTAGAAAGCGACTAACCCTATGCGATGTAGGGTTAGTCGCTATATTAGCTGCATAAACTGCTGCAAACATTTGCTTGCTAACGAAATTAACAAGCGCGTTGTGATGCGCGCACAGGAAAAGAACAAACCTCACTCGATGAACGCGGACACTCGCTGTCAGAACGCTGGCGTCATGACGAGCGGCAGCAGCGGCGAGTGAATTCCCCTTTGTGGTGCCTCTCGCTTCAACGCGAACTAGACGCACGAGAACACAGCGCACACGAAGCTATGAGCTACCTCCAGTAGGCAAGCCTCCGAACCCTGCACAGTTTGCCTTGAGGAGTAGAAGAGGAGATGCGCACTAATCGCCCCTCCTCCCCCTTCCCCCCCCCCCCCCCTGTGCGCGCGTGAGAAGACTGTGCGTACCCGCCCCGCTTTCCTCCTTTGCGAGCGCGAGAAGACGCCGCAGCATCAAGCCACCATCCTTCGTGGCTCACCCTCGCAAGCTTTCGCTCGCACCTAGAACATACGCCGCACGGTCACGACGTTATCACACTTGGACTTTGTACGGAACATCGCGGTGACGTCGACGGCGAGGGCTTAAGTTCGCCTGGAGTGTCCATATATTTGCACTCTTATTAATAAAAGAAAGACGGGGGGCCATGCCGCCTTCAAGTCACCGTAACTAGCCGTGTTGTTAATAATTTGGTATGAACTATTTTGTGTAGCATACGTAGGTTTCTCTCTAGTCATCATAAGAAATTTTCATTGCGAGAAAGCCAAAAAGGCCCAGGTGGCATTGCGAGTACCGCGCAACAACGCTGTTTGAGGCAGAAATAGAAAAGCCAGATAAAATATTGCGAATATCTTCACGCTGCACTCTGGAAAAGTGGTTCCTGGTTGATACGGTGAATCAATCCTTATTTATGAAAATGACCGATTTATTAAAGTAATCACTGCTGCTGATGTCTTGCGACACAGAAGTCTAGAAGTGACATACACAAATAGCTTTCATTATGCAGCCTACGCTGCTATACATGTCGTAATTGTTGCTGTGACCATGAAATCCACCAAGTGGACGACGTCTATCTTGAGTGCCCGAAAACGTTAGCCAATTAACTACAAACACAGGACAAGCCTCCATTTACAATGCACAAAATACTTGGGCCGTGGTCGATGATTCACCAGCAGCAAAAAGCCACCAATTTTAAGGCTTCTTATTAGGACCAGTTTAGATACGTCTTTGTGATAAGACGGCTGCATATCGATGTATGCAGTGCTACCTTTTATGTTGTATACTGTGGCCCAAGGTTAAATTGATCTGTGTTTGGAGCTTTCATTTATGCTTGTATATACATGAAAGACTACTTTACCAAAAGTTAAAGACTGTGAAGTATATTCTGCCTTAATGCTGTGGCATGGATACCACTTCGGTATTGATTTATATTTGCGTCGTGGGTAGCGGCAGCCTTGTTCTTTCTTTTTCTACAATTGATCCTTATCATTGCAGTTCTTGCTGCCTAACACAGAGAAATGGATTACCTGAGGTTTGTTTTACCTCAAAATTTCCGCACCTACCCACAAGTAACAGACAACGCACACACACACACACGCACACCTTATAACCTGATGCCTAACAAAGTAAAATGACTTGTTTCTCTGTGACTGTTGAGTCTGTTGGGGGAGTTGCACTTAGTCACCTCACGGTGGCATGGGCAGGAGTGTCTCGATGAGCTTCATCTGCAGTGCACCAGGAAGATGCAATATATAAGCGGGACACGCTTGCAACGTCTTCTCCCCCTCTCCCACACCTTCGATGTGTGTCAGGCACCGAACTCCTTGGCGAGACCGCGTTCACGTGCGTCAGCAACATGCTGCCCCGTGACCGACAGCGCAGTTACGTCACCTCACGAAGGAGTAAAATGAGGGGCGCCGTCCAGCAGGTCTTGTTTGTGCTGCAATGTCATGTGGATGCGGCGCATACCTCGTAGTATAAAAAGAGTCAACGGGCTTCGCACACATGATGTCCGGGAACAGGCAGGCTTCCACTACAGACAGAAAGGCGCGCAAGAGTTGCAGTGACAGACAAACTTGATACCACATTCAAGATGACGAAGAATGTACGAGAGGCACAACGATGAAATACTTAAAACATACAGCTAAGCTCAGTGATTTACTCGCACGTTAAAGACATTATCAGAAGAGAACTTCGATTAATTTTCTTTCACACTGCAATTTTTAGGCTCGCTACTACATTAGACTTAGCTCACTGAATGACTGCAACCAAATGGTTTTGATGACGCCTGAGTGAGGCCTGCTGTCCTATCAGAAAACAAACGAAAACAATAGAGATCCCCGTTAAACTTCGCGCTTGCGCACGTGATATAACAATCGCAAATAAAAGACCGGGCCAGTAACATTACAGATACAGGAACAGGGTCTGCAGACAAGGAGCAAATATCATTGTTTATTTGTACACGTACAAGGCGGCACATGAGCAGCCTCAAGTGCCGACTTCTGAAGAATGTTAACATATGGCCAGTCCAGAGGGCTTGTAGACAGCAAGATTTCCGTCGGCGGGATGAAGGCCAAATTTTGACATATACGACGACCAGTGCAAATGCTGTTGCTAAGTACGTTTTAGCTCAAAATAATGTTCAAACCGTTCCGAGTAATAGTGTCCGTCCACCGAACGCATATCTTGCATATTGTTCTTTTGGTCTAGCACAGCCGAATATCTTCAATGTATATTGCAAATCATAATGGCATTATGAAATAAATCGTACAATCTCTATTATGCTTATCCAGGGAAAAAAAAACTCTCCCAAAGTTGTATATGTATAAAGTTCCTAATTGCTTGCCATATTATCCTGCTTTACTTTGTCGTCATTGCCCGGTTGCCAATTATGCATTAATAATTGTATTGTTAATTATTCATAGCAGGTCCCACGGACACTTTAATATCTGCCTGACATCCTTCTGCGCAAACACTGAAAGAACAAATGTGAAAAATAAAAAATAAATAGAAAATCATACCTCTAACGACTTCCAGCGCAGAGGCGCGACGTATTTTAACAAGAAGCATGTCAAAATTAACCGCGTAGGTCGGACGCCCTACCATATCAACTACACGGTCTGTTTAATGTCCCTGTAACGCATTTCAAGATATACATCGGATGTGCCTTGGGAGACAGCCTTCATTTAATGAAAGGACGGTGAAGTGCTTTTCTATAACCTGTATGGTTATTTCTACTGACCTATTTCTAGAAACCGTTGCTCGCATCTTTCGGTCATCGCTTTTTTCCCGGAGGCGAAGGAAGTGGACCGATCCCGGACGTCTACCGGAAGTGGTGGCGTCAAAACTGGCGGCCTCCGGCAAGCACATTGGTCTTTAAAGCCGCAACGACAGTGAAAACAACCACGTCTATTCTCTGATCAGTGAAGACCCTCCTGGCAATTATTTCTAACTTGTGCAGAACCACAAGGCCACGAAAAGAAACACTAAAACTTCTTCGCCCTCGAGTACGGAAACTGTACTCCTAGCGGCAAGACCAGCATTTCATCTGCATTATAAAAGGGTTGAACAGGCAATCTTTCCCGATGCTACTGGAGTCCTTAATGGCAAACAATATCGCCTATATTAGAGCAAGCAGTCGCAAGAATAGCTAGAATGTACAGATGGTTCACGTTCTATGCAGGCGTGTCCTCATCACGTTACCTAAAGTACCAAACCTTAGTATCATGCAAATGCGCTCCAACACCTTACTGGGCTCTGACGTCAACACAAAGTGAACTTAGCCACACCTAACACAGACTTGCGGATTCTTGACAAACCAGTGAATGATCTTACGGTCATTCCCGGCATTTCCCGTCTTGTTTTTCGCACTGTAGGGCAACTTCCTCCCATTGCACGTTAATGTGGGCTACTTGAAGCATCATGTGCGCCCATCAACGCGAGTTCTCTTCAATGCGACGACTCCATAAAATTGAGAAACGTGAGGTGTGAGTCACGCTGAGCCCCACGCCAAGGATACATGTGCTGCCACTACCACGAAGTGTACAAATTGTGACGGATATCATGAAGCTTCATCAAACGATCACCCATAAATTAAGAAACAGA
The DNA here is from genome assembly GCF_023375885.2 of Dermacentor andersoni. Classification (NCBI taxonomy): domain Eukaryota; kingdom Metazoa; phylum Arthropoda; class Arachnida; order Ixodida; family Ixodidae; genus Dermacentor; species Dermacentor andersoni. The sequence goes on from NC_092814.1 coordinate 102,001,613, forward strand.
TGGTTATATCGAAAGCGACGGCGAGATACCATTCATACCTTAGGGAAAGCCGCAATTAAAGCCAGGAAGCGACGCTCCCCGCAGATATAATGCTGCGATCACTAATGATTCGCATTCACTTCGACAAGCTAGAGACACGGTGAGCTTGAAGCGCATCGCAAATAATAGAGGCCTTGAATGCAGTGCTTTCAAGCCTCGTGTAAAGCACCAGTTTGTTCGCTTGATACCTTCTTCTTCGAAGAAGATGAAGTGCGTCTAATGTTAAGTAAAGATACCTGAGTATTGAATTTTCGCATCTCTTCCTTTTACCAATTTATTTTCAGGAATTGGTTTCCAATAATTGCCAACAGAACATATAAACTCTGCGCAGATTGTCCCTGCTATTTTGCGCTAGTCTTTTGAATAATGATGACACACCAACTAGCCCAGCTTTCTGCCTTCAGAGCTGGTGTTAGTTGTACTAGCATCGGCAATTACAAACACTGGCATTTCTCACGATGCGCAACGCTAAGAAACTGTTTTACGAGAGGTGGCAGTGATGTTGGTTGGGGAATGGAGCGCAAGGAAGACAGGAACAAAGAAAACACGGAACACTAGACAGCGCTCGTCTAGTGTGCCGTGTTTTCTTTGTCCCTGTCTTTCTTGTGCTGCATTCCCCAACCATGAACCAACTCGCTCAAATCAAAGTCTTCGTTGGTGCACGGGGATGAGCTATGAAAAAATACCAACAGTCACGAGTGTTGCACATAATACATTTAAAGTGCACGTGCCCCACATCGAAACTGACACAACACCTACAGAAAAGCATTGGCGTTCTTGCGCTACATTGGTACTAACATTGCATTGTACCTGCATCATTAGTTATATTTGCATAACCACTATTATGCAACATTTTGCCAACTTGCGCAAACATATTTGCGTCATTGTTAACGTTATGGTTGCGTAACCTTTGTCGTGGGTGACGAAAATTCCAACACAGCTTGAACTATGCGGGTGATGTGATGCATTATAGTGTGCTTTCCTCTCCTTTATTTTCTTACTTTACCACCTTCCTCTTCTTAATTTCTTTTTTTCTCTCATATTCAAGTGGGTGGGCATGGTGTCCGTTTCAGGAAACACTTTTTAGCCAGCTTTCCTTTCTCTCTTCGTGGCATTTATATATGTTCACATGATTAATAATAGCAATCATAATAACATTTGATTGAATGTTTGCTCAAATATCAAATAAATTTTAAGCGCTGTGACAGACGGGGGCAAGCAAGGGGACAAATAAGCATGTCCACTTGCTTGTCACCGTTTGTCACGGTACTGCGACATATCTAAGTGTGTCTTACCAACAAGGCGGAATGTCAACGCTTGCAAGGGTTAAAGAAATCTTCATTAACCACTGGAGAGAAAAAGAAAAAGAGACGGAAAGTCAAGGAAGTTAGCCAGTGTATAGACCAGCTGGCTACCCTATGCTAAGCGGGGGAAGGGAATTAAAAGTGATAGGAGAAAGAAGGCTAACATAACCAAGTATGCGAATAGCCGAAACGTATCATGTATGAACTGTGTACTCCAGCCGGGCTCCTCTGTCACCTAGCGGTGCGCCAACAAAGTCCGGGCGTGGCCCCAGAGATGCATCGAGCGCTGGTGCGTGCGAATAGTGATAACCAATGCCTCCCTCCCTGCGGGCATTCGTAGCTCAACGCGGTACGGCGTAGGGCTGACGATCCTTGAGGAAGTCATGTGACGCGAGTTCGATTCCGCCCAGCACTGATAAATCTTGAAAGATTTTTTTTGTCGTTCAACAGCACGGTGAACGAGACTACACTACCTTCGAAGAAATCCCACATTTTTAAACTGCACTAACCTTCGGGATCGGCCCACATCTAGACTGCGCAATCTTCGGGATCAGCCCATATTTTTGGTGAAGAAATAGATAGCCAGAAATAAAACTGGTGTAACAATGCAAAGAATGCTATTCTCATCAATAGAGACAAAACTGCACACGGGCGCGATATCGGCGCAAAATAAGTTGAAGAGGGTCTTTCAGTCCTCACGTTCCCAAGAAGAGCAATAACGCGTTGATTCAGGATCCGTTAAATAATCGGACGCTTTCGCGTTCCTCTTTATTGTGAACAAGGGGCCTGTAGCGGCCACAAAACCTCAGTTGTGTTTATGTTCGGTTAAGATTAGGCGAGTGCTTGTTTTATTTTACCAACAACGCGTTCAAAGCCTTCTGTGATAAGGATGGTGTGGACCGTTATCCCAGGATTCTCTCTTCCGATAAGGGGTGATAGTTCAGTCTGTCTATACTGTGGTTGGGAGTTCTTTTCTAGGTGCACTGAAACGAGGACATTCACAAAGGAGATGCGCAATTGTCTCCACGCAGACCCAGTTGTCGCATGCAGGGCCGTCGGCCATTCCGCTGCGGGATGAATGGGCGTCTGCGAAGTGAAGTGGCGTTTTGTGTGCCAAGCTATACAGGCGACACAAAAGTGTTTCATGAGCTCGCAATATACCAGGCGGAAGACGGGGCTGTAGACGCTGATCCAAAGTATGGAGACGAATGTTGGTAGATTCCATTGGGTTCCATTGTGCCAGTGTGTCGCATGCTAGCGAGCGAGGTCTTGTAGCTGCATCGGCTCTCTACTGCAGTATTGCCATACACTTGATACCATCATGGCAGATGCGGCGTTCTAACTTGCACAGATGTTGCCATAGGTTAAGCAAAGGACCGGTAGCCACTGATATGCTATGTTGCAGCCTTTGTAGTGTGCTTGATGATGAAGTAGTATTATGTCAGCGACTAATTGTTCCACACGCCCACGATGAAACGGCGACGTTAGGCACCTTATTCAGAGAACACAGGCTGTGACTGTGTTGGTTCGTAAAATACGAGCTCCAGAGGAGCACGGAGGAGGGTGAGTACTGCATTAGTGAATGACGTCAAATGAGATGTCTTGAATTTGTTGACGATAGATCTTGCGGGAATTAACACTGCAGCAGCTGAGCTTGTAGAGAAAAGTGAACCATCCATGTCAACCTGAAGGCGCCCGCTGTGCTTTTCATGCAAGAATAGTAGCGTGGCTGTTGGGTTGGGGGGGGGGGGGGGTATCTAAATATGACAACTGGGTTTTCTTTTTGATGTCAGAAATAGTTAGGAGTAGGTTAGCGCAGCTATAATACCTCTAAATGCCGAGCGTGGCCGAACCACAGGAATGATGATGATGTCTGGTGTTTTATGGCGCAAGGGCCAGGTTTGGCCAAAGAGCGCCATGACAAGTGGTAGCCGAACCACAGGAAGGGAGACTCAACGGTGCAGTGGTAGCTGGGCTAAGTAAGTGATGGGCATCTTTAAAGCACCAACGCGAATGTACTGCGTCATTTGGTGATCATGCGCGATTACCATTGTTACCGTCGTAGATACGCACCTGAGGGGAAGGCCAAGAGATATTTTCAGAACTTCAACAGGCTGAAGGATGCGGATGTTCGTTATATAGGTCCTATTACATCAACGATATTTAACGTAGGTAATCAAGGAACTGTACGCGTTGCATAGTTGAAGCATCGCTCGCACAGACGCACGTCACGACTTTCTGGCAAGAAATCTTAGGGCTTAGGTGATCACTGTAAGCACCATTATATGAGACATGAGGGTTCCTGGACCAGGTTGCTTAACACGAATTTTCCACTGCCAAAGTTTCGAACAGCCATTGCAGATTTCCGAAAAATATACTGTCGTCCTTCGAGCATGCATGAAATTCACGATGAGGGTTTCTACATGGGCATGTTGGTATGCCCATTTTTACTTTTACAACTAAGCTGTTAGTCTCTCGGTGGTGTGCACGTCCGATAGCAAAAATCTTGGGCCATTCCGGCAGCAGTGCAGGCCAGGAGCAGTGGCTTGTACCCCCGTAAAGCAAATGATTTAAGCACTCAGCAAAGTGAAGCCAAGAGTGCATTCATTCTTTGGAATCACGCATACATACACAACAGCATACGTTTCAATAAAGAACAAGCACAAAACAAGTATCCGAACCACAAATGATGATAACGACACGTGTACTTGTCTATCGGGTGACGCGTTTCAACGCCTAACAAATGTTGTAGCACAGCGCAGGACGCGCCTGCATGTATCGGAAGTTTCTCGAATGTTATTGATGGTTCTATCCGCTGTGCCCTATCCGATTGCCCTGGAACCTTCATTGACTAATATATAAAAGCCGACGCTCTTGGCCCACTGATCAGATTTCCACGATCGCCGACTGTGTTCGCCGCTATTATTCTGCTTTAACTGTAGCTTGTTTTTGTGGGCACAGGTTCGCCCAATAGAAGCTTCGTTCGTCATTCAGAGTATTGCTACTGTGTTCTTTACCGTCACTACTACGTGACATTAAGGCACTCCTGATAACAATGCGAGGTACGTAGCGCTACCGCATACGTTCCCCGATAAAGATTGCTGTAGCGCAAGCTGCCGCGGCGACGGCAGCTTTCGACGTGAGGAGTGACGTCCCTAGCCTTTCGTATATAAAAGAACCAGCCTAGAAACTTATTTCAATGTTGTTAAAGGACAGCTATTGTCGGTGGCGTGCTGTCAAAATTGTCATTACTACCATTACTCTAAAGCAATAAAGCACTGCATACCCCTCTCAGCAGTTGTAATGGTGGTTTTCAACAGCTTCGCTGGACATCCACTTTCGCAGGGCCAGGATGGCGAGTCAATTTTGTTGCAGCGCAGGCAGAACGACAGGGACACAAAGATGCACATTAGACAAGCACAAAGCGCCAATTTCCAACAGCAGGTTTATTTCACGTGTGGCAAAATATTGGACACACATGTATGTTCCATGTTGCAGTTACCCAGAGCTCTGTTTATGAAATTATTTGACGAATGCTTACCAATGTTATTCAGTCGCGTAAGTCTAATGTTCGCTCAAGGAAGAGCTTACATGGCCAGGCACGGCGCCTGTATTCAGAAGTTCGTCGATGCGCAGTTCTTCGGGAGTTCTTCGAACTTCTGCAACTATGATGCCAGCCAGAAGACATTAAATCCCTTTGTACACAGCTGTTGATTCTTTCAGAGCACAAATATGTACTCTTTTTCGGATCCCTGGTCACCATCTTTTCCTTCGCAGAAACCTCGAGTTATATTTTCTGTATTGGCCGTCAACCATCAAGGCTGTCTTTCATCATGTTAAAACACAACAGCAAATCTTTCATCACCTTTGTGGTGCCTCGAACCTCAAGTGCGCCCTACCATTGCCATTCCCGCTATCGGACAGCAGTGCTTATGCAACTTGCTGTTCTGTGAGCTTCTGTAAAGTATGTGCTACGATAGCTCGCTCCCGAAGGGTCATATTTTGGCACTTTGGAAGGATAGTGGCAGAATTATGTTGTCTCGTTTTTTTGTACTTTATTGAAGAGCTGCCAACTCCGTAAAAGAGGTATGGTCTCTGAATTCCTCGAACACGCGTCAAGGTATAATATCACCTTCTAACGCGACCAGTTTAAACAGCGTAGAAAACGCCGGATGGCTTCATGGTATAGAGTGTGTTGGAAGCAGGGCTCTGCACAACACGAAACTCGGAGGTGATGCTGATGTGGTCTGAGAATCCATTAACGCGCGCATCGTTCACTGTGGTGCTGAGCTGCTTGCAGGCCGCAGAATGACCGTGTCGATGAAGGATGGATGTCCACTGTAACAGCCAATCTGTCCTCCTGCTGTCAGCGCTTCTCAACATTCGACACGGGATACAGAGCATTGTTCTTTGACCGAATAACACCCTTCGAAATTTCTTGCTCTGTTACTTTGTCATTTAAGAACTTTAAGCAAGAGGATCACGTTATAGCCTGCAACCACGGCACCGATATGGTGGTCACGCCCTTCAGTCGTTACCACCACCCCCTATTTTGACGATGTATGCTAGAATCCTGCTGAAGACGTTCACAGCCGCGCTCTATATTTGATGGGTGTTTTCAGTTAGTCGACGTATAGCTGGTATTATGATTTCGGCGCATTAAAGAAATTCAGGCGTTATCTCGGTCGACAGAGTCGGCAGCTGTCTAATTAACCAAGAAAGCTTAACAAGGATGCCGTGTCAGTACTCCCTCAAGGCAGCCCTACAGTGTTTAATATCCACCTTGCGTCATAGGACTAATGATCAGCTTGTATCTCATATAAGAGAGTATCACCATCAAGCTCCCTATAAAAGGCACGACATAATCTTTCAGGGGATGCCAGGTCAAATCAGCACCGCTGGTAATGACTGCTCTGATGAGATCGTCCTGTCGGCTCAGGAAGTAACCCGAATGCTCCCGATCCCTCCATGATCAAGAACAGATGAACCAAGGAAACTTTATTTCCTAGGTCGAACCATGGCACATACTGGTCTTCTCCAAATCTCCCAGATTGTTATCAGGCTACGCTAGACTCTTCCTTAAAGATTCCGCCACCACCGGGTATTTTTCACACTGCTGTGCCGCCTCTTCCTCTGGGTGGCATTTACGAACGAAGGTTTAATGGTTCGTTATCGCAATCGGCGACACGCCGATGCTTGACACTTGTAGGTGCAAAGAAGGTTGAACATCTCCTGTGCCTACGTTAGCTCTACGACATCCAGCGCCTCTTTCTCCAGGCAACGTTTAACCTGCTGGAATCAAAACAGATGTCGGAGGCGAATATATTTGGACCATGGCCAAGTGCATGGCTGGCGCAGAAAACAACGGCATCATTGCTGCAATTCCTGAAGTCATGCCCGCTGCGCGATAATCACGTGTCTTAGGACTGTCAATAAAGTTTTTCTATCCATCCATCTATCCAGTCTCTGAGTCTGTTTAAAAGCCCTGTGTGAGCCTAGACGCATGTGCGCAACTAGTGCTGTTTGTCTCCCTACTTTGTTTTTTGAATGATTGGCCCTAAATGAATTCTAGCCCCTATATTCTTTTCCAGCGCCAGCTACTAAACCGGAAGTGTATCCATTAAACGTATTCTTTCTATTTCTCTTTCTTTCTTTCTTTCTTTCTGTCTTTCTTTCCGGCTTGCTTTATTTCTTTCTATTTAAGTCGAGTTATCCTGAAATACGCAAGCCACGTGAAATCGTAGCACAAGCAGCCTGCGAAAACTATATTTTCATGTATATTCTATTTCTGATTGTTAAGTGTTAATCATGGCCTAGTGAGAATAATTCAGGACTAGGAATGTAAAAAAAAAATGGAGGACGCTTAAGAGGAAGCTTTAGCTCGGGTGCTCCTATCTAAATACATGTAAAAGGATAATTCGTTTTTCTCTGCAACCACTGCGCCAAATTGGACGACGTTTGTTGCATTTAAGAGAAAAGATTAAAGTCTAGTGACGGTTTGTCTCGAATTTTCAGATCGCCAATGTTTTATTAAAAATTGGCAAAAATTGAACATTTTCAGGAAATGAAACTATCAAGTTTACAACTCTCTAACTCAGCAAGGAAAAATGATATCCCAGTTCTGTGAACTGCATGTGATAGTACATCTAAAGCGGACAAAATTGATTTGTTACAAATGAATCTAAAAAGATTCAGTAATATGGAAATGCAGCTTTTGCAGAACCCTTGTAGACAACGTAAAAAATTCACGTAGGATATAAATTGGCATATCGAATTTGTCCGCTTTGAATGATCTTATGGATGCCGTTTACAGAACCGCGAAATCTGTTCTTGGTGCAGAGCTCTTAATTGATGAACTTCGTGCGTCTATATTTTTTAAACCTGCGAATTCTTTAAAATTCTCGTAACAAAATTCAGGTCCTAAATCGAAATTTTGTCCAACAGTCGCTAGAATTTACTTTTTCTCTGAAATGCAACAAATTTCAATAAAATCGCTCCAGGGGTGATCTCAAGAAAGCGTTTTTGCGTTTTACATGAAAATTGAATAGGCTGCATCGCAGTTGGGCCCGAGCTAAAGCTTCCTCTTAAGCTTCGCCTTTAAGAGTGGAACGCGATAGAATTAAAAGGTCGTTGACTGCTTCACATGCTTTCAGGCAATTGGAGCGTACGTAAGCGTAATGTCTACCGGGAAACCCTGGCCGCGAATGCTATGCACGAAGGCGAGCTTTGTGGTAGAAACACGGCATCTTGCGTGGGCCGCGATGCGGCGGAGGCGAGCGCCAGCTGTAGGTATTGCAAGGAACCAGGCGCGCCGCTCCGTGGCCCCCGAAACACCCACGCGCCGGCGTGCGAAAATGGCGGACGCCATGGTCGGTTTGTGAATTGTGTAAACGCTGGAAAAGGGATTCCTTTGAGTTTTTGCGTAAAAGAATTAGGCTTTCTCGTATAGTAAAATTACAATTCGAGAGCTATCTTGTCTGTAGGTTGTGTGGATGGCGTAGTTTACGATATTTCCACGTATTTTTGCTTGAGAAATTCAATTAGGTCAGTAAATACCTTGCGTCACTTGGATGGCCTGGGTGTGGGTGGTTCGAAAATTTTTTTTTTTGGCCGTAACGACGTCCGATGCCGGATTTTCTGCGACACCGGCTCCTTAACGCTATCGCGTTAAAATAGACTTTATGGTATCTGCCTTGTTGCTCTGCCCCATGTCTCTTCAGATTAGTTTACCCTGGAAAGGTGCATGTATGAAAAACTGACCCTACTGCATGGTTTTCTCTGTTTACTACACTAAAAGGAAAGAACGTCATAGAAAGCCTTCACTACAAGCGGATATTATATTGCGCATCTCAATGAAATTACTAGCAGCAGTCCCCTCTATTAATGCGCGGGACGCACACTGCAGTTTACCTTTAGTGTAGAATTCGTCCGTACACGTAATTACTATTTACCTGTTTCTCCACCAATACATTATGTTCATAAACGTAATACGCTTAGCGTTCCATTAAGTTTTGTCTCGCAGTGCGGAAGCGAGGCTTCTAGGGTGCTACTAACTGGGACGGCAATGTATTTGTTAGTATATTTTTCAGACGGCTATCTCGACGCTAGTGCCACTATCAAGATTTCTGTAAAAAGTTTATAACCTCATTACTGCCCAGTTGTGATTCCATAATTGTAACATTGTCTTTAAAATGAATAGTTAGAAAGTTATTGTGTGAAACTTTGCCGGGCACGTAATGCCAGCTTCTTAAGTTACCTGCATGTGCAGACGAAATTGAACTATCTTACGCACACCATCTTTAAAAGAAGCTGTCTGACGTAAGAAATAATAAATACCTGGTATAACTGGATGCGGCTGGGCGGCACTTCAATGCTAAACAGTGACCCTGCGCTGATACACGCCGAATAGATTCGGCTATGCCCAAAGATTCCTTCACCACCTTTGTATTTTCTGCTCATTTATCGCTATTTTGCTCTAGACATAGATGACTGAGCGTCTTAATTTGTTTATAAGCTAGAGCTTTTATGTGGCAGTTACTACGCGCTTAATAATCTTTCCCTGCCTGCTTTCTGTAGTTCCATCAAAAGCACTCGTCAAAGCTTCTTCATACAATAACATTCTTGGTAGAGAAAAGCCCGCTTCATAGATTTCCTTTGTTTTAGGTACAGTAGGCTGTATATTATCACGGGGGAAGTGACGGTTTGGAGGTACAAACAGAAGTCAGAAAGAGTAAATGGAGAAATCAAATACTTCGTTGGGCGATGTTGCACCCACAAAGCAAAGCAACACTTAAGTGATAACCATGCGGGGAGCGCGGTCAGTGGTCATCGAATCGGATCCCTCAGCTCTAGTTGATCGGTTTGTTATACATGCCTGATAGTAAATTACAGAGCAGCCGGTGATGCTTGAGTCCGTTTGAGAACGTATCATGGCATTCGCAATATGCGTAAATCTGATTATGTTGCACACATCTAGCTATCGAATTCAAGATAACGCCTTCGAATGTCTCGGTTGGGCCTGCATGGTGGTGCCGGTACAGAAATGCGTCTTCTGCGACAACGATAACACGACTACCGCAACAGTTCGGCTTGAGCCAGGTCTCAGGTCCAAAAGCAAAAAAAAAAAAAAAAAAAAGGAGAAAAAGAAATACGCACACGCTGGAGCTCTATTCTTTTCAATCATCTTTTTTAGCTACTGCTTCTTCCTGCCTTCTCCTCTCATGTCTGTATCCCGGCCTGAAAAGTAGGCAGCGTTGTGCCCCTTCTTATAGCAGTTTCGAGCCTGCTCCCGACTTCTCTTTTTGTCTTTTGTATCTATCAGTTGCATATATGTTTTGAAACCAAATAATAATTACCCGCGACACTATTTTAACTAGTGGTATGCTTGTGCACGTGACCAAGATCATTGCCCTTGCTTGGCGCTCTTTGGCCAGACGTGGCCCTCGCGCCATTAAACCTCATGCATAATCATCATCAAGAACGCTGCCGTAGCAATGGTATGAATGAATGAATGAATGAATTAATTAATTAATCATGACGTAGGTAAAGAGTAGGCAAAATTATATTTACAAAATATATACAGAGAAGTTACAGCCAAGATGGCAGAATAACTACAACCACGAACGAGCTTTTACGATCGTCCTCTTCATCGTTCTCCTGAGCGCCTTCTTCAGAATGCGGGAATAGCCTATAACACAACCCCCAGCGGTCGGAGCGCCGTCTCAGTGCTTAGACAATGGAAGGGCTGTAGGCTGAAACGTACGGCTTCAGACGGGACACAAGCATTACATCGGTGGGGCGCACTGAAGCTGACGAGCGATCATCCAATGGGGTTATTTTGTATGTGACCTCGATGAACCGGCGTGAAACCTTGTAGGGACCGGAGTAGCAGGACAAAAAAGTTTCGAAAACAGGGCGACATGGCGGCAAGGGGCCCAAAGAAGGGCCAATGAGCCTGGTTCGAAGTGAACGGTTCTGTGGTGGCTATCGTAACGGGCCTTTTGAGTCAGCTGCGAGGCAGAGAAACGGTCGTGAAGCAGGAAGTTAGCAACGTCCGTAGCGCAACTGGTTGGCAGTGCCCGTGTGATGGCATATCTTGTCGCGCAGTCAGCAGCTACGGCGATCCACTTGTTCCCCGAAAGAAAAGTGGAAATGACCCAATGATATTAAGGCCGATGTGGTAGAGCGGTCTAGTTGGAATCTGGGAATGCTTGTAATGCGGGAATGGCCTGTAACAGAATGAATGAATGAATGAATGAATGAATGAATGAATGAATGAATGAATGAATGAATGAATGAATGAGCAACGTGAAACACAGGTTATCTTGGTTGAGTCTCATTGTGGTTCTCAACTGATTGTATACCGACGACAGCGCATACAAAGACACGACTTGACGAAACAAAAAACACTCGCACATATCTTTGTTTAGTGAAGACTCTTTGCTTTATGTGCGATGTCGTTGGTTGATCATAAATCCTAACTCGCCGAAGTTTCCACCTTAAGCAGTTGCACCATTAGGGCATCGGATACCTGCATGCGCAAATAGGATTTAATGACTTGTGACGTCGATGGCGGTGGACGCACCGCATGTTGAGCTATAGAGCTCTGCACGAGCACAGGCCTTTCTCTAACATTTGTCTGTTTTCCATCTATCACATCTTGAGCCCTATTGAGGTGCAACACCGGTAACGTTGTTGCCGGCATTTCTCATCGTACTAGTGTTATGACACACCTTGTATCTTCTAGCACGGTGCTCCTGCTGCACAACAGCAGTTGTCAATCAATCAATCAATCAATCAATCAATCAATCAATCAATCAATCAATCAATCAATCAATCAATCAATCAATCAATCAATCAATCGTTTATTTATCCAATGTGTAGAAATACCTGGGTATGTGGGTTTACAGAAGCAGGTCTCATAGCACATGGCTGCAAGCCCCTCTTGTAACAAAATACAAAAAAAAACTTATATTGTGCAACAGTACAGCATCGTATATAAAATAACATTACGATTGAAGTGAACGCATACAAATACCAGTAAAAGAATTATACAAGTAATCAAGTAACGAAGGGTACAAGGAAAATAGTGAGCACAGTGCAAACTAAAGACATAATATTAATCTCAGATTAGAGACGCAATTAGAATATTTTTTGTTTGTCTCAAACAAAACTCCAAGGAATGTGCAGTCTGACACGTGATAGAGACACTGATAATTTAAAATAATGCAAGAATCAAAGGTGTTGGGGTTATGACCCGAGTGGAACACCATCAACTGCGATTTGCGCGCGTTCCTATTAGGCCATTAAATGTGCACCAGTTAGATAAGTATGTTAGATCAGTGCTTAGTTTATTATGTGGTCTACTGAGCTGTCAGTAGTAATGGTTGTAGTATCATCAGCATATAGGATAGGCTAGCAAAATGTAAGGCAGTTGGGAAGGTCATTTTTATGTATACAGTTAAAACTCGATCTATCGAAACCCGATTTTATGAAGTTCCCGATCAAACCAAGAAATTCACATTCCCCGGGAGGTACCCATAGGATTTAGTTTTATTATCAACCCGAATTAACAAAAGAAACTTCGCCCAACTCGGTTTAACGAAGTTTTTGCTGAAATAAATGAGTTAAAAAAGCGGCGATTTCTTTCTACTTTTGACACGAACGGGTTAATCTTCGAGCGGGCGCTCTAAAGCTGTCGTGTTAAAACACCTAGGCGCCATGGTCACATTCCTAGCTTTATTTTGACGAGGCTGCACACAGCGCCCGTGCACGGAACAGCCGACTCAACACCGTTTCGATATTGCGGCGGTGGTTGCTTTCGTTATTTCACGGTTTATGCGACAGATGGCTGGATTAGCGCCAAATGTAATGCCGCGGTAGGCTTTCCGTGTCGCTGCATTACAACTTTAGATTTCGAAGGACTGTTTCGAGTTTACGAACTTCCCGATTTAACGAAATAATTCGAGCGTGGTGATCACTTCGGTAAATCTAGTTTCAACTATACCAGGAACTGAAGGGGCCAAAGTAGGGAGCCTTATGGTGCATCTTTGTTAGTATAGTATTAAAGTTAGAAAGCGTTTGTGAAGTCCAAACCACTTGTTTCCTGTCAGAAAGGTAATGCTTCGCCTTTGCGCAACTGCAACTTTTTTTTACAAGTGTGCATAATTATTGGTATTTACAACTTATTATGTACACAAAATTCTTAAATAAAGTGCTTTGCCCCATATTTTTGACCAAGCATTCGCTTCTGTCAGCCTTTTCAAATTAGCTGTATACTTGCTCTGTTGGAAAGAGTTTTCGCGACGTTTTATTGTAATGTGTTGGAATCGCACCGCTGGCACGAGTTGTTGGGGTCTCGGTGCTGACGCCCGTTATTGCCAATGGGTCGCAAGCCCCAAGGGTAGCGTTGGCCTGGCGGCCTGGGGCACTGGAAGCATCCGAAGGTCCCGGCAAAGCATGAGAAGACTGGTAACAGAACAACTTGTTTATTCTAACATAGCAAAAGAGCGGCCGGTCAGTTCGACCGAAGTGGAGAGACGAGAGAGCACGTAACTCAACAGTACAAATCGGAGCCTCTCTCTTGGCGTCCGGGGGCAGCTGCTCTTATACTCCCGGCGTCGCGGTCCAAAAGGGAAGGAGGGAAGGTCACGGGATGAAGGTCACGGGACGGCGCAGCAGGAGCCCACGACGGCGCGAACTGTCGGGCCGAGAGACCTGCTGAACCGAGTGTAGTGACGCATCGCCAACCTTCACCCACACGACGGCGTGAACAGTTGAGCCGAGAGACGTCCAGGCTCCTCATTCGGGGAACTCCGCTCCCCGGCTGCCGCGCTTTGACAAGCGAGGGCACACACACACACACGCACACACGAAGACACGTGGCACTGAAACACGCCTGGACACGCTTGGCGGGTAGGCGTTGCGGCGGCGTCGAACAGGCCAAAATGTCCGCCGTTTTGAACAAAGCCCCGGCGTCCGTTGCATCCGCGCCGGCATTACCGCGCGTTGTAGGCGAAACGTAAAAGACCGCCCCGCCGGGGGAAGGAGATCCCGATGGTCAGGGGACTGCATCCGCTGTCCGTAGGGATGTCGCTCGATGATGCTCATAACCGAAGTTGGGCGTCCTTGGGCGTTTCTTGAGCGCAGCGCACAGAGAAGGCCTCGTTCTCACGTTCAGGTGCACACAGGACACTGCAAAGTGACTTCGGGAGAGTTGACATTTTTGTTCTCGTTTCCGGCAAGCGTTAGAACCACGCCAAAAGTCAACCGCTCAGTCAGCAAGCACGGCACAACCCTCACTAAGCCCTGCCAGGCTCTTCCCCCTTTTATACTGCTGCCTAGTTCCTTACAGTAGTTTAGCAGCACTCAGAACGCGTCCACAAATCGGAAAATTTGCACTAAAAAGCACATCATCACTTTGAAACACTACACAAAAGCAATAAGTTAAAAAAAAATCCTGCCTCAGGAAGAAAAACATCAGTAACAAGCAATTTTGAGGCTGATTCCCACGTTAGGGGCTTCGACTTAAGCCATCGGCGTTACCGTTGAGACTCCCCTTTTTGTAACGCACCTCAAAGGAATATTGTTGCAAAGCGAGGCTCCAGCGCAGGAGGCGGCCATTTTTGGGAGAGATGGTCTGCAGCCATTGGAGAGGGCAGTGATCCGTTTCAATGATAAACCTCGAGCCAGCTAGGTAACATGACAATTTCTGAACGGCCCACACGATACACGCACACTCTTTCTCGGTGGCGCTATACGCCTGCTCACGACTCGTCAGCTTACGACTAGCATACAGGACGGGGTGTTCTACTTCTCCATTTTCCCGTTGGCACAGTACAACGCCCATGCCTCGCTCACTAGCATCACACTGAACAACGAACCCTTTTGAGTAGTCGGGCGATCGTAGCACAGGTTGGCTTGTTAGGGCGCTCTTTAGGGCGCTAAAAGCTCTTTCCTTCGTCTCATCCCAGACGACTGTTTGCGGCTCTGTCTTTCTTAGAGCATCCGTCAAGGGAGCCGCGATATCAGAGTACCTGGGGATGTACCTCTGATAGTAGCCGGCGACACCTAAGAACGACCGAATATCGGTCTTCGTGCGCGGTTGCGGGAAGTCTCGCACAGCGGCCACCTTTATTTCAGAGGGGCGGCGTCGACCCTGACCAATCACGTGTCCGAGGTAGACAACCTCGGCCTGTGCTAACTGGCACTTGGGAGCTTTGACTGTCAAGCCCGCATCGCGCAGGCGGGTTAGCACTGCCCGCAAGTGGGCCATATGCTCAGGCCAGGATGCGGAGAATATCGCTACGTCGTCTAGATACGGTAAAGCGAATTCTTGCTGTCCCCGCAACACTTTATCCATGAGGCTTGAAAAGCAGTATGGCGCGTTCTTCAAACCAAAACTCAAAACTTTAGGACGGAATGTCCCCATTGGTGAAATGAACGCCGCATACCTACTAGCCTCTTCTGTAAGTGGAACCTGCCAATAACCCCTGACAAGATCTAGGGTGGAAATAAACTGAGCGCGACTCACTCTCTCAAGGCGCTCCTCGATGTTAGGGATCGGATAAATTTGATCCTTAGTGATGGAATTAAGCCTGCGGTAGTCGACGCAAGGACGAGGTTCCTTGCCCGGTACCTCAACTAAAATCAAAGGGGAGGTATAATCACTCTCACCCGCTTCAATAACACCGAGCTGTAGCATTTTCTTTACCTCAGCCTCCATAATATCGCTCTGGCGGGGTGACACCCGGTACGCCTTGGATCGTACTGGCTCTGGGGAGGTAAGTTCTATGTCATGAGTAAGGACAGAAGTCCTACCAGGCCTCTCAGAGAACAGACCTTGAAACTCTTGTAAGAGCTGGTGTAGTTCGGTTTTCTGCTCAGGCGACAGCGATGCTTTACTTATTAAGTCACTAATGACTTGATCGGTGTCTTTCCTGTTCGTCACTGAGCCTAGTCCCGGAAGCTCGACCGGAAGCTCTTCGGGCACGTTTACCATCATGCACACCACTGCTTCCCGTTGCTTATAGGGTTTGAGCAGATTACAGTGGTAAACTTGCTGTGCTTTCCGCTTTCCTGGCAGACTCACCACGTAGTTAACGTCCGACAGTTTTTGAACAATCCGTGCTGGGCCCTCCCACTGCACGTCGAGTTTGTTCTTTAGCGATGTGCGCAATATCATGACCTCATCGCCCACCTCAAAACGACGGGCCCTGGCTGTCCGATCATAATAAACCTTGGCCCTCTGCTGGGCCTCTGCCATTGCTTCACCTGACAACTCCTGTGCCCTTCTTAAGCGTTCGAGGAGCTTAAGCACGTACTCTACCACGACTGGGTCGTCGCCCCTGCCTTCCCATGATTCTCGAAGCATGCGAAGCGGAGATCGCAGCGAGCGACCGTACACCAGCTCAGCTGGCGAAAACCCCGTAGCCGCATGCGGCGCGGTCCTTAATGCAAACATCACTCCAGGCAGACACAGCTCCCAGTCAGTTTGATGTTCAAAACACAATGCTCTCAACACGCGCTTCATGACGGAGTGGAGCTTCTCAACGGAATTCGACTGGGGGTGGTGCACTGAGCTGTGTAACAGCCTTACCCCGCACCTTTCGAGAAAGGCTGTCGTCAAAGCGCTAGTAAACACTGTGCCCTGATCTGACTGGATTTCTGCAGGAAAACCAACTCGCGCAAATATGGACAGTAGTGCATTGACTATCTCAACTGAGCTGAGTTCTTTAAGCGGCACTGCTTCAGGGAACTTTGTCGCTGGGCAGATCACAGTCAAAATGTGTCGGTACCCCGTGGCTGTTACCGGCAGAGGTCCCACTGTATCAATAACGAGCCGTCTAAAAGGCTCCGTAATGATAGGTACCAACTTCAACGGCGCCCTCGATTTGTCCCCTGGCTTGCCCACCCGCTGACAGGTGTCGCATGTCTTCACAAAGTGGTCTGCGTCCCGAAAACACCCTGGCCAATAGTACTCCTGCAAGAGACGGTCCTTAGTTTTCTTAACTCCTAGGTGTCCGGACCACGAACCCCCATGCGACAAGCGCAACAGATCCTGACGATAGCATTGAGGCACGATCAGCTGATCGAACTCCACTCCCCTGCGGTCTAGATACTTCCGGTACAGGACCCCACCTCTTTCCACAAAGCGAGCATTTTTCTTGGCGATACCTTCCTTGATAATGCAGCGTATGTTTTCTAGGCTGCCATCCTTCTTTTGCTCGGCTATCAAAGCCGACCGGCTGACTTTTAGTAACCTGTTAAGCCCGTCTGACGTAGGCGCGATGAGCAAATCTGGAGACAGCTCTTCTAACTTTCCCGTGTCGGAAATTTCCTCTCCAGTATCTGCTGCCTTTAACGCTACAGGCTCAATTTTATTCAGTTCGGGCGTGCTCTGAATACCAGCTTGCTGCGCCTCTGACCCTTTTTCATCGTTCAACAACGTCGGCCCCGCAACTACCGCCTTTGCAGCGAGCTCCCGAACCTTCGATCTGGTTAAGGCCTGAACGCTAGCCTCACCAAACAAAAGCCCCTTCTCGCGCAGGAGGTGATCGGACCTGTTCGAAAATAGGTACGGGTACTGGGGGGGCAGCATAGATGACACTGCGGCCTCCGTCTCAAGTGCTCCGAAAGGTCCTTCAATAAGCACTTTTGCTACCGGCAGACACACGCTATGAGCTTCCACTGCTTGCTTGATCCATGCGCACTCGCCCGTGAACATATCGGGTTCTACGTAAGAGGGGTGAACTACATCCATTGTAGCTGCGGAATCGCGAAGCACTCGGCACTCTTTCCCGTTCACGAGGAGGTCTCGCATGTAAGGCTCGAGAAGCTTCATGTTCTCGTCAGTGCTGCATATAGACAAAAACACGACTTGTGTTTTTGTTTCTGGACACTGCGCCGAAAAGTGACCCGGCTTCTGGCACGTATAACAAACGCGCGCTTGCCTCATCTCGAACCGCTTTCTGCGTTCGGCTTCGGTTGCCGCCGTCTCCTTACGTTCGGTCGGACTGCTTTCACTCGCATCCGCACTACGTGTATCCCCCTTTGCTCTCATGGGTGTGAACTTCGGCCTCTCAAACTTGGAGCCAAATTCACCCTTTTGACCGTCCTTAGCTCCGCGAGCCCGACGCGTCACAAACTCCTCGGCTAACTCAGCGGCTCTAGCCACCGTACTAACGTCTGGCCTATCCAAGACCCAGTACCGCACGTTCTCAGGTAACCGACTATAAAACTGTTCTAGCCCGAAACACTGCAGAACTTTCTCGTGGTCACCAAACGCTTTCTCTTCTTTGAGCCACTCCTGCATGTTTGACATTAGCCTGTAGGCAAACTCTGTATACGACTCACTTCTGCCTTTCTCATTTTCCCGGAACTTCCGACGGAACGCCTCCGCTGACAGCCGGTACTTTTTTAGCAGACTCGATTTCACTTTGTCGAAATCCTCTGCCTCCTCTCTCTCTAAGCGAGCGACTACGTCGGCCGCCTCGCCGGGTAGCAAAGTGAGCAAGCGCTGTGGCCACGTTTCCCGAGAGAACCCCTGCTTCTCGCACGTTCGCTCAAAGTTAACCAGGAACAAACCAATGTCCTCTCCAAGCTTAAACGGCCGCATCAGGTCAGTCATTTTGAACAATACTCGTTCTCCTGCACCGTGTGCCTGACTTCCATTACGAGCGCGTTCCATCTCTAACTCGAGGCGCTTCATTTCCAAAGCGTGTTCACGCTCTTCTTTTTCTTTCTGTTCTATTCGTTCACGCTCATCTTTCTCTTTCTGTTCTTTTCGTTCACGCTCATCTTTCTCTTTCTGTTCTTTAAGTTCGCGCTCCTGTTTCTCTTTTTGCTCTTTAAGTTCGCGCTCCTGTCTTTTTGCCGTCTCCCTCTCCTCAATGGTCTCAAGGCATTCCGACAGCTCGTCATCCTCAGCTTCTAACTCAAGAATAGCCCTTAGCAGTTCTGGTTTTCTGAGTTTGTCTGAGACATCCAGACCCAACTCTCTCGCAAGCTCCAACAATTTCGGTTTGCGCAACGACTTCAAATCCATGGCTGCTCTGAATGCTGCTTTCTCTACTGCCTACTATTGTCTTGCCGCAAACTAACCCGGCAGCAACGACAACCACAATTACCAGCTCTGTTTCTAACACTAACAAAAGCCTGGCAAAACTCAGAAGAAGAAAGTCCCGCACTCACCAAACCTTGCAGCCAAGAATTCCGCGCAGTCGTTCCGCTGCAGGCAACCAGTCATCACACAGGGCTCGTTGCACTGCTCCCGGATGGTCGTTGTGCTGCTCAGCATACAGTCAACCGCATCTCTTCGCTGCTGGCCTCCGTTGTCGCGATCTCACCGCTGGCAACCAGATGTTGGAATCGCACCGCTGGCACGAGTTGTTGGGGTCTCGGTGCTGACGCCCGTTATTGCCAATGGGTCGCAAGCCCCAAGGGTAGCGTTGGCCTGGCGGCCTGGGGCACTGGAAGCATCCGAAGGTCCCGGCAAAGCATGAGAAGACTGGTAACAGAACAACTTGTTTATTCTAACATAGCAAAAGAGCGGCCGGTCAGTTCGACCGAAGTGGAGAGACGAGAGAGCACGTAACTCAACAGTACAAATCGGAGCCTCTCTCTTGGCGTCCGGGGGCAGCTGCTCTTATACTCCCGGCGTCGCGGTCCAAAAGGGAAGGAGGGAAGGTCACGGGATGAAGGTCACGGGACGGCGCAGCAGGAGCCCACGACGGCGCGAACTGTCGGGCCGAGAGACCTGCTGAACCGAGTGTAGTGACGCATCGCCAACCTTCACCCACACGACGGCGTGAACAGTTGAGCCGAGAGACGTCCAGGCTCCTCATTCGGGGAACTCCGCTCCCCGGCTGCCGCGCTTTGACAAGCGAGGGCACACACACACACACGCACACACGAAGACACGTGGCACTGAAACACGCCTGGACACGCTTGGCGGGTAGGCGTTGCGGCGGCGTCGAACAGGCCAAAATGTCCGCCGTTTTGAACAAAGCCCCGGCGTCCGTTGCATCCGCGCCGGCATTACCGCGCGTTGTAGGCGAAACGTAACAAATGTATTTGGACACGTCATATAAGCAATGACATGTTTAAGGCAGGCGCACTGAGTTTCTCCCTCGGGCCTGGGCCGGACCCGGGTCGAAAAATTTGGCCCATGATGTGCTCTATGCTGAACGCTTATGATGAGCGCAGCGTGTGGTAATCGAGCAGTTTGGTAGTCATGTGGCAGTCAAGCAACGCTAGACGCATTGCTTGATCTACGCCTGCACGGGTGTTAGGAAGCCTGACCGTTACGAGAGCACCTTCGCAATCCTGAGTACCCACGCGAGAACCGGACGAACTATCACATAATGCATTTATTTATCGTCATAACACTCGTAGCATTTGCCAGCGGTCTCGTCATTCCCACGGAATGGTCCTGCGGTGTATTTGTACACCTACATTTCACTTTCTTTCCGTGTAACGCCTTCTCTGCTCCATGTCCTTGCGTTTGTTGCCACTGGCATCTATCTACGTAGTTCGCTGGCAGCGGCGGCTCTAAAGGTGAGGTGGTGGTCACTGTGGCCGGGTATCTGTCACGCTCCGCGCCTGCCAAGCTCTTCGCGAGTGTACTGGGTCGCTTGCTTGACATATGGGACGCTGATCACTTCGAGAACGCGCAATGGAGCACACATTGCAACACAGGCGGAGTGAATATACTTTCCCCCTACAAATGAATTGCTATGAACTCGTAATGCACCTGTAAATAATAAACAAAACATGGGATGTACTGGAGGACTCCCTAGCTTTGAGGCTTTCCAATGTTTCAACTTTTCATGAGCTGCATGATACCTCAAAAATAGGTTTCGTATATATGGTAAAAGCGCTTTGTATATTCAATACGATACATAAGCATTAAATTTTACTATAAGCACTGATGCACTCAACCTGAGAGTGATAAATAACGTGTTAGGTGTGGCGACGACCAACAAAATTAAGAGGAATTTCTGACACCCCACCATAGGCTGACCTATATATCTGCCCCTGTTTTGTGGATGAACGCTGATTGAGTTTTGCGAGGAAGTGTAAGTGCAAGCTTCACATGTGAGCCTGTTCAAGAACAAATGTTCCACTAGTTGGGTAGAAGATAGTTGAAGCTATACCTTCGGCCTGAACACTTTAGAACTTGTTTACACATGTGCTAGAAATTTCATTTCTTTTATAAGCTTCGTGAAGGCTGTGTCGCCACTTGGAACATTAATAGCTACTTTGAATATACGCTGCCGCGTAATGACACGTATACAAATGGGCATCGCACTTCGTTTGTTTCAAATTTCAGGCGAGGTGAGTCATTCATTAGCGGGCTTCCGTTACTTATTTCATTTCACTTACTGTACCGAAGTTACTATGTGTGAAATTACTGTACATAAATAAAGTACTATATATGGCGTTGAGTTAATAATATCAACATTCATTGCGCATAGAAGCAAAAAAAAAACCGACATAGTCATCTTTTGTTTACAGACCTTGTTCTACAAAAGTTTTCTGAAACTGTATAGTGGTAAACTATTCTAAATCACTTGTTGCTATGCGTCTGTCCTTGGGCGTGTAGGGTACTTCTACCTGTTCGCTCTTCGTGATGTTGTCTGTCGTAATGCACTGTTAGCGCGAAAGTTTTAACCAAGAGCACCGCGTAACTTCTTTCAAGCCATCAAATTCAGGCAATCAGTAGAAAAGGCCCGTGCTCTGGCTTTATGTTCTAACGGGTCCTTTTTCTTCCTCTTTTGGTTCTTTCTTTTTCTTGCAGTAATGAGTTTTCAAGCCCCTTGCTTCTCGTTTTTTTTTTCAGTTGGAGAGCCCGCTGAAGCTCGAGCGCAATGAAAACATAAGGCTTTTGCAATTGCGCACTACGTGCGAGAAAGCAGAAGCTAGAGCTGCATGCTTGCTACCTCATTATCATTTGCATGGTCGTGCCGCTTGCGTTGGCGCTAATTTTCTCCCGCCGCATATTCAATTTTTATGCCGAGACCCTCTTCGCTCTCCGCTCTGACAAAGCGCCTCATTGTGTTGGAATGGGTGTGCATAGGACACTAAACAGTTTCTACATGGAAGTTTTGTGCTGGACACTTAACAGTCGTAAGCGGAAAAAAATTCGTTACGAGAGGCAAACGAGCCAGAAACAAAGACTCATGAAAGGTTGAACTGGGAGCGAGAGGCATAAAAACTATCAGCCTCTAGACACGTCTCATTCCTAAATATGCCCGTTAAAATGAAATAGCTATCTAGATAGAGCATTTCTAAGCCTGAAACAGAAACGAGATGGTTCGTTTTTTCTGGGGTCTGACGCTGTATGAGAAAAGCATCTAATGAAAGCAAACACACGCGTCGCCTATGGTCAGCAGATGTACCTCCATGGTGAGGCGTCGTGCTGCAGTGATAAACGTCGTCGTTCGCAGGTGAGTTTATGCATCTTCACACGTGCAGAAGGCGCGTCAATTAATTTTTTTACGTAAGATTGTGTGTGCACGTTCTAGAGCTACACCAGTGTCAGCACCAGCACGAACTGTGGTGCCACGTGGAACCGCTTTCGAGACTGTTTTTGTGTTTGCCAGCCTGAGCAAAAAGTTGTCTCTTCAGATGCACCATTAGCCCCGAGAACAACCTACAGGGGCGCTGCCGGCGCCACGCGCGTGACGTCAGGGCACGGACTCGTACCTGTCGTCTCCTGCAGTTCGGATGCTGTCCGGACGCATTCTGCAGTGTTTTCGTTTGTTAAGCTCTCGTTCCCTATGGCTGCATATTTGTGATGGTCGTCTCAAATATATTTTTACGACGCCTTCGTTCGCGAAAATTTATTCAAAGTGATTATTTCCTAGACGGCAATATATTTCTTACAGGCAATGCTACAGTGCCAACCGCTGGAGCTCCGACCAGCACATTGCGGGCTTTTCATGCGCGGATCTGCATTCTGCAGCGGTAGCTCACGTGAATAATAAAAGCATAAGCGCAATAAGATAGCCCATAAGAATCCACTTACGATACCATAAATGCCATGGTGTAACAAGCATGTTGCAACCACTGGCTGTATATGATTTCTGCATCAGACAGTACTAGAGCACCGTTCCCACCCATCATCGGCTCAGAAAGCAGTGAAGGCACCTTTGTTCTTTCTGAAGACGTCTGGTTTGCACGAGCGGCCTTGATTCAATGACTGTCTGTGCACGTCTTTATACCTTCTCTCTCTCTCTTCTCTCTTCCCCTTCTCCCTTCCCCCAGCGTAGGGCAGCCAACCAGACTCTTGACTCGTTAACACACACACACACACACACACACACATATATATATATATATATATATATATATATATATGTGTGTGTGTGTGTGTGTGTGTGTGTGTGTGTGTGTGTAATATTTACCCTGATTTTAACCCGCTAAAACGTGTTTGCTCATGACGAGCAGTTCATTATAGAATACTAAATTTTTGCATTTCTGCACAGAAACTCTCGGCAGTGGCACGAGGACTTAACTAACACTGCAGTTTGGTTTCTACCAGCACCACTTGCTTCTTTACCTGCTTCTAAAAATTAGGCCGTTCTTCACTGGTTAAACTTAAGTGGCGGTAATTTGAAGTATAGCTAACTGAGGCTTACAGCTGTTTAGAGCATTCGGAAATGAATGTACCAATGTTTATTCCCTTTTCCGTGCTACACGTTCAACTGGCTTGAGTGTATTGCTTGAGGAAGGTGACGACCTGACAAAGCTGTTTGGCGAGCTGACACAGGATATAGGGATAAATATTTGAGTGAATTATGCCTTTTGCACCGTGTGGCTGCTTTCAAAAAGAAGCCGAAGCCTCATTTATTAGTAATATGGGACATATTGAGAGAGAGAGAGAGAGAAAATAATACAGAGAAAGGCAGGGAGGTTAACTAGAGGTAGTTCCGGTTGGCTGCCCTACACGGGGGAAGGGTTAAGGGGGATAAAAAGAGAAAGAGAATGGAAGGGGGAGATAATGAGAAAGAGAGACGAGCATGAACGAAGCGTGTACGCTGTAGAGCGGTAGGGGGCGGCATTCTTAAAGTCTATCGTGAAGCCCTGTAGACCGCAGGAACCTTAAAAAGCGAGTAAGGCCTTTAACGCGGATGTTCTTTCCGAGCACTGACCTAAGGCTTTGAGTTCTAATACTGGACGATTTTCCAACAGGTCTAGTACTCTGCACAGCACTTGTCTCTGGGCACTATATCGCGGGCAGACACAGATAATATATGCGAGCGCCTCATCGATGTTGCATGTATCGCATGTGGGGCTGTTGGCCATTCCAATAAGGAAAGCATACGAGTTCGTAAAGGCAACGCCTAGCCACAGACGGTACAGCATGGTCTCTTCATATTGAAGATATCAATATTTCCCGGTGGAAGTAAATAATCAGTTGAATTAATGTGATTCTTGTGGTGTCTTCCTGGTTCTCTTTGGTGTACTGATGAAGCGAATAGTTCTGTTTGTATAATGAAACAACGCAAGATCACGACCTGGTGAAGCAGAAGTTGCTTGAATTTTCATTTTCAAGTCAGCCTAAGCTGTGCTGTAGTGCCTCGAATATACTTTAGGCATTGGAATCGGCGCTGTAAGAAACTGCTTCATGGTTTCAATTTGAAGTTGTAGTGAACTGATGGGTTTGGTGAACAATACGTGCATAGCCATAATGACAGTCGGTTACTTCCGTTGTGTGAATAGTGCGCCATATTGTCGATAGAGGCTACTGAGAGCCACTATGAAACATTTCATTGCTTGTAATTGATTGGCTCTCGATCTTAATCGTGAAACATTTCCTTCAGGGGATTGCTGATTTGGGAAGTATCAACATACTATACACGACGCGCCGTCGTGTTAACAGCCATGAGGTGTGTGTTTTCCGGGGGCCTGTTTCAGACAACGGTGGAAGCAGTAGCAAACGTTTTCATACAAAATGAGCGCCTAACTCTTCCTTTACGCATTAATAAAGTGGCCATATTTCACTACAACGACTCACTAGAACAACAATAATCATGATGAAAGCACGCTGGACAGTGTCCTTGTAACACAAATTTATAATGTTGACACCAAATACCAAGATTTTTCTCCCGCATAAAACTCAATGTTTCTCTAGCTAAGTGCTAAGGAAATCCTAAGTGTTTAGCGGAGCATCATACATAATTTCGCGTGTTGAATTCGCAGACATTCTTTTTACGCAAAATTGATGAACAGACACGGCGCATATATACATTGCAATACCAGTAGACCGCTTCAATGTTCAACGCTACAGCTTGCGTTATCCAAGCCGCAAACTTGCTCGAGTCACGCGGTTTTAAAGAAAAACTGTGGTTCAAGCATGACAGCAGAAAGAAGCCGACATATCCTGTAATAAGTACGGCTCGAGCCACTAGTAATTCCAGCACGCACAATTAAAAGGAACGAGCGCGCGCTGCCACCGAGTGAGCCGGAGCGACCGTAGTCCTGTCCGTGACGTCACTCGCGAGAGGGCACCACTCCAACTTCTCGCCACGGAAAGAAGCAGAAAGGTCAGTGGAACGCCTCGCATTGGGCGCTCACGCGAAGACTACAAATGAAGCTGTGCAGGGTGATATGGGCTGGACAAGTTTTGAAGTGAAGGAAGCTCACAGTAAAATCAATTAGGAAGAACGACTGAGAAATATGGAAGAAAGTAAATGGGCTGGGAGAGTGTTCAGGTATTTGTACAGCAAAAACATTGATTCACAGTGGAGAAAAAGAACTAGGAAGCTTACCAGCAAGTATGCGGCCTGTATGGTGAGCAACACAGCAACAAAGAACGTCAAGCGAGAAGTCAGAGAGGGAGAGATAATCTCATGCGTGGCGGCAATGGAAAAGAAACCTGCCATGAGTAACTACTTAAGAGAAAAAAATGAAATCAGGAAAGAAACAATTTATGATAACTCAAAGGGAGGCTGATTACCTTTCGAAGCGAGATCAGGATGCCTTAGAACACCCACTTATAAAGCGAGATATAAGAAGGAAGAAGCATTGCTTGCTGCGGTAAAGCTAGGGAAACGATGGATCATGTTTTATTAGAATGTGAAGATATCTGCTCAGCTGTCCATTTCGGAATCACTGGCATCCTGAAGCCCTTGGGTTCAGCGAGAGCAGGGGGAAAGTAAACATGTCCGCCGTAGAGATTAGTAACGGCGATTAGAAGATTGGTGGAAGAAAAGTAGGGAAACGACAAACAACGGAAGCTTGCTAAAACAAAATTCACAATAGGGGTTCAGAAAGTTTGGGTATGGAAATTCATCGTATTTTTTTTTCCTTTTCTTTCTTTCTCTTTTTTTTCTTCGTATCATAGGTAGGACATTAGGCAATAACATAACATGTGCTTGGTGGCGCAACCGACCTCCCCGTTCCAAAGGGAACGCTCATAACATTCATCCATCCGTCAAGCTGCTAATAGACACATCGTACATAGAAAGCTTTGGGATGTGAGTCAGTGTCTGCGTCTGAACAAAATAATTGCGCAAAAATACGCAATTTTATGGCGTTTTTGTTTCCTCTTAAGAGCGCTGAATGACAACAGTTGCAGTAACTATACTATAGACACGCCATTCGTTTCTTCCGACGATATTTTCAATGTTTTCAATTCTCCGCCATGAAGTGTAGCTGACCAATGTTGGTGTTATCTTCAATAATGCAGCAGAAGGTGTGCTTGTATGGCAGAATGCAGCGAAAGTTTGAAACACTGGAAAAGCGTGAAGATATTGCACAGACGTTGTCCATGGTGGCTCGAGCCTAACGCTCAAACATTTCCATATGAGACTATCGCCCCCCCCCCTTCCTATTTATATCCTTTGCTGGAAAGAGAAGGGTGGGGAGGGGGGGAGAGTCGCTTAGGAGGAGGAAGATTGTATCAACTTTTGTAAACAAGCGCGCTTTGTCAAGCAGGCGCTCAAAGTATCACGTGTGTGTATTCAATTAAAAAAAAGAAAGAAAGAGAGAGAGAGAGCGGTGCAGCACAAGCCTCTTAACATTGCATTTTTTTAACCACATTGGTTGTTTCAAGCGGCCGACAAACCAGCGTCCATGCCACAATACGATCAACTGGAGTTCCGGCATCAAATGGCACGCATCGCGCGGATGTTAGACATAAAGCGTGGAATCGTGCTACCAAGCTTTTGCAAACTGGCAGCCGCGTGTGCTGTGCCTCACAGCGGTACTCTCCTTCAAGATGGTCAACAACAGTGTCGGGCACTTTCTGCAGGAAAAAGAGGAATAAAAGTCGGGAAAAGCAAAGGCACTGTTCAACCGGGGAGGATAGCTCGCATTCCAGCTGTAAACGTCGAAACGACCACTTCCTTATAAACACGTCCAAGTTGAAAGTGCGTGTACGGTAGAATAGGTTTATTCCCCGTATATCGGGTCTTTGAGATCGCTCCTTGTTTCGGCCACTTCAAAAGAGCCAAGTGAGCGCCTCGTTGCCGCTCCGCCTGTTCGCCGGCGGCAGCTGCCATAAAGGGAGGAACGAACTCTGCCCTCGCCTCCCCCAACGCCCTCCTTCGCTTTGAGACGACCGGGCCAACCAGGCTCGCAAGCGACTTGGCAAAATCCTCAGCGGCCCAACAGCGCCGCACACCACATTCGCCCGAGTGCCTCAAGCTCTCCGTCCGGGCCGAGCAGCGATCTGCCGATCTACTGATCCGTGATCCCTCTGTTCGGTAGCGAGCGACACCCGAGGCCGGTTCTTATCTTTCCCAGCGCAGCCGTTTAGGGGCGCAAATATACCTTCGCGAATGAAGCTAACATTCTGAGCGGTTCGAACTACGTGTTAAGTAATACGTCCGACTGCTTTCAAGTGCAATGCTTACCCTTTATCAACCTTCTCTCCTCTATCCAAAACCAATTTGTTTTTAAGGATGTTCCGCTCGACTTGCTCTGACGGCATCTGACGTTACTGACCAATTTCTGTGACACAACCACATTTCACGCTTATCGTTCCTTACAAAATATGTAATGAGCATTTTTAATGCAGCATTTACGCGGTTTATCTTGGCATATTGTCCATTGATTTTTATGCGAACTAATAACCCGCCGCGGCGGCTTAGCGGCGATGGTGTTGCGCTGCTGTAAGCACGAGATCGCGGGATCAAATCCCGGCCGCGGCATACTCATTTCGGTGAGAACGAAATGCAAAATCGCCACTGTCCCGTGCATTGGGTGCACGTTAAAGATCCCCTGATGGTGAAAATTAATCTGGAGTCCTCCACGACGGCGTGGTTCGTAATCAAATCCGGGTTTTGGCACGTAAAATTTCGGAATTCAGTTGAAGATGCGACCTAAATGGTGAAAGTTCCAACCATTTAGTGATCTTGTATTAGTTGAACTACAGATATTGTATTAGTTCTGTTCATGTTGTTCTGGTGAATTTTCGGGTTTTTATTGAGGTTATGTGTGGATTTTGATGTTTCTTTTGGTC
Organism: Dermacentor andersoni; assembly: GCF_023375885.2. Classification (NCBI taxonomy): domain Eukaryota; kingdom Metazoa; phylum Arthropoda; class Arachnida; order Ixodida; family Ixodidae; genus Dermacentor; species Dermacentor andersoni. Next base: position 102,029,927 of record NC_092814.1, read on the forward strand.
TATGGCAAATTTAAGCACCAGAATACTAAAGGGTTACACGAAGAAATAATGATAGCGAGAGAAGAGGAGTGTACGCGTGCCAGTAAACCGTAGCATGGAACATGGTAGCTTGCTGTTAATGCTGCGCCGTTAACATGAAACAAGAACCGCGCATTTCTACTTGTACTTCTTACGTAATATCATCGGGTCTCCGGAACAGAATGCTGCAACCACAACAAACACCGTTATCCTCATTTTCTTTTGGAAAACACACAGACACCGCAGTACAGTGAAAAAACAAGATAAGAAGTGCACCTAAGTCGTTAATTGAAAATTATTTTGTTCCATATCTACCATCGCCAAAAATTGAAATGCAAATCAGAAATAATTGATTAGGACTCAAATTACGCGTAATTACATGGAAGTCCGACATGTAATCGCTCAAGCGTACGTTTTAGAATATGAAGTATGCCACTGTTGCAAATGCAGATGACCCTGGAAACAGAACAACGCACTGGAGTAGTTTCTAAATTGTAGTTGCTTATACTGTATAGCCCACTGTGCATGGAGTATAACAAATATTGCAAAGGTAATAAGCAACGCGGCCGCACATGCCACTTCAGGACACACCTAAAGGCGCGACCCCCCTGGTTGTTGTAGCCATGATATACGCGGCACTTATGGGCTCACTTAGTAACGGCGTTTTCGCATAAATTTAAACATTACTTAGGAGCATATGTCAAAGTTGGCTGCACTACTGTGGGCCGGAAAGAAACGCGCAACTGTTATTTAGCATAGTGAAGATGGTTTGCTGTCGCCATAGTTGTGCATAACTAGCAGGTAACGCCTTTCCGTAACTATCGAATGTTTCTTTATTTTTTTCAATTCTCACATTCACGACAAAATATAGCGCGCCACTTACTGTAACCAAAACTTCCTAACAATAAATGATTTCGGGTAGCATCGAATACAGCGTTTGACTAATAAACTATGAAGTTATTACGTGAAAAACGACGCGGTACTAAATCACTTTATCTGTAAACGCGTGGAGCTTTCCACGGAGTTGTTTCATGTGGATAAAACAGAGTTATGTCTCTAACTGGCCACGCCGATGTCCAAGCTCAGAGCCACTGAAATCCGTTCCAAATTTGAACCCAGACATTCAGCGCTTGAAACATAAAAATATAACATGAGAACACCCACACAGATTAATCGTTATTAGTTCACATGTTCATAGAAAAGTTCTGTCGAAATAAAGTTACAATATGCACATAATACTGTTATGCTGTGAGTGTGCGTCATGTATGCCCTTTGATTGATTGCTTCCAGCGTGTGCCAACTTCTTACCTATACTGTAAAAAATGCCTGTTCTTCTCACGCATTTCTTTTTTCTGGTAAAAATTGCGGCGACATGCCCATTTCGATAGAAAATGACGAAACTATGTTTCTCAAGCCACGCGCATGCACTCTATACGAAGAGGGAGAAAGAAGGGACGGTGCAAAAGGGTTAGAGTGCAATGCCTCAAAGAAAAATTGAGGATGCTCGCAGAGCGCGCATGTGCGGTTCCTCCGCCCAGACAAGCCTTGGCTCCGCTGTAGCAGGTTCTGCAGGAAACGTTCTGCAGTGTCTGCTCATGGGTGAAAAAGTGAGCGACCGGGCGTGCAAGAGGTAGCGGCAAGGGATTTCTATTGTTTCGCCACTTCAATGGAGGGAGGGGGTGCCTAGGATTGTTTCTTTTACGTTTGCCGAGCAGCTACAGTTGGGTGAGTACGCTTTGAGTTTGATAGTGTTTTGAGAGTTGCGCTTACCAGAAAACCTTGGCGCTATTGAACTGAAAAGCAATACTTTGCATCTGTAGTAAAACACAGTTGCTCGCAGAATTCAGCGTTGGTGTTGCGTGCCTCGAGGACATCGTTGGCGGTGATGGAGGCGCTATCTGACTGCCACGCTGTGTTATTGATTGTTCGCGTGTATAGCGCAAGTGTTTTGCGTTTTCTTTTTTGCTTCCTCTTGTCTTGCTTCGGTTGTGTTAAACTTCGCCAGCACGTGTATCGCTGCCGTTTCCTCGCTTTATGTGCCGCTGTGCGTAGCTCGGAGCAGGCACCTTTGGTTTCGTGTATTGGCTAGGGCGTTCTGTGCTAAGGCCGAGGGCACGGGATCAAATCCCCGCCGCTGCGGGTGCGTTTCGAGGGGGCCAAAATGCAGGAACGCCCGTGTACCGTGCATTGGGTGTGCGTTAAAGAACCCCAACAGGTCGGAATTAATCTGGAGTCTCCCACTACGGCGCGCCACATAATCATATCATTGTTTTGGCACGTAAAACTCTAGAACTCAGTTTTTTTTAATTCCTTCTATTTGTCGTTCATGTCACGCGAGGGAACATCATGAGACCTTGCCAGTTTCAGGCAGACACAGTTCTGGGATATGCTCACCAATTCGGTAACGAGAGCAGTTCAATAAAAAAAATCTTGCACTTTTGCTTCCTGCTTTCGCGAAATTGTGGCTTATGTTGCATTGAGGCTTCACATTTTTCACACTCACAGAAACGAAGTTCAATAATGCAGTTGTTTAAATTTAAATATGTATGTTTGAGCTTTTGGAATATTGATTAAGCGCCTATGCTACTCAAAATTTTTCTACCGGTAGGAAACTGGAGGATCACAAATCATAACTTCAATGTATCGATAGGAAGTAAACTAGGTCCCTCAGTGTCGCTTAACCAGGAGTTCAGTGTAACGTTCTTTATCAACAAAGAGGTTAGTGTGTTCTTTACAGCATCAGCTGTTTGTCTTTCACCGATGAAGCGTGGTGCCGTTCATGCGCATTATTCTCATTCATCGGGCTTGATATGCAAGAGCTGAAATTTGACCATATTGCCGCCTGTTTCACAAAATTAAGAACTTCGGCTTCAAGTTTCTTTTCCATTTGGTTTAACTTTTTCCGGAGTACTTCTTGAGATCAACCTAGTTTGTGCCAAAAAATCAACGGCAACACTACGCGGGTCCAGAAAGGTGCTAAGCATTGAGTATTGGATCATACAAGCCAACTAGGACATTTTAGTATGATTTATTTTTTCTACCTCAGCAACCTTTCTTTGAGTGTCAAAATAAAGTGAATTGTAGTGTAGTCAGAGCGCACTGCGCAAATATTTTCATGCTCCAGAACTTAAACTGTGTGTTCATCTTCTGCCCCACAACTCGATCACACTGGCATTCTCCAGAGTGGACTCGCATCCCCTTGACCCTCCCCCAGTACAGGGTAGCCAACCGGAGATAATCTCTGGTTAACCTCCCTGTCTTTCCTCTGCCTTTCTCTCTCTCTTCACCAATATTGAAGCTGTAGCCTCAAATAGAATCTATTTGTCTGCAGCAGTGCCGGCAAACAGATTTTCTGACTTATTTCACATATTAGTTTATTAGGTTATGTCAGCAGCAATTCTGTTCATGTAAACGTCACTCATCAGTATTTATTAACAAGATGCTCGTTAATGCTTTCATTGCAGTTAGCACGTAAGGCGTACATACCGAATGTGTGGTCTGCTGTTCTTCTTGTGTTGTAAGGTCCTAAAAATGTAATTTTACTGCCAAGAAACAGCAATAATCTGAAGCATCTTTGTACTACGTGATTCCAGTGTATTTCTAGGGCGCTATAACATAAAGCTATTCCAAACTTTTTTATTTCAATTCTGCAGTCAGCCCGCCGCATCGAAAACTTATTTGCCGCGCCCCCCTTCGCCCGTCTCTCATGCGACGTCACGAAAACCGTGATAGTTCCCCACCTGATATGACGTGTACACAGTGATTATGCATGATTGGACCGAACAAAAGAAAAATTGTAATTTCTGATTTGACGCTTTTTCGCTATTAGCCCTCGGCTATTGGTCAAAACTTTTCGGACTGCAGCCACTTCACCTGCCTGTCACGTGACGTCACAAAACCGCGAAAACTCACCGCGTCAAAGTGACCTGTATGCGTTAAAGCCCTATTGCAAAACCCAGTGCACCGGATTATGGGCCCAGTGCCGCGCGCTGAATGCTGGGGCGCTGGGCAGCACGGTCTACTGGGAGGCGCTGGCTACTGGTACGAAAAACAGCTCTAGCGCGTTAAATATGCGGTGGCTGGACACCCCAAAAAACATATACGCGTATATGTTTTTTTGAATACAGAAAGCAACAAATAGCGTTTTAGTGCAATAAGAGAAACAAAGAAAACGTAAAAATAAAACTGCTCCGACCAGGATTCGATCGTCTGAGCACAGATCCCAAGCCCGCTGCTTTACATCTACGCCACGCCACTTTTTTTTTCTTTATTACCTTCATTACAACACCACGCAAACGCGTACAAATTACGTCACTTGGCGCAGAAAAGTAATATTACATCATTTCGAGAGACTACATATTAAAAGGCCCTCAAAGAGGATATCACCAACACCAAAGTGTCAAGCTCCTGAAACCACTCTGGCGGTTCAGTCATGTGCTTCAGGGCATCACGCGTGTACCTAAGCTTTCACTTAGGTGTTCCCTTGCAGATCTTTCATCTACACGGCATTCCTGACATCCACACGCGTTTTCCACACGCTGCTCATACACAAAAGCATTATCAAGTCAGCCGGCACTCCCCTTGTGTCTGCACATGGTAAGAACCGTATACCGAAAGGACTTAACGGCAGTTCTTCCTTCAGAGCACATTTGAGAACATCCCACAAGAAAACGGAGTCATGGCAATCCAAGAAATGTGCTCACTAGTTTCAAGTTTCTTTCATATGATGCAGTTAACAGACCATAGAACAAAGAAGCCCTTGCTTTGCAGCCATGGCTTCACAAGGAGAGTGCCCGAATGCAATTGAAAAAAGAAGGTTTTCGCTGAAGATCTAACCGGCATTCTTTTAACGCGTTTCAGCACATTGCGTTCAGGTCCTAAGTTATACATCGTACGGTAAACAGGATGTGGCAAGAAAACATCAACCAGATCACTATAAATTTTCTTACGCGTCACAGAAGTCGAAAATTCATTCAAAAAGTGCGCTTTCAGTAAAGAAAAGGACATAACAACTTCCCTCAGAAAGGCACTTGGTGTTTGAGTTTGTTCATTTGTTGATGAAACAACCCACTCAGGCTGTATGGGCTGTTACTGCCGATTTCGATAGCCGTTTCTTGTTCTTCATGCGAAGGATATGCAACGTTTTCTTAGTTGAGTGATGTCTTTTAGTCAACACGTCTGTCTAGTCATATTTCTTCATCAGAGAAGCGCAGGCTGGTGCTGGGAGCCTTCGGCGATAGCACATATATATATATACCTGTGTTTATGACGCGTCACATCGGCGGGCATCGCTTCTTGTGCTGGCACTGTAGACATGAAAAAATTGTTTAATTAAGAACACTGATGCGAAAGCTGAAATATAGAGTGATTTATCCTTGTTAGACTTCTTGATTCCTGAGCCTAGGCGCGCGCCGATAGCGTGAACACGAACTCGGCAGATACGCTAGGCCTAAGCTTCGGTGGGGACTGATCTCGGCGCGGGTAGCTGGCGAAAGCTAAAATGTGTGTATTTGAGCCTCAGAACTTTTTTATTACACAAGGGAAAGTGGAAGCGCACATCTCACCTCAGCCTTGTTATCGGTGGGATAATATCAGTCAGCGGCAGGCTTTGAACTCGGGGTCCCTTCGTGCGCGCCTGAACGACTTCTGCATTTCATGTCCACTCCGCAACACTGCGACAACAGCGACAACTCCCGGTCACATGTTACGTGCGAACTACTAAAAAACGCGGCGTCCTCTGCCTTTGCGTGGTTTTGTTCGAGAATTTAGCTATCCGCACAGTCAAAAGGCAAAATAAAGAAAAACGAAAGTCATCTTCAGTGTCACATGACCATGAATAAACAGGTCAGCTCACGCACCTTTATTCTAAGCTGCGACATGAAATAGGGTTTTATGACCCCAAGATATAGCGTTATTTAGGACAAGAGACTATTATCAAGCGATGAAATTGTATAAAGCATTTAATATTCAGCAGCGCTCGTCCTTGCGTACTGGAACCAGCGCGGCACAAACACAACCAGCGCAGTTTCCAGTGCGAACCAGCGAACTGCAGCGAGAACCAGCGCCTGTACACCACAAACCAGTGCGCCCCAGCGTCATGGCAGTGGAACCAGCGTCTCTTCCAGTGTGACCCAGCTCTTATCCAGCGTTCTCACTGGTGTCCCAGTGAGTCCCAGCGAGCGCTAGCGTACCCCCCCAGTGCGATCCAATGCCAAAAAAAAAAAAAAAAACGCGCTGGTTTCACACTGGAAGGCATTGGAAGACGCTGGTTCTTGCAATAGGGAGATGCTATAATATGCCGAACGAAAAACTTAATTTGTTTCTGAATAGCCGCAGGCTGCCCCGTTCCGGAAGGAATAAAAGATGGCAGCCGCCGATCGCTCAGGTACTGGCTACTGGCACCTGCTGAAGAGCATGGGTTTATTTGCGTACAACAAAACCTTTTGCGTGGCCGTGTAGCGTTTTCGAGCACTTTTGGCACGTTTACGACCTCGCTGTGCCAACTCTTCTTTGCTGATGATCGATTTTAGCGGCCTTCTTAACCTTCCGTTGCATGCCGCCGCGATTTTTGAGCAGCCACCGCAAGCTAAGTAAGGGAAAGCGGACCAATCGCAGACGCTGGCACTACCCTCTTCCTTCGGTTATTGTTTGTCAGTGCGCTGGCTCGGCCCCATCGAATCCCTCTCTACGTGAGGCTGCTCCTCGCTTCTTGTCAGCCAAGTAGATAAGACAAGCCGCTCAGTGTAGGTAATGTTGTTCGTTTTTAAAGCAAACAAAAGTGACTTCCTATGAACGAGGAGAGCGTTTAATTGATCTCCTCAGACAACTCTGCGGGTCACCGCCTGATGGTTGCGTCGGCGGTTACGCAAATTTCACGTCAGCAGATTAAAATAAAAACATATTGGAATAGTTTTACGTTATAGGGCCCCTAGACACATTACTCGTAGTCCTAAAGGCATACTCGAAGATAGTTTGCGAATCAGAGGTACTGCTTTATGGTGGTGCACTGTAGCCTAACACTAGGCAATTACACTGTTCAATATTCTTTTTTGTATCAATTTGCCTCGTTTATTTCTTTAGACTGCTTTCCGTCTTCTTTCTTGAGTTAGAGTGGCTTCTAATATATTTGAACTATGGGCCTATATATTTTCGTGCTGGCATCAGCCTCTGCTTTGGTTTTATTGCCAGCCACCTTTTTCAGTGTATTTTCAATTTTTCTTGATTCATATGAAATGTATAACTACTCAACTGTAAAGTAACTGGTACGTGCGGTAAAGTAGGAAGACTCTGCAGCAAGGGTAATAAAGGAAACTGTATACCCTAATAATGATGAATAATGAATGTAACAGGTTTGCTTTAATGAAAAGCACAGTTCAGGAATTTACAGAACTGATAAAAAAAGAGAGTGGTGATAAAAAAATATTAAAATAGAGAGAGATAGCGGTGCCATGGAATGAAATTACAGACTTCTGTATTTTTTACGGTAAAGTCCTGTAAATGGGACACCGTGTTTTTGCGGTGCCGTGGAATGAAATTGCAGACGTAGGTATTTTTTACGGTAAGTCACTGTAAATATGATGGTCCGTTATTGCAGTACTGTGAAATTAAATTACGGACGTCTGTACATTTTACGGGAAATAGTAGGCAGCTTATGCTGCCGGAAAATGTCCAGTAAAAACAACGGCATATCTTTTACGGTGTACCGTTAGTTCTTCCTTTTTAAACTCTTGCATCCATTATATTCGTTTTGTGTATATCCAAATTAATAATAAAAACTTGAAAAAGGTATCTGTTTTTTATCTTCAAATCACCTGATATGTTAGATTTTCTGTGAACCTCCACATGGAGGCCATATAATGTGGAAATTGCATGTCTTTCTTCTGTAAATCTCGCTTCAAATTATTCTTGTAAACATTCTATTCAGAATTTTCTATCAAAATGCCCTATTGTTATAAATCACTGTAAAAATAACTAATGTCGTTGTGTTGAACACGTATACATATAATGTGGTATTGCCCTGGAGCAGGTACCTGAACCGAAATTTCTGCGGGTTGGGTTCGGGTACAGGTTCGCGCTTTTCGTTTCGCGGGCGCTTCAGCTATGCAACGATAGTGATAACAGTTTCAACTGGTTCTGAGCTTTAAGAGCCGGCTAAATCGGATTAGAACGAGCTCGGAAAAACAATATAACATTCGCGTGAATCCGATTTCAGGAAAAATACACTGTGCGTTTGGAGAAGCATAACCATTCGCTTGAATATCGTGTGTAAATACTGCAAACCGTTTCCATTTGCACGGGCAATAGCATGAAAAAAAAACTAAAAAAAAAAAAAAAACAGGCACCTTGCACTATTCTGTACAGGCATGTGAGAATTTGAGTAATGCTGGCGCTTCGTGGCACCCTGTGTAGCTATCTAATGCGTTACCCACCAATCCCAAATTTCTCCCTTAATTAGATTGTAAAATGAATACTACCGCAACATTGTTTTCATCGTGGAATGCAGCGTGCCTTCAAACTTGGTTTGAACATTGACTTGAACATTGAACAGCAGAATCGCTTTTTTTTTTTTTTTTGTCAAGGTCTACCGCAGACTCCTGTTTCGCGAAAAACATGTCAGTGCGCGACAAGGCTCAACATATAGGAGAGCACACCTATAATGAGTCGGCGTATATACGTATCGGCTCATATGTGCACTAAAGCTGAAGGTCACCGGCTCCATTGGCTGTGAAATTACACAACGAATCAACAAACAGTACACGTAAATATCCTCACTGCGGCAAATATGTGCTGCCAAGCGCATCGTGCAACTGATTCCTGTTCTTTCGCCTGTTTTCGTGCTGTCACTTTCTCCAGTAAGGGTACTCGCTCTCGCGCAACCGAGTTACGGGTCAAGTTCATCGCCGAATGCCAACTCGCTCTTTGAGATGCACGTGCTGTCGTGCGAAGGCTTTGTGGCGTCTGAAGGTTTAGATGCGGTCGACGGTGGCGACGGCGGCGTGGCGTGTTTCTCCGCCGCTTGTGCATGCAGACGCTCGCGGGGGCGCGTTCTCCGCCTAATTCCGATCCGCGTCTCTTGTCAAGATGCGCCGAAATGTAGTCTTCTTCCATGTGTAATACACATTGCAATGCCATTTAGTGGCAAACATATTTGCGACTACTTTTACTGTTCCAATGGCACCCAGCGGCCGCAGCTACAGCAGTTACCTAGTTTGGTTCAGAAATGAAATGGTCTTTTTCTTTCTTTTCGCTTTGTTAGATAGCTGCCGTCTTCGTAATCCCAGTATGAGACCTCAGATGCTCGGTCGTGCAACCGATCAAGAATTCTGCCATCATTTTGGGTACATTCCATGGCAGTTGGTGGTTCTCGCGTTGGCTTGAGAATGTACTAAAAATCACGACGTCCGCGCAATCTGATAACGACGCATATATTCCGCTATCGAAGTGACTGCAGCGTTCGCGAAGTTTCCGACACAGCAAGCGTATTTGGCGCGAGAGAGATAACATGAGAACGCTAGGCATGACAGTATAGATAGACCACATAGTACCTCATCAGAGCCTCAACGCTAATTGCATGGCATGATTATTGTTTTTGTAACGCACATCACAAGTCATGTCTTCACACAACACCCACATTAGGATTATTATGAAGTCTTCATATAATTCTTAATGAGTCTGCTAGCTTATACGAAGAGAGTGTGTGTGAGAAATAGAGCGTGGGAAAGGAGCTAACTGTAAGCGGTTTGTCTGGTGGCACACCTAGCATGCTACACCTGATGGGAACGATAAAAAAATGAGATGACATGCGCAGTGCACGTTACAGACACAACATACACACGACACACCACAACACACAACATGCAAATTAATTAAAGTATCTCGTTGAGACCGCTTTCTCTCGGGAAGGGTAAGAAAGCCTTAGTTGTGCCAGACGCAAAAGCAGCACCGGTGCATGGACCAAGTAACGTGTCGTATATAAAGGGTGTTTCAGCGAGCACTTTAAAAGATCTTTAAACTGTGGCCTGTGGCAGACATCACAATTCTAGTTCATGAGCTGGTCTACTCGAAGCGGCAGACAATACTTGTACAAAAATTTGAGATCCAAAATGGACTAATTAACAAAAATGCAACAATTAAGTTTTGAACTAATAATAACATTATGGCTCATACTGAAATTTACAAATTCTAGCCGTGGAGTTCGCAAGGCGGATCCACTTGGAACGAATTTTCAAGATGACACCAGTTTCGAGATATAGATTACCGAACTTTGCAGAGAAATGCATTGGCGTTCCAGTTAATTTGTTAACAAAACGTCGTTTCATGCACTGAAGTACGCAAGTAACTGGAACATCAATGCATTTCTCCGCAAAGTTCTGGAATTTATATATCGAAACTGGTGTCGTCCTGAGAATTCGCTCCAATTGGATCCGCCTTGTGAAGTCCACTGCTAGAATTTGTAAATTGAAATATGGGTCATAATATAGTTAGCTAGAAAGTTCATTAGTGAATTATTGTTAAAAAGTCAATTTTGCATTTCAATTTTTTGTGCAAGTAGTGTTCGCCGCATCTGGTCTACTAGAATTGAGCTATCTGCCATAGGCAACCTTTAAAAATGTTTGAAAGTGTTTGCTGAAACACCCTGTATATCTCAAGGAATCGTAGTCTTTGATGACTCAGTGCAGACATCGGGGCAGTACTTTATGTGAATACGCTGCAAGAGCAGATTAAGTGGGCTATATCTTCCTGCATGGTTGCACGTAGGGCACAGTGTTGCGGCTCAATATGGCGTGTGGGTCAGGAATCCACCAAGCCCATCGACGAGTACGTCCGATAGTAGGAATGACGGAAAAGGGGTTTATTTTACATTATTCACACTGGCTCCAGATACGGAAGCCCACTCCATGTAGGAGCTTATTAAACGTGTGAGTTGGCATCATGGGAACGTCAACACCTCCTCACTGCATGAAAGGTCACTGCTTTTAATACGGTCGTCTTCCCTAGGCGACTAGACTAGACTAGGAAATCTGATGACTGTATCACGGCCAGTTACAATCGTCGAATCGGTCGCAATATCCCGCCCAAATAGCGCACCATGTTCCCCCGAACTGCACCTCCGATGTTGCTAAATTGGCCCCCGAATATTTAGCAAGCGCGTAACAATCTGGGAATCCGAGGTCGAAGCCGTTCCCACGGTAGCGTTCGACGTTGGCACTTTTCATCATTAGTTAGGTTGTCAGGTGTAGCAGGAGTGTCTTTTGCTGATCCGTCAACTGTCGGTGTCAAAGCTGCGTTGAGTTCTGGAAAGGCGCTGCTGAATGGGTGGGGTTGCCTCGTGGTTAACGACTAATTAATGCCCTTGACCGTATTGATACGTAACAATTAACAGTTGCGAACTCATCCGTTTTATTTTGAACACAAAGTATTTTGCATTGACGACGTTAAGACGATTAGTGTGTAGACATGCCCGATCGGGCCTGTGAAGGTAGCAAGGTTGTAAGTGCGAAAAGGTCCGTATTGCTGCTTTGAGTCGGTCCAGACAGCACCCCGTGAGCGCTTTAAAAGGCGGGCACCAGGTGACAGTAGCGTGCTGCTGACGGCCCCTTGCAACGGCTCCCGAGTCACAAGAGAACAGGCAGAAGACACGGACGTTCGACGTAAAAATGAACAACGCTCGAACGTTTAATTACCTCGCTACGAAGCGGTCAGCTCTACAAGCTTACAAGAGCTCTACAAGAGCGACACACACTCTAGCTCATGCTGAACGATGCTGAATGCTAAGTCCGTTGGCTGGGGCTTCATTTACAGAGTCTGGAACGAGCGCCCTGGCTCAGGAGAAGGCGAGAGCTATGCTCTCCACGCTTGCGGCCGTTTCTCGATACGCGGAAGCCAGCTCAACAAATTTTATTGCGATGGATATTCCAGGCGCATTTCTGCCGTCGCTGTCGCCTTCAGCGTGGCCGTGAGGTTCCGTATAAAGTGTAAAGGCGATAAAATTGTCGTGGCGCCGTGTGCCGTATGTTCAAGTGAAAGCGTGCAGGTGAGCCTGCGATCACGGCTCAACCTCGCGCATGCAAGCGGGGGAAGCGGGGGAGGAAGAGCGCCATCTTCCGTCGCGCGTAAGCATTCGGGAGGGGGGGAGGGGAGCGTTCTGCTCCGGGCTGGCCGGGCCACTGTATTTTGAAAACCATGTGCGACGGCGACAGAGTCCGGCCGCACGCTGTGTTTTCGTAGCTTAGTTCGCGTTGATGCGCTACGCAGTACGAAGGGCAATTCGCTCGCTTCTGCTGCCTCGCTTCCTCGCTCCAGCGTATTTACAGCTAGTTTCCGCGGTCATCGAGTGAGATGTTTTAATGTTTACTTGTGCGCATGCGACACCATGCTCGTTAGTTTAGTTAGTATGCCTATGTTAACAAGTTTACTTCACCGATAAAACTACTGTCCTTACTTCCTATAGCTAGCAGTCTAGTAAGTTGCTTCGCCTTTCGGACGAAACTGCGACATTTTCTAAGCGCCACTGGCAGAGCACATGGAAAGACACACACACACACACACACACACACACACACACACACACACACACACACACACACACACACACACACACACACACACACACACACACACACACACGCACACGCACACGCACACACACACACACACCACTACCGACTCTTTTACCGAGGAGGAGAAGAAAGATGGAATGCACACGTAAAGCTTAACGGTCCCGCTCGCTGAAGGGAGACAGCACTGGCGAGCCTACCAGGGAGTCGCGCGCGCCATGGGAAAGGATGCGAGAATGCGCTCACAAAGGCTAACGTCGTTTCGCCGTGGCGGCCTCCTAGGCGTTTTTCAACGGTCGCAGGCGGCACGACGTATTTGAAACGTCCGGGCTTTCACCGTGGCTTTAGCGGCACGACATAAGTTGTTGACCACACTGGCCAGTCGTAACACCGCCGTGTAAGTCCATACATAGAGAGAGAGAGAGAGACGGAGGATCTTTAATGAAAACACACCAAGTGACGCAGAAAGCATGTTGCTCCAGGTGAATTCGGTGATAAATGAGCTGATACAGACAGGACGTACGACACTTAACACACATATAGCATAATATGAAGAAGTAAAGTATCTCTTTGAGACGTGGGTGTCGCAGAAAAAGTAAAACCATACACATTAAATCTTATTGGTTTGAAAGAGACCTGTGTTACCAGTTTTATTTATTGATAAAAAAAAGGGGACTATAGTTGAAGCGAGGCCTTATGCTGGTGTCCAATAAAGATGACGCTCGTTCATTGCGCTCTTACAGTCTATTCATGAATGCTGGTTCTATGCATCTGATATCCATTCCGCTCAGCGACTTGCTGTCTGGCATTTAAATACAAACACTTTTACTTTCATATGACACTACTCTCATCATCTTCTTTCAGGTATGGACTGAAACACACGACTTCATTGCGCTTCATTTCTATTTCTATGGCAACAATATTCTGTTCACACGACTGCGAAGATGTTTCCTGCCATGCGTGGTCGAAGTTACTGTACCTTTCATACCAGAAAACCAGCCGATAATCATGAAAATACATACACCTAAAGTTGATAGTGAGAGGTGTGCATACGCATAGTTCATATTACTTTGACACAAGAGTAAGCTACTCAGGAAATAAAATTTGGGAGGTAGACGAAAAAGAAACCGACATCGACGCCATTATCACTGTGATGATAATAACTGATCTACATAAAAAAAACTTAAAGAACTCTATTTTTCTTGAGCGAAGCTTATATAAAGAAGTGTTGGATAGAATACATCATAGATACATTCCCACGGTAAACGGGATTAGATTCATCAAGGTTAATCGCAGGTAGCTACTGCAATCGCACAGACGTTGCAGTGTGAGGACCACACTATAGGGTTTCCAATCAGGCATGCGCCATAATAATGAACTTTCATTGTCGTTACTGGGCAATAGTAAATATAGGTCGACTTTCAATAGTGTTTGCGGCAAAAACCTCGCGACGACTGTTTATACAAACCTATCTATAGATGTCAAATTCGACCACATTTCCGTCGGGTGCCCGACTTTCGCGATTGCGGAGATGAATTCTTGCGAAGGCCCTTGGACCACTCTTATTTTCCGGATGAATGAATATTTACACGCCCGTGTTTTGATTATTATCAGTACGAAGCGACTGTAGGTTCGACATTCCTTCTTATCGCTGCGCAAAATCATATCCAAACGGCCAGCCACCACTGCACGGATTCTTATTAGGAGACGCTAAATATTTGAGCAAAGCTGACAGGCAGATGAAGGGAATCCTGTTGCCATCTCATAAAGAAAAAGCAAATGTAGAATACCCGAAGTACCGAACATAAGCCGTGAACAAAAAATGCGGCGTATTGATTGAGACAAAGAACGAATAAGCGCGGTGAGGCTGATAAAATCACGTACCGAGAATCAGTACTCCTCTTGTTTCGCTCTCCACAGCAATCCTGTTTTCATTTTAGCGAACATGTTCCTCGGGTCAGGTCTTCAGCAGAAAGGAAACGATAGATAAGCGTTGCTGTTGACTTTTGCAGTCGACATCAAACTTCCATTATTTTGTGGACCGCCGAGCGTCGATACGAACATGGGGTAGCTCGGTTCAAAAATGAAGCATCAAAATGAGTCCTCACCGGCACCGTTTCTTTAGGAGTACATGATTCCAGGTCTCTACTCTCTGCTGATGCGCCGTCGATGGCCTTAAACATAAATACTAGGTTGTGTTGAATCTGCACTCTGGAAGAATGATAGTATTACGCGAATGAGCAATTTTGGTTTCGTGCAAAGCATGCAGGAAAACTTTTGAGAGCTCTTTGGACAACCAAGACGCGTGAGTTAACCTTTTTCGACGAAAGAAGAAGAACACTCAGCTGCGAACTCGAGGCTCTGATAATCTGCAGATGTCATTTTCCGCCTTCGCATCTGTGTTTCCTTATCAATTTATTTTTGTTGATTACCGCTCTTCTAGTTAAGAGTAGGAAAAAACAAACGGTTGTTGCCTGCTTGTTTATTAGCAGATCCCGCAATTCATTAAGTCTGTGCCAGCGCCACAACTTGTAGTGCCCAGTGCAAAAAGTGCAAGGCGTGCCCCTGCCAGAAAACAACTAAAACAAAGCGCGTAAATGCCTTCTGGGACTTCACTTGACAGTGCAATTTTTGTAGTGAACGTCTACGAAATATATTTTTATTGGGGTTGAAGCAAACTATTTAACTCCATTTACGTTTAAACGAAGAGAACTTGATTGTTTAACAGCCGGCTGATTATATGTTGGGTGTCTGTTTTGCTTCTTCTTGTTGCACGTTTGAGCTTTCGCTGGAAAAGATATGTGTATGATTTCCACTAGCATCATTTTATGAACAGACGGGGCGGGGCAATATTATTGCGCAGTGATTAAATGGATATATACTTCCCTTGTATAATGTTAACTGGCATGGTTAGACGCCACTTCTTGGTTCCAGCTGGAGTGTTAACCAAAATGTGTTTTCATTCGTTAATATATACGGGAATAAATCAGGGTAATATGTTGATACAGACTCGTCTTTTCAGGTACCGCAAAAAGAAGGTTGAAAGATCTAAAAATATCGTCTGAAAGCTACATTTTAGGCAATAAAGAAACAAAAATAAGTGTTGTGTCTTTCAGCAGATACATGCGAGAAAGGTATGTCTGAACATTATAATCTCAGGAAGTCTTGATATTTGTCCACCATTGGAAGGCACCCTCCACTTAACGAACCTGTTCATAAGTAGTCGCACCCCTTAGCTGAGAGGGTAGAACACTAAAAGTTAGTCAACCGACGTATACCAGAAAAGCAATTCTTAGCATTTCGAACAAATTGAAAGGACAGAGGAATACAAATATTTGGCATCTACAACTCCAGTTGAGCGCTACGTAATGCGAAGTAATCTTCTTTGCTAGTAGAAGGGCGTTCATGAACGATGGTAACTTTCTGAAGCGAAACGTACACTGAAGGTTGTCAAGGTAAAAGGTTTATATGACATTGCATATTACAGAGATTACAATTTTACATTGCTAGAGTAAGTATAATTATACACATGTGCGTTGCTTGACATCATTACTGAATGCCAGTAGGTTGACTGATTCTGCATGGTTTCGACCGTATACCTTGACCGATGACATCACTCATGGTTTCACTGGTGGATTCACCGGTTAGGGAGGAACAAGCCCAATGTGCGCCATTGCTGCCGTCAATGCACACTTGTGGAAGATCCCAGCTACGCTGTGCTTAGAATCCAAGAGCGGCTGTGTCAAGCGATAAGTGATTGTACATTATTTTCATTGTTTCATCGAGGCTCTACCGCGTCTGAAGGTCACATTTAGCGCTATCTGGCAGTTTAATGAGCGCTGAGCTCCAAATGCACTCCTAGGTCACTGTTTGAGTGGCTGTATTAGAACTACCTGTGAGATCGGCCCAGGAAAACGTTCACATAACCGGCAGCAAAAACCGCTTTATACTTGACTGCAATGAGTCGCATTAGGAAGAGAGGAAGGGACAGCCAGTATTGACGTAAAAACGAAGGACAGCTGGCGACGCCACTTCAAAGTTCTCGCATGAGCCTGCCGTGACGTCACGGGCATTTACGAGGTCTGCTAGGGCCTAGTCATTGCTTTTATTCTTGTTAAAGATCGAGAACATTGTATTGAAAAGATAGATTGTGTTCTAAAGTAGCGAAAGACTGAACTTCGCAGGTATGAGAACCTTCAGTGTGCTAAAACGGCCCGAATAAAAGAAAAACACACATTGAAATCACAGAAGTCATACTGGCGTACCAGCGCAGGGGCTCGAAGCTGAATAATAAAAAAAAATGTCTTTCTAGAAATAGCAGAAGTTTTGTCTTCTCTAGCAAACATTCCTCAACGAGTGTGTTCAGAATGACTGCCTCGTTATTTTTTTTCTTCTGCTTCTTATATATCTTTCTCTCGTCCCCCAAATGTAGGGCATCCAACCAGTCACGCCCTTGGTTAACCTCCTTACCTTCCCCTCTTCGTTTCTCTCTCTCTCTTTTGGCGTTCAAGAAGCCAGCCTCTTATCACAAAACTAGGGAAAATAAAGTTTTCGTACAATAATTTATTAGTCTAAACTAATATTGTGTTTCCCATTTGGTATCTCTTTAGCGGTCGGCATGCGCTAGAGAAATTTGGGTATTCGTGGTCTCCGCGGTAGCTCAGTAGCTGCGGCCGCGGCGGCAACATCAACGTGGCGGCGGAAGGCAAGAACACCCGTTTTCCGTGAATTGCGTGCATGGTTAGGAATCCGAGGTCGTCAAAATTACGCTGAAGTTCCCCCTATATGGTGTGAGTCGTAACGACATCGTGGTATCAACACGTGAAATCACTGAATTTAGTTTTACTTTTTTCTATTGATTTCGCTCCCTTTGTTGCTTAATTTCACGCTAAAATTTTTTGTTCTCATCTTCTGGTTCCTATCCTGGATATCCTAGAATTCCGCCATATTGCTAAATTCTTTGATGATGGCATTTTGAGCCAATCAGAGAGGCCGTAGCAGTTCTGGACCCAGTCAGAGCTGACAATATAGTGAACTCGACAATATTGCCGAATTCGACGATAGCCAGTATAGTGCCCCCGTTTGCACCATCGGGACGATACTTATTAAGAGGGTGAATTGCCGCACATGGGTAGTTTCACTTCTTGCCGGTGAGCTCTGGCACCGAATTGTTGTTATCGGTGGCATCGAAAGACTGTTCTCAATCTATCACTCTCGCGAAAGGCGCCCATACTGTATCCAAAACTTCATGAACTTTGTCACCAATTTGATAGCGACAGCGGTGTGTCAAATCCGTGTACACACGGAACAAGGTTAGTGTTATACAATATCGAAACTATAAATTATGGGCACCAGCGATTTCCCTGAAACGTACGGTTCCGCATATATAAACAACGGACGGACGGTCACTTGAGTAATGAGATTCGGCTCAGCGACCACTGACTGTTCCTGTCGCCATCGCGCTGTCTTAAGCGTTTCATTGTTTTCTGGGCACAAAGTGACCAACTAAAGCGTCATTCTTTTTTTCCAGAAGGGGTGCCTTGCGGTATAGTAAAAAAACAACAAACTTGAAAACATACACCCTTAAAAAAGTTTGCACACTATGGGGTTTATCTTGTCCGTCAACGATAATCGTTATCTGTCTTGTGCGCCTTTCCCTTCTTTAACGCTACGCGTCCGATACTTCGGGATTATGACCGACATGCACGTTATCGGTGCGGCATAGCATTCTCTACAGGAAAGTAACAAGCGCAGAGTTTTCAAGAAAGGAAACGCAAGCAAGGCAGATGACTATTATCTTTGTGGGACAAGATAAGCCGCAAAGAGCGCAAACTTTTTGAGAGGATACTAATACATATGAATGCAACCTGCGTCGCGCAAAAAGTCCAGTGAGGCTCTGCAATTATTGTCATCTTGATTCCACTTGCTGAAGTCAGCATGCCGGTCACTGCGGAAGCCAGACCGTCTGAGCAAGAGCTTCCCGACATGTCGTGCGCTTGGGCAGGTAGACAGAAAGGTGGCACCCATTGGTTTTTTATGCCAGGGCAATGTAGTTGGGGCAGGTCCTTGGCGAACCCCTTCCACTTGCAGTTGACAACAGGGTTGAGGGCGACCCCAGCCCATCCTGCTCCACCTTTGTGAAATTGCGGGGGAGGGAGTTGGGGAGGGAGCGGGGATTCTGATTCAATTCCTGGCCTTTTCACTTTCACCAAGCAATGAAGACACAGAGTCAGTTTATTAGCCGATACCTAAGGCTATTTTTCTGCTAAAGCAAAACAAAAAATAACGACAACGTGAAAAAACGAAGAAGCAAGCAAAGGATTATAGCTGCTTATGAATTATTCCGTGGACCGTTGAGTGTTTTGCGTGGTGTTTGCAGATGGTCTGAGGCATGTTTCCGCCTGCGTGTATTTCCAAAATAAACGCACTTATCACGGCGGCAAATAAAATGAACAACAGGAAACGTGCTTTCTATTTGCAGCGATGACGTAGCCTTCAGAACTTAAGCAGCCATGTCGGCCCATCGATCTCAGCGCCTACTGCTGCAGGGAAGTTTTTCGCTTGCTATTTTTTTCGAAAAGCCAAATGTTTTGACAAGTGGCAGATGCGATCGACGCTTCGATCCATGTTCCGACAACTCGCCGCCCTCCAAGGCAGCAAGTTGTGTCTCCCAAACAGTTTCACCGCTTATAATCGGCGCCTTGTTATGGTGGTAGGACGCACACAAAGAGGCGAAAGTTACAATTTTCATCACTTTTTTCTTCGCTTACTGAATTTTAAAGCTTCACGTGCCAGTGGACTGCTTTGTTGCGTGGCTCTGCGAAGATACGTTTTTGAACACCCATGTTAGAAACGACGGATCGGCTGCCGTCTCACTGCATTGCAACGGTGACACGTAGTAGTTTACAACGACGCCTAAGAGAGCATAAAGACGACAAGGGTAGAGGCTTGAGGAAGTTGTCAATTCATGGCAAAATAAACAGAGCGCGAAAGACGGCGACACGAAAAGAGACACCATGTGTGTCTTTTTTTTTTTTTATGTGACGCTGTCTTCGGCGCTGTGCTCGTTTTAGCTTAAAAACCTTAGCGCTGTCTGCGGATGTAAGTCTCAGAGTCTTGTAGACAACGAATCTACTACGTTTCCAATGCCGCTTTTATGCAAAATACTTTTAAAATGTTGATCGAAATCCTGGTTTCCTTTAGGGGCCTCTTCAACGAGACCTACCTAGGCGTTGCTATTACGTACGCTCAGCTATTGTGCACGCGCATGACTGAGCACTCTTAGAAAAAAAAAGTTAGTAGAAAGGTAGTAATGAGGTGCACTTACTGAATTTAACACCGGTTACTACCTTTTTACCAGCTGTTTACTACCGTCGACAATTTAGACTTGCCTTTAATAAGCAGGTACTCTTTTTCACAGGCTACTTAGCAAAATGTGCTAGCTGGTTTCATACCCATGGTCTAAATTATGCTCGGTGGTGGTCGTCTTAATGCGATGCTTAGATAAGCTACAGTTTCTATCATTATGTTCGATTACTAGCCATGTGCTGCGTTGTGGCTCACATGTGGGCAGACTGTACGTTATACAAATACAAGTTGCTAACTTTGTTTATTTACCCAAATACATAGGCACCCACCGGTACAACGTGTGCTCCTAAAGGTTATGGATATATATTCCAGAAACATGTCGCGCATATATCCCATTCGTTGTGTTGTGTGATTGGTTGTTCATCATTGCCATTTGTTCCTTTTCTGTACAGTGCGGTTTATTACACGCAACGTAATGTTCCCCTATGCAATGCCAATGCTCTCTGTTTCTTATTTAATGCTTTCGATGGCTGTTTCCAGGCGCATGTGGGATTAACGTTAGAAACGTTGTGTGCATGTCCATCACTTGTCAAAATCGCTTTTGTAAAGTATCATCGGAAAATAGGGGATAAAGACCGCTTTCACGGGTTATTTTATAAGATGTACCAATGTAAGGTCCACTCCACACGACTGCACTGCGATAACTGGTTCAGGGTGTGCTTGGGCCTCTCTTTACGTTTCTTCAGTGCATCATTCCGTCCTCAGCACGTCGCCATTCGTTCTACCTGGTGCAGGCCATGCGCAAAACGCGTTCACAACATTCACTTCAACCACGGGAGGGATGCAGGGCGCACGCAGGAGGTGCCGGTCACGGAACTGCACGAGCGCAGAATTCGCACTAAACCGCGACGAACTGCTTCACAAAGTGCTCAGCGAACCGAATGGACCTGTGGTAGTGATACCATGGCGTGGCTGGCTTTGTGAAGCCAGCTTGCTTAGACATACTTTTCATGACGCCGGCTAATAGACAACTTGCTTACATAAATTCGGCATGCACTTGTCGACTGAGCATGTCACGTAATGAACGATGTATACCGGAGGGGAAAATGATATAAATGGAATGGAAGTCTCGTGGTAATCTCGCATACAAATTAATGCCTGACCATTGGGATCATGGAGTGAGACAGACAGGAGCGCCGATACGCCTGATAAGGCGCTCTAACTTGTGTCTGGGCGAGTCCAGTTTCGTGGCGCAAATCCTGATGGCACGGAAACATTTTACTAGCACTCGGATCATGCCAGATCGGCGTTACCTGCAGCGGCCTATGCATGGTGACGTTTGCTGCAGGGCAAAATGGGCCTTTTGTTGTTGGGCAATTCACTCATTGCAGAACTATGCGAGCACGTCTGTTCTTGCCTGCGATGTGCCATAGTTCGGCAAACTCACTCATGAGTCGACTCACTCTGACTTAGAGCTGTGCACGTGCTCGGGCCGGCCCGTGAGCCCGGACCCGACCCGGCCCGCGGGCCTGGCTCGGACCATTTGGAGATTCTCTGACTCGGGCTTGGGCCGGGCCCGGGCCAGGCTTTCTACGTCTCGGACGGACCGGTCGGGCTCCCTGATCTCGACTGTGTACCTTATGCGAAAGTATGCTTGTCGTCTCGCATGTAGGTACAGCAGGAAGTGCAATGTATTTATTCATCAAAAATGGAATCTACAGGGACGGGAGAAAAGTTTGTTTCTTTTTGTGTCGGCGTCGCCTTATTGCAGGTCGGGCCGGTCCCGGGCCAGGCCTTAACCCGGCCTAAGGCCGACCCGGGCCGGGCCGGGCGAACTCAGGCTTCTTTAGCGTCGGGCCGGACCGGGCCGCCTGTGGTAGTGTAGGGCCCGGGCCGGGCGCGGGCTCAGAATTGCGGCCCGTGCACAGCTCTACTCTGACTCACATTGACTTGAGAGTCTGAGTACGAGTAAGCCCGGCTCAGTAAAAGTTTCGTGAATTTGAATTTGGCTGAGTCCATTTTAGTAGAATATTAGCGACTCTGCGTACAATTAAGTCTTAAGCGAAAATATATTTTGTGAATGAGCCTTAGTGATTACTGATTATTTTGCCGACCTATAAACTAAATTTCAAACAAAGCTATCGCTCAAATTGTGGTGACAGCAGCAACGTCAGAAGCTTATCCAAGCAGCGCGCACTATTCTTCTAGAGACAGCATCAACAACAAAAAAAAAAAAGACCTCGCACGGACCCGCGCTATCGCCACCCTATCAGCAGCACAACGACACAACGCTCGGATCTACGCGAAATTCTCAAGGTCACTGCACTTATGCCATTACACTCAGACCCACGCGCACACCCACATACGAGCTTTACGTATGCGCCTGTAGCATCTGTCCGAAGTCGTCTCAGCACCGGCGACGCTCAGTTTAGATGTACGGCTCCCGCTTCCAAATCACCTTTCCCTTACGATGTAATCTTGACAAGCATGCCTCACAGTGTCAACGAAACCTATGTCAATTGAGTGAATAGCTATAAGAAAAATTTGTTTACTTTCATTATTTTACCAGCCGCGGTGGCTTAGCAGCTATATTGTTGCACAGCCAAGTACATGGTCGCAGGATCAAATCCCGGCCGCGAGCCGCATCATCGCGCGCCGATGGCGATGGTGGCCAAGGCGATAGTATCGCCGAAAGTGATCGTCGCAGAATACATCGCCAGTACGGCGAACATTCCTCGGAAATCCTGGAGGATCTCTCGTCAACCGACATATCCTGGCAGCTTGACGAAGGTTGGCCTACGCAAACGCGGCGCCTGCAGCTTTCGACCGAGTCAGAGGCAGACTCCTTACACGATGTCGGGTGGTCGCTGGTGGCGAGGCACGCAGATGGGAGAATCGATATGCCATTTTCTTGTGCGGCAATAATTTATATAACACATCCTATGATTCGGATGTCGCGATATCACCAAAAGGGTTCCGACGCTATCGGCATGGCGTAAGCTCCTTCCCCAGAAATGTTTTACCACGTAAGAAAGCAAAGTGTCAGGATGCGGGACCCCTGTGCCTGTTTCCAACTGTAGGTAACCGGCGGCGTTGTGGTTTTGAGTCTACGTCCCTCCGCAGTCGAGGTGAACACTCATTCCATGGCTGCGGTTCCCATGCACTAACTTGTTCCATTATTGCGTCTCTTGCCTATACTGGACAGAACATCCGGCCATTGCACTGGTGGATCCAGCTTCGAATTATATCACCAGGCACATGTTTTAAAGACGAAGTCTGAGGAATTACCATTCCAGCCTCTAATTTGTGGGCCGATCCCGGAGACAGTGCTGCCTACAAATGTGTGCCGGCCGATATGTGCCCCGGGGACCACTGCGGATATATATATATATATATATATATATATATATATATATATATATATATATATATATATATATATGTCAATTTGCTCTGCAGCGGTGTTCGATTACGGTACCGCCAGCGCATGGAGATACTTGGCGCATTACGCCGATAATTTTCCGTCGGTCTCATGTCGTGCAGTGTCGATATGCGCTTATCCACGGTATGCACTTTTCATCGCACCATGGCGTTGCCAGACGTTTCGTACCTGACAGGGCGCCGTTCTTTCTATCCAGCAAGAGTCGCCTTAAGTGCTGCGTCGGGCCGAGATGTCGCATCCGCATGAAATTTGTACGCCGTTCGAGGTGTCCGAGCACAACACTGAATCTTGCTATCGCTGTCAATGCTTCGTTGTAGTGTTGGCATGCAAAGCCCAGGAAATTATTTACTATTAACACGTCAGCATGCGTCAAAATGCGGGTCAATCCCTAAAATAGGGCAGTCTACAAGTTTAAGCGGATGCCGGACATATTGCAGTAAAGAAAATTTAAGAGACTCCGCGCAGTGATTCCGCCCCTATCTTACCCCGAAATCACTCGGGAAGACTTTGTCTTTCATCGTGTCTTTCATCGACTTCAACTCGAAATTGAATCACCTTCGAAATTTTGTTTTATTGAAGAGGTGCCAAAAGAGAGAAAGCATTTATAAAAAGGCGAGGTGGTTTACCAGAGGTAGTTCGTCTTGGCTACATTGCACAGGGGTAACGGGTAAGATGATGGAAAGAGAGGACAATATTAAATACAAAGTAACCTGCGCACACCATCCAACGGTAGCCGGATACTCCTGGCGAGACAGGAACTTTCCTTCCTTATTAGGCAAAGCGCCTGGAAACAGCAAAAAAGAAACCTATATCGTATTAAGATTATAGGACTAACGTTGAAAGACAGGAAGACTACGCTATGGATCAGAAAGCAAACAGATTTAGCTGATATTCTAGTTCATATTAGAGAGAGAGAGAAAGGCAAAGGAAAGACAGGGAGTTTAACCGGAGATAATCTCCGATTGGCTACCCTGTACCGGGAGAGGGGCAAAGGGATGCGATAGGTGAGAGAGAGAAAAAAGAATAAAAAGATGGAAGGACAAGCACACGTACACGCCATACAGAATTGTTTCTGTGGGCAGTGTCAAGCTGTCTGCGAAGGCGTTCCTAGTCTTACGCAGTGTCACCGTGCAATCCTACGTCACACAGTTTGCAGTCACAATGTGTCACAAAGTCCTGTGTCTTTAAGGTAACGCAGCAGCGCCTTCATAGCGGATCGTGCTGATGGAGCTGGGCAAGCCAGGTAATGCACAGAGCAGATAAGCAGGGGTCTAGTAGGTCATCAGAATCAGAATGGAAGGGAAGCACAGTCGAGAATTGCAGAGACTGAGGTGGAGTTATGAGATTCGGTATTTTATTTCTAATCTCATATTAAGTGCTATTTTTAAAAATTTCTTAAGCATGAGGTTTCACCCTTTTCCTAAACAATGAGATTTTACCTCTTTTGTAATAACGACAGGGGTATTTGGAGGTCGCCAGAAGAATCATCCTTCCTGCACTGGGCATGACATTTATATATATGACATTAAATGTTTCGAAACCACATTGCAGATTATAAGGGAAGGGCTAGGTATATTTTTTTTTCACGGAGGCTTCATTAGCGTGCACCCAAAGAGCATTTCTGTATTACGCCCTTATTAAAATATTGCCTACTTGGCCAGGAATTAAACCCACGGCTTCATGCTAAGAAGCAGAATGCCTACCTACTGAGGCATGGTGGCGGTCGCAAATATAAAATAGGCTCATCAAATCCTCATGACCAAGAGAACCGGCTGCCGTGATGTTTTGTCCTGGCAAAACTGTGCAAGTGAAAAAAAGTTGAATTCATAAAGGCAGTATCGATAAATTTGTAAGCGGTTGCCTTGGGTAATGGTCCTCTGTTTTTACGTCTTTCTTTGCTTTGTGAAAAAAGTGGGTAGTTTGGAAACGTTTTTGTTCGAGACGCCTTTGGGCGTAACGTCCCGTTTACACTTCTTATTCTACATTTATTATTTGTCGGGTTTGGTTGGTTGTTTTAGCGGGAGAATCCTATCAATATTTCAGCACGCCTGGTCCAAAGCGGCTGAGGTGAGGGGCAAGGTTTCAACCTGTCGAGATGGATGCCACGCGGAGAATAGTAGAATTGCACATTCGTGGAACAACGCCTTCGGCAAGTATTCCCGCGACGGGAAGTTTTTACAAGTTCCGCAGTGTTCTCCGCTGATACACGCACATGAAAAAAGAAAGAGAGAAATCGGGCAGATGTTCCTTTTACACGCCTGCTATCAACCCGTCATAGCAAGCGGACATGTCGGAAACACTGGCCAATGAATTCTGGCACAGATAGGACGCTGCCAGTATATGGAATCATGCTTTTGGCTGAGCTGTCTGAAAAGGCGATTGCTATAACTTTCTCGAGGCTTTAGGCTGAAATGCTTAAAACTCGCCGCAGCCAGACTCTTGACAAGCTCCTGCAAAGTTTTCGGAAGTGGAACTAGCACAACGCGAAAACACAGGACACAATAAGTAGACAAGCACGTGTTCTGTGTTCTCATGCTGTTCAAGTTTCGTTTCCAAAAATGTAGTACCAACTAGCCCGAGTCGCAACTCTCCTGAAGTTTTGAAACGTCGCGCATATTTCACCTAGATTCTTTCTGAGGAACAGTGCTACCAACCTCCGCAGCCAGTGTTACCCTAATTTGGAATTTTTTTTAATTTCAGATTCCACTAGATTCCCCTAGGTCTTGAGTTTGTCAGTATGGTTTCTGTAAATATAAATTCTTCTATCGTGTCAATAGACATCAAAGTCTATGTTTAAATGTATCTCTAAGCTTAGTTTGACATTTTAAATAAACATTTACTGAACTCAAGCTATAAACGATGTCGCACTGTGAGTTGTTAGGCTAAGAACATAACCTTGCTTGAAGCCACATTCACAGAAGAGCACGCCAGCAAATTTATATTTTTCTCTAGATGCAAAAAAAAAAAAGATATATACGCAACCTTCTTGAAATTGTGCGGAAGATGGGCTTCCGACCTTTCATACAGAATGCAACAGTATCAAAGCAGTGTACTACTTCACGACATCAATATAAAAGATAGGGAATAAATTTTTCTTTTGGACCGTTTACTTGCATAGCTCCACCACGTTTACGCCTTTACACGTCATTTGCAGTAATACACACAGATACGCGGCCTTTTTCCTTTTATTGATGCAAAAACTCGCCCAACATCTGACCACTTAGACTCTTTGAACATTGCTATGCCTATGGATGGTCCCCGTTAAATTTTAGTATACAAGTGCATAGTCAGCTGCTATGCGCCAAGACCACCTTGTCGTGTGAGGTGGTAAGTCTGTATTGGTGCGCTTACGCTGAAATTTGCATTACTGCTTTGTTCGGTTATAAGTCAAAATGTCCTTCAAACTGCACAGAAATCCAGAGCACAACGGCAGTAACGCCAAATGTGTGGGCTCAGTGGCTTTGCCACTGCGCAGATCCCTAATCCTTTCGTCTTCGTGATGCAGGTTGGTGACCGTCTCAGCCTCTTTTCCAAAAAGTCTAATAAGTACGCCTTAGTACAGATGCCAAGCCCACAGTGCCTTAACTCTGTTGGTGCTGATTGTTTTCATGTCGGTTTCTTCCGGCTATTCTTACTTTCCGGAGATGCAGAAACTAACCCCGGTCAGGATACCATAGATATCCTCACTGAACTAAAGGAGACTCTACTGGCCAGTCCAAGCTTAGTTATGGAGTCTAAAATCTAAAATCTCAATTATTAGCGACAGGCTAGAGTGTATCTGACCTCGGTAAACGTATGGCTGAGCTTGAGAGCCATCACAAAAGCTTTCTAACATTTAAAACAGATACAGAAGCTATCCGCGCCGACGCAACTAAAGCTACTCGGTTAATTTCAAAACTAGAGGCACGTTTTGATGATGCCGAAAACCGAACACGACGGAACAACGTGGTAATCTACGAATTCCCTGAAACTACATCTGAATCGTACGCACAGTCAGAACAACTTATCATTAGACATTGCCGCGAGCATTTATATATATATGTACATATCGACACAAAAGAGAAAGAGCGCTCTCGTCGTCTTGGACGTCATTCGAATGACCAGCCCCGTCCAATAACAACAAAATTCACATTTTTTCAAAACTAAAGAAAATTTCCTGTTGAGCGCCGGGAAACTAGAATGTACGAATTATAGTATTGGCGAAGATTTTTCTCGTGCATTTCATACTGCTTGCAGCCACCTCATTGCATTTGCCAGGAAGCAATCTGCCCCATCTAATCTGCGCTACAAAAGCCCGCACATCGGACCGAAGCGCTACGTGCTTGATAGCGTATCTCAATCCGTAAAAGAAGTCACATAGCAATCGTCTGCCCGGTAAAATGTAGTTACCCGCCCCCAAACCATGCCAAGGAATAATCTTTCATTATCAGTCATATTCACAAACATTCGGTTTCCTACCTAAGCGCGAACTCGTCTCTAACATGATTTCTTCAAACAGCAATATACTGATACTAACCGATGCGTGGCTTACCCTTGATGTCACTGACGCAGAAGTACTTACTGACTTAGCAGGTTTCCAAGTTTTTAGAAATGACGGCAGATGCACTCGAGGGGGAGGTGTTTTGATTGCTGTGAGCCCTGATTTGTCGTGCTCACCCCCCCCCCCCCCCCCTCCGCAACAGACATCGTCGCCGATCTAGAAATGTTATGGCTTATTTTTCGCTCATCGGCGCAATCCGTTTTACTTGGTGTTTGCTGCAGGGCTCCGCATACTTCACCTAACTTTTCAAGTAAGCCAAACAATATTCTGAGCGATTTCGGTACAGCACGCCCCAATTCACATATCTTACTATTCAAAGATTTCAGTTATTCCGGTATCGACTGGGAGAATCTAGTTCCCTCAGGTACGAACCACAGAGAGGCAAAGGAGTTTATAGAAGTATCTTTGACTGCCAATCTCGCTCACTTAGTAAGGGAACCAACGCGTGGTCCTGGCGACAGTGCTGATATTTTGGATCTTATACTAACTACGAATCCTGAAAGCATATCCTATATCAAGTACCTTCAAGAAATTAGTGATCATAAAGTTATCCACGCAGAGTTTTCGTTTTGCCCTGAACGCCTCAAAAAACGTTAAAAAAAATATCCTTCTCTATGAAAAAAGTAACTACGACGCGATTAACAACGCGCTTAGAAATCTTTTTTTCTTTATTTGAAGCCCAATTTTACAGCATGTCTCTCCAGGAGAGCTGGGAGGTATTCAAATGCAAAATACTGGACTTGGCCAACACATTCATTCCTAAAATTACTTTCCGTGAAAACCACCAAAAGCCGTGGTATACTAATCTGCTAAAGAGAATAGAAGGTAGAAAAATGCGCTGTTTTCGTGCTGCTAAGCTGAGAGCCTCGTCTAATGCGTGGCAGTGGTATTATGCTGCCGAGAATGCCTACCTAATTGCTGTGCGCATAAATTTTTCAACTGCGATTTGACAAAATTGCTAAATGATAACCCGAGAAAATCCACTCGCCTTTCCGGGGCACCGCCTTTCCGGGGCAGCCGGAAAGGCGGTGGTCCCGGGTTCGAGTCCCGGACCAGGACCAATTTTTCTTCAACTGCGAAGCTTTCCTTTCGAGAAACCCGTATGGGTTTCCGTTGTGGCATTTAGCTACGTTTGGGTGGATGTATCATTTTCCCTTTATTAGTTACTTCTCTCCACCTTGCCGATTATCGCAGAACAATTACGTCATACACTGTAGTTATGCAAATTGGGCAGATCAGTCACTTGTGACCACCTGGATGAAATGGTTTTTATACCCACGTGAAAATCTGCGGTGAAATGCTTAATTTTTAGGGTTTGACAATTTTATAGAATAACTATCGAGAAATTCATTAATGGCCCAGTCGTGGTTAATTTTTCATTTAGGTTAATTGGTTCAACCGCGCAAGAAAATTGGCTTAGCGTGTCATCTGAAAATGCTTGTCCGATCCTGAAGATATCTCTTGAAGTAGTAATTCGGTCTCTTTAGGGAATAAGGTATCCGGTACAGCTATCACTATTGTTCAGGAATATAGTATATTGCAAAATATAGCAATTAAGGCTGCATGACTGCGACCGCAGAATACTAAAAAGGTGGCTTTTCAAACCCGTATTCGAGTACCATCTCCAACTCTCATTTTAGTAAAATACGTCTACACTACAACTTTCACGAGCCGTATTATTTGGCAACTCTTAAACGTAAACATTGTGAAGGATGAAATAGCGCAATACACACGACGTAGTGCAAGACGAAGGAACACGAGTACTCTCTATCTTGTGTATTCCGCCACTTTATTCTTCCGAATGTGACACAAACTGGCCTACACATCTACAAAACTGAAACGCAAGTACTGAGCGCCAAAGGCAACACGGATTCGTAGAAATACCGGAGTTGCGGTAACGACACGCCAGCAGTAGAAAGAGCCCTTTGTAAAGTACGGTGGCGCTTTCCAGACAACCTAAATGTTCTGTAGATATCTGCTTGGTGCAGATAGAATGAGTGTTAATAAATAAAAAAAACGTAAGTGTTACCAAGAAATGTGCACAGGGTGCTTGTTTACCGCCCCAAATGTCTAAAATAATTTTAAATCGATATACCCACTGAGACTCCGCGGAATAACCAAATTCTGATTCTAATATAGCTGTTTCGCTCTTATTCTGGGTGTTATGCAAGAAGGTCAGGGCAAATAATTAAAATGAGGAATTATTTGAATCAAGCACGTCAATCATTTGGAATAAAGTTGGCAGTCTACGCCCCATACCGTTACTTATGTATGCGAATTTATTTTAACTAATATTTTTCGTTCTTTACTGTCCGGCGCTCAACACCGCCATTGGGTGCCAAAAGGATGGGGACTCCTGTTCCAGACCTACCCCTGAACATACCACGTTGATTCCCAAGCAACCTGCAAAAACTACGCCAAAGGACGCATTTCTGCAGCTGCCTCCAAAATCCTACAACACGTCAAGGCGCTACTTAACGTAGATATCCTATGGATCCCAGGACACGAGTCTTTTCATGGAAACCGGCATGCACACGCTGTGACCCGAGCCCATGCCATCCAGGCGCTGCAAGGAGAAGGCGACTCAACCCCACCTGCGGAAACCGTACTCTTACAATAAAGCACCATCCTCCAACACCACAGGCTCAATAAACGCCTATGCCAACCTCCACAGAAGTCTCTTTCGAGGGGAGAAGCTGTGGCATGGCGCCAACTTCAGACAAAGACATATCCACACCTAAGCCTGCTTCACGCCATGCACCCCGCCCTGTGCTCACAATGGTGACTGCGTCCCACTTTACTACACAACATGGGAATGCGCCCACAGCCCAACTATTCTCTCCCCCCCCCCCCCCGCGCCTACTCCAATTACCAACCCCACAGTCGAGCCGTGGGGCACCGTGCTCTCTAGCTCGGACCCGCGGGAGCAGCAACGGCTGATGTGGCGGGCCCGGCAGGCAGTAAAAGCAGGAACAGCCGGCTACCGCTTCTTTTCTTTTTTTAAATAAATTTATTTCCTCCTCCTTCTGTAGGAGCACAAAATTATTGAAACGTCAGGGGTCAAAAAGATGGCTCTGACGTGTGTGTGCGCGCGCGCGTGCGTGTGTGTGTGTGTGTGTGTGTGTGTGTGTGTGGCGTGCGTGCGTGTGCGTGTGCGTGTGTGTGTGTGTGTGTGTGTCTGTGTGTGTGTGTGTGAAATGCAAAAACGCTCGCATTCTTATATTTAAGGGCACGTTAAAAAACGCCAGGTGGTCAACCTTAATCCGGAATCCCTCACTAAGGCGTGCGTCATAATCCGATTGTGGTTATGGCACGTGAAACCCAGGTTTTTTTTTTTTTTTTACCGTGATGTGGATGATCGCGGAATGAATTTCAAGTTACATGAGAGTGGGTGAAGGCAGGGCAACAAAACATCTTGATATTATTAATACATCTTCATCCATGTCTCGCATCTGTATGCCAAAGCTAACGAACTGCACTAAATAATAATGAATAGTTTTCTTTCTTTATTGCCCGGCGCTCAACACTGGCACCGGTTGCCGAAAGTTTGGGGACTCCTTCTTGTAATTTGACTGGATATATATATATATATATATATATATATATATATATATATATATATATATATATAGTCTTTAATTTGTTTCACTGTACGGGAAGTCTATTTTTAAGTCTTGAGATAAAAGACATGCGCATTACGCCTCAAGCGTAATACACAAAATTTTTCAACCAACTTACGGCAACCCTGACTTGTAAAAATGCCGTTATGTACCGAGGAAAATGGTTGAAGATCTGCGGGCTTACATTTAAACGCACTACTGCTACTGGATATCGCCGTCTATTCCTTTCTTGCTCGCTACATTTGGCAGGGTAGGTCAGTGAGCAAAACTGGAGACCGTCCAGGGCCTATGTTTGTAAATAGCGAAAGATACCTGGGAGCCTGATGACTCTGCTGACGATTTTGATGTTGTATTTGTGCTTTGTTGTGTGCGTTGTGTATGAGCCGTGACCGTATATAAACATTTCCTATATAAACAGTGACCCAAGTTGGTGCGATGGTTGGTTTCGAACCGCGTTCCCTCTGCACAGCAGCCCGATGCGCTACCCTTTCGACCACGCACTACCTAGTGACACAGGTAGGCGAGAAAATGGTTAGATACACACAAATCCAAACGTAGATAATTGGCCCCCGGGAAGTGCGTGAAGTACCCTAAGAATGCTAACGCATTAACAAATTGCGGCAGTGTTCATCTCACGATGACTGTCAAAGGTAATGCGTTTAGTATTGAATCAATACAGCGACATAATGTAATGCCGCTATCAAAGAAGAGTTATGAGGCGTGTACTGCAGCGGGACTCCTCTTCCGTGCTTCCCAAAGAACACTCGGCGCCATCTAGCGGAGCCGCCGCAAAGCCTGCGCGTGGCCTCCGAAATGCATAGCGTGCCAGTGCGCGCAAACGCTGGGAAACGTCTAATGGGGCAACCGGACTCTTCAGTCGCGCATCTTTCTGGACCTGCTGTGCCACCTGCTGGCGCTGCCGAGAGGTACGTGCGTGGCCCCCGAGGCAAGTGTGTGTTGACTGTGCCTGCGAACGCTGAGAATTGTTCCCTCACTTACGGCGCACGCAGTGGCACCTGCTCAGTGACTCAAGTTGGCAAGAGGTTCATTGAAAAGCGGCACATACCGAGAGCAGCTGCCGTGCAGCCTGCTAAAGCGTCGGGTTGCTGCCTTTGAGGAACTCTTGTTACGTGGGTTCGGTTCCACCCAGCATAGGAGAAGTTTAAATAATATTTTTGTCATTGGAGAGCGGCACATCCCAGCAGTACGTACCTAGTTACCCAGATTGGCGTCGAAAAGTTTCATTGAACAGCGTCAGACTTCTGCTGGCACATGCCCAGGGACCGTAGCTTCATTGAAGAGCAGCCCAGTTCGAGTGGCACATATCTAGTGCTCCAAGTCAGCGTTAAAGAGTTTTATTTAACAGCGGTACCTATCCAGTTCCGCAACTACTGTGGCCCATGTCGGCATGAAAGAGGTTCGTTAAAGAGGCGGCACATATATGTATACACATTGTAGCATACTGAGGGACTGTTGGCTTCGAAGCATAAAACTCGAAGCGCCAAATCCGAAGCACTGCTCAGCTACGTCCAGTTGGACGTTATTGCGTTCGCATTCACAACTCATAAAAAGTGCTTAGGTGTCCTAGGATTTTTATTGTGCAATTTCTACCTCAGCATGTTGAATTCAGGTGCTGTTTCGATGCTACAGACGCCGGCTTTTAAGCTCAAGGAGACATTTGATACTTTCTCATCGAAAATTGGACAAGAAGGCCATGCAATGCGTAGGGAAGGTAGCCGAGAGACCAACACAGTTACAGGATGGGTATCAAGGGAAGGGTAGCACAGTCGAGGGTGCCAGAGAATTAGTGGGGAGGATGAAACTAGTAAATTTGCTGGCGCAAGTTGGAATCAGCTAGGGCAAGACAAGGATGATTGGAGATCGCTAGGAGAGGCCTCCGTCTAGCAGTGGGCATAAAAATAGGATGATGATGATGCCCACATTTGCTTTACGGGCTTGGCAATGCGTGTGTGCACAACGCTCACGCCAGCAACGGAAAATGAAACGCTGCTGTCCTCGCTTCGCTGCCAAGCCGGCTGATGGGCAAGTGACAGTGCCTCCGCTTGGGTTTCTTGGGCATTTTGCAGCCAAGCTGACCATGCCTCGATCGTGTATCTGGGACAAGTCTTAATGAAAATGCGAAATGAACGCAGCTCTCTGCAGTGGCTGAGTGCGTGAAACGCAAGCGGGGCGAGCCGTAAGCAACGTTAATCTAAAACAACCTCGTAAGACTTACATGAAACCATATATCTTTGTTAATCACTGCTAACTTCCCCTTCCAAATTGGCAAGCTTACCCCAAAACAAAGCTTTTATAGTGCGTTTCTTGCGCGTAGTCGTTAATTCATGCAATCCTAATTAACCCTAGAAATGTTCTTTAGAGTGCGTTATAGAAGGGCCCACTCTATGCAACTCCCAGTCAGGTGTCACCTAACAGCGAAAACGCGTCTCTTATGCATATCTGCAGATAAATTCTCCCCCCTTTAGTTTCTACAGTAGATGTTCATTTCTTTTCTATACTTCACTGCAAGGTCTGAAATGGAGGGTTACTTCCCAAAAGTAAGCCTGCGCGCAGTGTGTATGTGTGTGTGTGTGTGTGTGGGGGGGGGGGGGGGGTTACCCGTTGTTGCAGCGCCGACCGTACGCAGGCCCTTCCCGTAACTGGTCTGTTAGCCCTTATCAAGAAAATTGAAATCAGCTACTGATGGAAGTGTGGTTGCTGTTCATCAAGACGCCGAAGATCCTCAGCCTTCGAATAATACTGTGCAACTTTCAAGAACCATCTCGAACACGCATAGTCACTACACGCTACCATCCAGAAGCCTTGGAGCCAAGAAAATGTCACGTGGAGAAGACTTGACGACGCGACGTAAGGCAACCTTGACAATGCGAGGCCGCAGGGATTCGACGCCACGACCTAACGGCAATGAAAGACGAGGAAGCACCGACCGCGACATCCTTATTAATGGCCACAACGTCATCACTCTGGTCGGCACAGGAGCCAAGTACTGGAGCCAACTACTGTGTCGTCCTCCTTATACCTTTATCCAGAGTCGACGCTGCAAGAGAGCTTCGCAGTCTCGCTCGTACAATCACGTTAGGTTGCTGGCATACACCTCAGAACTCCAAGTGTCGTTTACACAGCCTCGACCCATCACTGAAACTTACATTACCAGCGCACCTTCCACGACGTGACGCAACACTGCTGTGTCGGCTGTGGGTAGGAGTAGCATTCACCAACTCCTACAGCTATCGTATTGGAATGGCGGCTTCACCAATGTGCGCTAAGTGCAAGTGTGAAGAGACCATCAGTCACCTCCTGTGCCACTGTTCTCGCTTCGATAATCAACGCGAGACTCTCCAGTGTGCCTTAAATAGACTGGATGACAGGCCATTTACGGAAGCGAAGATCTTGGGGGCCTAGCCTCATAGTTTATTGGCCCAGAAAGCAGTTCGAGCGCTTTTTCGCTACCTGAGGGCAACAGACTTGAGTGCCAGACTGTAGACATCCTACACCTAGGTTCTCTCTCTCCCTCTTTCACTCCCCATTCCCCTCCCCCCGTGTAGGGTAGCAAACTGGACTCAGTCTAGTTAACCTCCCTGCCTTTCTGTCTTCCCTTCTCTCTCTCTCTCTCACTGTGTCGCCAGTGGATTGTTCACCGCCTAGTTCAGGAAGGCAAAGCCTGCACTAGAAGGCCCTTGAATTCGGGTAGCTGGAGGTCACGTAATAACGCCGGCTGCAGTCTGCACAGCAAGAGTCACGATTAATAACCAGACTTACAAGCTTCGTGATCCGGCAGCATTGCTCGCAGGACGCGGCGCAGCTATCGACTCAAAATCCAAGTCAATAACGCTGTCCACAGACCAAGCCATACCACCAGATATGACTTTCAATTACCGTGCTTTGAAGGTGCCCGAAGTCGCTTATCCCGCCTGGCTGTAGCGTTGTGATTTCCATCGACGCCGAAATACGCGCAGACGTATTGAAGGCGTTGTCGAGGGCTGCGAACATCTGCAGCTCGACCGTGAAGTTTCCGTCGCAAGGAGAATCGCTTGATTGCGTGGAGGGAAAGTGAAGGCGATGTTGACAAACTTCAGCCAGGGGCCCTATAACGCAAAACTATTCCAATTAGTTTTTATTCCAATCTTCTGACCTCAAATTTACGTGACCACCGACACCAGAATCGGCGGGAGATCCACCGCGTTGTTTCAACTCCCCAATGAAACGCTCTCCTCTTTTGTAGGAGGTAACTCTTGTTTGCTTTCAAAGCGAATAGCATTGCCTGCCTTGACAGCTTTTTCTTGCCTAATTGGCTCACAAGAGCCGAGGAGCACGCTGAAATAGAGAGGTTTCTTGTAGAGCACGGCTAGCGCAGTGAAAGTACGTAACCGGATTATGAGGGTGGTGCTGACGTCTACGATTGGCCTGCTTCCACTTGCTTAGCTTGCGGTGGCTGCTCGAAAATCACGGTGTTTTACAACGGATGTTAAAAATATCGCTAAAACGGATCCTCAGAGAATATGAGTTGGCAGGGAAATGCTTTATACCTGTCAGAAGGGCTCGACAACGATATATTGCCACGCAAAAATTTATATAAGCCTGAGGAGATGCATTTTACCCGGCAGCTCCAAGTAGCTAGTGCCAGAGTGGTCGATGGGCAGACATGATCTATTCCTTTCGGAACAGGACAGTCTGCGGTTGTTCGGAAAAAAAAATCCAGTTTTGCTTGGCATATTAATGCAGTTTTAATGTGTACACGTCACTTTGGCGTAGTGCATTCTTGCGGTTTTTTGCTGCCCGTGACAGACAGGCGAAGTTGGCGCAGTCCGAAATATTTTGACGAACAGCGGAGGCCTAGTGGCGAAATAGCCGTAGAATTGAAAATAATTATTTTTCTTTTGTTCAGTCTAATCGTGCATAATCATTGCGTACACGTCATGCCATATCGGGAGTTTTCACGGTTTTTGCGACGTCGCTTGACAGACGGGCGAAGTGCGGGTGGCCCAGAAATTGTTGGTCCAATCGTGGAGGGCTGATTGTAGAAATGGAATAGAAATAGTTTGGAATAGTTTTACTTGATAGAACCCCAGGAATACAAACACTGCAACAAGGGAATGACCATCGCATACGTGGGATAAATTGTAGAAGCCAGAAAAACGCTTGTCCTCTCGGATTCTGTTGTATCTACCTGGACGGCCATTGTTTCCGAACCAACTTTGGACATGAACCAGAGTCACCCCTGAGTAAACATCAACAGTTCCAGTCTCCTACAAAGGTCCAAAGACTGATTTTCGGAGTCGTCGAAGATTAGAAGAACACCAATTGCTAAGCATCGCATAATAATTGAAGAATTTGCTCGACCACTCCGTCAAAGCCCGTACCGGGTTTCGAGACGAAAGGGAGTGGCCATAAAGCAAAAAGTAAATGAAATGCTGCACGACGAAATCACCCAGCAGTCCAAAAGTCCTTTGGCTTCTCCTGTAGTTCTAGTGAACAAGAAGGACAGAACCCTGCGTTTATGCGTCGATTATAGTTTCCTGAAGAAAGTTATGACGAAGGACGTCCACGGATTGACGACTCTCTGAACAGGCTCTGGACAGGATTTACAATGCTAAGTCTATTCGTCGCTGAATATCACGGCTGCGTACTGTCAAATGGAAGTCGACGAGAGGGACCGAGAAAGGACCACTTTTATTACGCCGGACAGTCTCTATGAGTTCAAGGTGACGCCTTTCGGTCTTTGTGCGGCGCCTGTAATATTCCAACGCATTATGAACATGGTACTGGCGGGCCTGAAGTATCCTGAAGTGGCGGGCCTGAAGGCACCGCGAAATTTCGATGATTGCTTAAGGCGGCTTGGAACAGTACAAGAGGCAATCAATTCGGCTCACTCTGAAGAAGAAAAAGTGCCACTTTTTCCATGGAGAACGCGATGCATTTTCTGCCAAGCAAGTGCGAAAAAGCACCAAGTTTAGTGCCTTGCGGTCCATTCGAGCAATTTCTTGTGTAAAGCAAGAACCTTTGTGTAAGCGCATCTATTGTTATCATTGGCCCCCCTTTACAATATTGGTGGTTCCAGCCAGTGGTTATGCGCTACGCTTGCTTCACCTAATCCTCGTTCGACAAGTGATCGTATCCCTTAAGAAGCTTGATAGTTTATCGTCCGAAGAGATACGGGCTACTAAATAATCGTAGAAGTCGTGAACAAAAACGGCCGCTGAGTGGTTCCTGAAAGAAATAGGCAGAGATCGTGTAATCCAGAGATCGTAGAGAAGACTTCCTCCTTTTTTTCTTGCGTCACTGGCTACGCTCAGCTTTGTGCAAATTATTTTTCGCGTGGCCTCTGAGCACACTAAGAATGAGTGCGGGGCGTCATTTAGCAACTAAAGGCGATTCTGTCTCCCTAGGGGGCAACGCTCAGAACTCAGAAAAGACTGCGAGAGGAAAAGCGCTGAATAAGCCTGCCGAGTGAGCAGCGTAGGATTCAAGAGTGCTGTGGTGCCTCGTCCAAGTAGCGACACAAAGACAAGTGCTCCACAACCCCCTCCACAACCATCGTCCGCTTCTCCCTTTCTGCAGAGACCGCCTCGCTGGGTAATTCATCCGGTGATCGAGACGCCTGGCGGTCCGCGGATCCGGTCATCCACGCGCTCAATTGTTCAATCAATCATGTTTCGGCGATGTAATTAGAGCACGGAACTTGGCTCCCCTCGTTAATGTGACAGCGGACGTATACATCAACCGACCATAAGCAAAGAGCAGGATGGGGAAAAAAAAGAAAGCACGCAGGAAGAAAGCGGAGACCACCCCTAAATAAGTCCGGCTTACGTGGCGACAGCGGAGGCCTTCCTGGTTGGCAAGCCTACCCGGGGCGGGCGAAAGGGAACTGCGCGCTTACAATGCCTTCGATTTTGGACCACACAATACTCCGCGACGTTTAATTAATTATGTGATTACAATAATTAATTATATGCCTGGTTCAATGTTCTTTCGGGCTGTTGTCACACAAGCACTAAAGCGCTTATGCTATTACAATGTGTAGCACTAGCTTTGGAGAAAGCTTTCGAACGTGGTAGTACATGCTTATAAACGGTCGAAAAAAAAAGAACCTGCCCTCGAATAAAGTGTCATAAAAGAAGAAAAGAGGGGGTGTCGAGGGGAGATGAAAAACTTTCACAATGTCGTGGGGCAAAAATTTTTTTCTTTATATCCTGTCTTATCTATGTTTTTTTTTTCGCTCCTATTGGTCCATTATTATTTTTATTTTAATTCTGAAGAACCTGATGCTATATGTTGCCACTTTATTGCACCTTGATAGACGGGTCTACGAACAAGTGAACGCTACTGTGAAACTGAGAGCTGATAGGAGTTTTCTTAAATATTTTGCACCTCAATTGCGTGTGTGTGGAGAGACAACAACTGCATTAGTTCGCTTGCTTGATTTTTTTGTCAGCATTCTTGCTCTTATTTGTGTCACCGTGCAGTTTGCATTCAAGTATTTTCTACCCACTGCATAGTTTTTGCACCATGCACTTGAGTAGTTTTCAGCGCATGTGTAATAGCAGACCAAGAGCCTACGGCGTCAACACTATAATGATCAGCAGCAGTCGAACAAGGAGTGACTCAGTATCCAGGCAACGCTTCGACAAGGAACAGATATTGCCCTCAAAAAGACAAGTCCCTTTGTCGATACGTGAGCTCCGTCTTCGGCCGTTTCTTATTCGACTACTGTTGACCACTTAAAATATCCGCATTACTGTGAATTCCGGTCTTGTTTGAATGTCTACAGTGTAAGTTATTAGTTAATGCCGTGAGAAAGGCTACACTACATTCCTTTTCGCTTCTTTTCACTGCTTCACGAACACTCAGATGTTTGTTGCGTAATGAAGCAGACGCGCCTCATGTTTTC
Organism: Dermacentor andersoni; assembly: GCF_023375885.2. NCBI lineage: Eukaryota > Metazoa > Arthropoda > Arachnida > Ixodida > Ixodidae > Dermacentor > Dermacentor andersoni. Next base: position 102,069,321 of record NC_092814.1, read on the forward strand.
AGTGGAAGATCGAAGACTACGACGACAACACATGCTGTGATTGCGAGGAAACTTGTGCTGTTCGCCGCTGCTAGACTTATCTCCAACGATTATCACCTTTCTAATTAAATCTCATTAGAGTTGTAAAGAAGCACGGGCTTCTCCTTGTCGCCACAGTATCAGCAAAACAGAAGTAATTACAAGGTTAACAGAACAGTCACACGCGCGCGTTTGCATTGCTCATGAAAGGTTTACACAAAATGGTCACCGTGAAATGGAATCACAGAGACGTACGTAGAGTTCAGTAAGTCGGAGAGATTTGCTGAAAAAGAAGTGAAGAGCATTTTGAACGCACCCTAACTTCGTCGCTGAACATCGATCTGCAGTAGTAGAAGATGAGAAAAAAGGGAGTGAGGATTACGAAAACAGAAACAGGAAACAGAAGAGAGCTCAAATTTTGTGTGTGGCGTCCTTGTCAGAAAGACAGACCTATAAAAAAGCCACAGACGTAGTGAACATAGTCGCAATTTCTGTAAATATGTCTGCGTTGGTAGGACGTAGAACAATTATTCTATTAGCACTCGACAACTTTGCCTCCTATAAGCTTTTGGAAGAAACAGAGACGCTCTTCTTAATGTATGTATGCCTTGACGATGGTCCTCAAATATTTGGCGGAGTTCCTACCAATGCCAATAAATTGTTTCTTAGCCTCTAGTTTACACCACACCTGTTTAACATAAACGCTTGCGGCTAATTGTTTTTTCATGCACTTTCATTTGTATTTATTCATCATTTCTTTAATTCAGTTGAGAACTGCAGATTGCTATCCGGCCAAAGATTCTATCCCTATAGTGGTTTTAAACTTTCATATTAGAGTAAAGCAACATAGTGTAACGCCCTTATCATCTCAATAGCTACATGTCTTCCAGGCGGAGTAGACTACCTATCGACCAATGCAAGCACTTTATTATGAACACTCGGAATAAATCGAATAGTACAACAGCCGTAGGTGACGTCTGGTGACAATCGGTAACTTCAGCCCACTTGTAAATAGGGACGCGAACTGCCGCCAACAAACTTTTATCTATTGTTCAGCGGTCAGGACAAACAAACGTAGCTTTTATGACGACTTGCCTGTTAGGTATTTGGCTTGCAAGTGACGAGCAAATGATTTCGTGTCCATAATTGTAATTTTAAATGTTACAGAAGACGGGATGGTTACCAAGAAGGGTATTGCCGTTGAGGGTGCAAATGATTATCAAACAGGGCCAGAAGGCACTGAAGCCCTTGTACGGCGTTGTATGTCCTGCCGATCTGTAATGTTGAGTGTTGCGAAGTAGATGATCCTTGCGTCGAACCTGTGGTCCAATGAAGCAACGAAAAAAAAAATCCGCATTGATGTCGATTTGTTCTGGCAACAACTACGGAACTTCAGTGCAACTTCGACGCCTAGAGACAGATATCACACGCGTATATTGAAACCTGCAACGTAGTATGCAACCAGTGTGGAAACTCGTACATCACAGAATTCTAGGGAGGTTGGTAAAATAATTTCGACGGAAACCATCTCAGGATGACTTTCAATGTTAATGCGATTAGTATTGAACCAGTGTAGCGACACAGCGTATTAATGCGGGAGCATTAATAGTTTACTGCATGCAGTTTCTGGGGTCGGTCGGTCGGTCGGTCGGTCGGTCGGTCGGTCGGTCGGTCGGTCGGTCGGTCGGTCGGTCGGTCGGTCGGTCGGTCGGTCGGTCGGTCGGTCGGTCGGTCGGTCGGTCGGTCGGTCTGACGGTTTGCGCGCCTACTCGGGTCACTGGGTAGCCCGTGGTCGAATGGTTAACGCATCCGGCTGCTGTGCTGGGTAACTGGTTTCGAAACCAACCATCGAATCAACTTGGGCCACTAAATACGGGGCAATGTGTACGTACGTTCCTCTCTTCAATGAAGCTCTTTGACGCCGACGTGGGTCACTGTAGATGCGGGACTGCGTAGGCACTGCTGTTGAAAAAAAAACTATTTGACGCCGACTTGGAGCACTGGATATGCGCCAGTAGGTGTGTGCCGCTCTTCAATGAACCTCTTTGACGCCAACTTGGCCAACTAGGTATGTGCTACTGGGAATGTCCCGCTTCAGCACATGCCTAATACATAACGCGTTTGGACGGTGGTAATATGTTGTGTGGCTATATTGATTCAACGCAAGCGCATTACCGTCGACAGTCATCGTGAAATGGGTTGTGCCGATTTTTTTTTTTTTTTACCACCGAAATGCTTATGTATGAGGCGTGTACTGCCAGCCGCGGGCTCCTCTCTCGCGCTTCCATCTGAACACTCTGTGCCATATAGTAATGCCACCGCGAAATCGACGTGTGGCACGTGTCTGACTACATTGTTACGTGAAATACAGGCAGAAAGTTATCTAAAGGTACACTTAGAATGCCACTGCAAGCGGGATCAAAACTGCGATCGACAGAGGTCGGAAATCACTTCGTCTTCCTCCTCTTCACCAGAGTCCCGCTAATGCTCTATTTATCTGCGGCGGTCACGTATCCTTGTATCCCGACAAAATTGTCCAAATATACATGACACGGGTTCGATTCTGCGTAACACAAGCGGAATTTTAAATGATCTTCTTTTATCATTGAAGAGGCGGCACATACACAGTGGCACATACCCAGTGACCCAAATTGGCGTCAAAGAGGTTCATTGAAGAGCGCGAGTTTTCTACGTGAGACTGAAAGAATCGCATGCTAAAATCACTCTTAATATTTATTATGCTCGCATAACTTTTTTCTGTAATACTTAGATATTTGATCATTCCTATCTGTAATGGTAGGCACTTCGAATCCCCTTTACAAGATACTTATCTAATTTCTCCTTACTTTCCCCCAAAAAAGATTGATAACGGTTCTTTCACCGCCCGATTCATGGCCGATCCCCAAGATTTGGGTTGCGCCATTTCGCTAGGGAACAAGAACAGGAACATACCCGGTGTCACCTTCCTAGTGACCAAAGTTGGCATCACAGAGGTCCATTGGACAGCGGCACATAGCCAGTGGAATACATCCAGTGACCGAAGTTGGTGGGAAACAGGTTCCTCGAAGAGGGGCATACACCAAGCGGCACATACCCAGTCACCCAAGATGGCGTGAAAGTTTATGTGAAACGGATGAAGAGGAAAGTGGGCAAAGTTTCCCAACAATGCTAATAGCATTAAAAGCTACGCTTATGATTTAATTACTGCGTGACAAAGAATTCTGGATTGTTGTTCATGATAAACGACTGCGTACATATAGTAATTTGAAAAACGAAAACAAAAAGGAAACGAAATGAAATTATAGTGGCTCTACATATATGACCTGTTTTTACGACCGGGGAAGATGGTGAAGAATAAACACAGCGAAAAAAGGAAGGCGTGGAGTTTCAACCGCAAATTAGCCAATTCATTTACGCAGGGAAGAAAGGCATAAAGAGACAGAAATATATTAAGGAGAAACTAGAATATAAATGGTTATGGATGCGTATAAAGTTAAAGACAACTATTTATAAGTTCGGATATAAACACTTGAACATAGATTCTATTGAATGAAAAACATCGTCAACTCATGCGACGTACGCTGAACCTGACACCTGGGGGTCCTGTCGCTCTTTTATTCCCGTTAGCAGAAAACCTAAGAAGGCGTAATATTTGCGGTTATTCTTGCCAATCAGCAGGGTGTGGTCGATGCTTTTCGGAGTTTTCAGTAGCTGGTAGCTTGTTAGCCGGCATTATTTTATTCGCTTTACTTAGTGCGTAATAAGCAACGATAAAATATAACGTCGCTCCAAACTCCCTTACACGGGGCAGTAAGGCTATTCGCCTTCGTGGAAGTCGGTAAATTTCGGAAACGATGGCTACCTTGTTACGCTAGCCATTAAAAAGTTGCATGGCTTAGCAGTTGCGAAAGTGCTCCTTATGAACGACCTAGACTTTACAGCATTTCTCTTTATCATTTATCTTGCTCGACCCCGTTTTAATTCTGCTTCGGTTATTTTGTATAATGGGCCCTTGTTGGCAGAGTACTGCACCGTGAGTCTAAAATTTTATATTTAATAAGTATTGTTTGGGGGATGTAGCTATTCTGCAGTTATTTGGTTCCACCACTGGTTTTGTAGTATAGGTACAAAGCCAATCTCGTCGTGATTCTTTCTGCAGCAGTCATAAAATAAGCCTTGAAACTCCGGTAACTCCTTTATCTCTTAGCCTAATTACTGTGAACCCAGGAATACAGACTTACTGCACAGACTCTAGGACACGTTCGGAGAATTTCACTAGAGCTTGGCAAGAAGACTCAGGAACTCCGGAAAAACACTTACAGGACTTCAGTGCCAAAAGAAGAACTCCTGTAAACTCGTGTAAAATGCTAAGGGTTTCTCTATCAATTTGAATGATCACGAAGCTTGCATGGAGCGTCCTCCAAGCTTTCGTGACACCGTACATTTCCAAGCCGGTCATGCTAGACATATGCCCTGTTAACAGATTCGGCGAAGTGACCTTACGCGGCCACGAATGGCATATGCATAACTTGTACCCGTTGCCGTTACATATAGACGTGCCTTGCCTCGTGCCAGTCAAGTCCTGCTGTATCGTCGTTGTACCCTACCGAAGAACAGCTCACCAACGTATCTGGCTCCTACACGCACCATTTGATGACCGGAGATCATCCTGCATCGTCACAAGCGAACGGAGACCGGCCACGACCGAATGCAGCGCCACCACAGCCATATAAAAAGGATGGCCTGGCATCACCTACCTGGGGTTTGCGGCCACGAAGGGCGTATACATAACTTGTACCCGTTGCCATTATAGGTAGGCTCTTTTTGTTCAATGAATATTTTTCAACCTTGTGGCCGCCAGTCCCCAACTATTGGGGTTTCACCTTTGCTCAGATGGGTATTGACGTGTTCACGTACCGAGCACGCATTGGCTCTGGAATACACCAGTGGAATACGGGCCAGTGGAATCCACCACTGCTCCCGTAATGACCGTTTCAGTGCAGAAGCTGGCTTTCTACGCGAACTCTGCCGTAGACCTCCCTCGCTTTTGTTGTTTGTGTGCCTTGCGATGCTCTTGCTTTGCGCGGGCGACGTAGAAGCAAATCCCGGCCCTAAGCTCGATAACATACTGACACTGATAAAAGAGTTTCAAGCTGACACCACAACGTCTTTAACAGAAATCAATCTGCAAATCAACGACATCAATGTCCGCGTGTCCTCTATTGAACAAAGTTTCAACAGTATATTGAGACTCAAGAACTGCTTTGACGCCGTAACCGAAAATGTACAGGAATGTAAGGTGAAGATCCGTAAAGCAAACAATAAATAGATGTGGTGGAAGACATGAATAACCGCATGCGAAGAATTAATTTGATTATCAAAGGCCTTTCTGAAGCTGAGAACGAGGAATGCGCGGAATCTGAGAGCATTGTTAAAGAATCTTTAGATATTCATCTTGGTATTCAGGCTGGCGACAAAGAAAGAGCCCAACCACTTAGGCCAACGCCGTGCTAATAACCATCGACCGGTTATTGTTAAATTTCTTAACTTCAACTACAAATAAGAAGTTCTGAGCAACGCATCCAAATTAAAATACTTCGAATCCCCCAAAGTCTGGATGCACGCGGATTTCTCTCCTAAAGTGCTAGATGAAAGGAAAAGGCTGTGCGATTTCGCTAAGGAGCACCACAGGGTAAATGAGCAGTTTAAGGTGCGGTGCAACGAAGTGCACATGAAGAGCAGCATTTATCGCTATAATTCGGCCTCAGATCGTGTCATTCGTATTTATGCCCGACCAGAGGGGACCATGAAATGACATCATGAAAAAATTAGGTGCCACATATACAGAGATGTGGTGATTGACTATATTGATTTATTATATGGTGATTACTATATCGATTGAATAAAGACAGACAGTCGTGACTCCGTGATTTTACACCATCTTCTATTTTATTTCCACAAGTCCTCTCCTATAGGCGGGCTTGGAGAGTAACCGACGCTTCATATGCACGTCAATGACACTGTCGTTACTGATGTGCCGGGGCAGGCATTGCACAGTTTCCTGCACATCGATGGGGACAATAATGACCTGCCCCTTAATAGCGAACCGTCCATTGCCGCGCGTCAAACGGTGTGAGGCTCGGAAAGTGATGAGGAACTGTATACATACCCATGTATTGTTGCAAAACGCGGCACGATACCTTTTCCTAACAGATCCCGGCACGTAGAGCAGACACGCACCTAATCGCACTCCGAGGGCACACACTACTTCACCGTAGCCATGGCGATCGTGCGTTCATCAACGTCGCCCAGTACAGTAATGGTTGTGAGGTCAGTCGAAAACCACAAGCGGTCGCACACAACAGAGGCCACAAAAAATTGGTTCCACACGAACTCCCTGTGAAACCTGGCCGTTGCTCCGGTGAGACGTTCCAAGTTTGCGGGATCGGTGCCGCATGAATGGTGCGAGCGTAGACATGGCCGACGCGAGTTAAAGTGTAGTATCTGTTCTTATCAGCTTAATATCTGATACGGGTTGTATTTGGACCCAATATATTAAACTTATTTTTGCAATTTGGCTGAGTGCTAGAAACCTGGTTCACCTCCGCCACGGGTCGACCAGGTATCACACTATCTTCGGGATCGGCCCATGGTTTTTGGTCTACGGACATCGATCCGCTGGGAACTAGCCATATGCAGCTTCGTTCTAAAAGGAGGAAAGGAACCCGCCACACCTGCTCCGATTTTCATGCTCTTGGCGAACTTCCGCAATATATTTCATAAACTTGACGTTTTAAAAACAATCATGCACACGTGTTCGACCGATATCCGAATCGGAAAAGGAACCTGGCTTTCCGACGACATCGCCAATAGTGAGCTGATGTTCTCACCGACTTTTGTAGTTTTCCGTCGAGATAGGATCGGGACAAGATGAGGAAGGTTGATCATAGCAGTAAAACAACAGTTTCAGCCGTCGCTTTCAGCTAATGAATCACCTCTCAAATTAAACTGGATATCTATTCATTTTTGCCGCGCCCATTGCGTCATTGGTGCCTGTCACGGGCCGCCAGATAAATGATTTGAATTCGTTGATCTTTTCAATTATGCTACTGACCAAATCATGTACAACTTTGTTCGATGACTTTTTTAATTATATGCGGTGATCTTAACTATTCAGACATAGATTGGAGCACATGATCAATGAACACCCAGAGCGATCGCACGGAGCATCTATTGTTTTCTTCAGTGCCTTCACTGTCATCAACTCACAGAGATAGTGCACGAACCCACTCGCGGTAATCCCACGATAGACCTGATTAACAATCTAGACCTGGCACATACACAAATCCTGGAAGAAATAAGTGATCACAGGGCTGTGCACTGTTCTTTCACTCTACCACGCACTGACAAAAGAAAAATAACAAAACAAATACTTATCTATGTGTAGGTAGATACGGGAAAAATCAATTGCATGTTAACGCTTTTTAGTTGAGTTTTAGTCAGGCTTTGCAGGCGGTACAACTAATGACAACTGGTCTTTATTTCGCGATCACTTGAAACATATAGTTTCATGTGGGCCTAAATTTATATAACACCACGTGTAAGTGATCCATGGTTTACCTTCGGTGTGAAGAGGTTCATAAACAGGAAGAAGAAGGCGCAACGGGAACGCATGTGCCTAATACTGACAAAAATGCAATGAAATCTCGAAACAACAGATAAAACGGTTATTGAAGCAAAAAACAAATAATTCAATTGCACTCTACCCAACCTCTTGAAAGCAGATCCTAAAAAGTTTTGGAATGTAGTAAATCCTAAACAAAATCAGTGGGCATGATCTATATTACGTGCAGATGGCAACGCGCTAACACTGGATCAGTCTGCCGAAAACTTTAAAGGTACTTCGACGGCGCATACACAGATGAAGATCTCATTAATAATTCCGTAATGGTCCCGCAGCTAACCGTGCCGTTTCGCTTTCTAGCTATTATCATCACCGCTCACAGCCTAAAAGGCGCTATTGACCGTTTGCTGTTCAAGACCAGCCCATGGCCTGATGGCATCAGTGCTAAACTTTTAAAACTAAGCAGCCATTTCGCAGCAGATGTACTTTCCTGAATAGTCCACCAATCACTCGATCCTCCATGGATGTGTACCGAAAGACCAGAAGATAGCTAATGTTCTGTCAATACCTAAAATTGGTGATAACACGGCGTTCAGTAACTGCCAGCCTATTTCGCTAACCTCAATTAGTTGCAAATTGCTTGAGCATATTCTCTACTCGCACACTACGGCGCATATCAATCAAAATAATTTGCTTGAAAACAACCAGCATGGCTTTCGCCCGGAGCTTTCATGCCAAGAGCAGCTTTACGAGTTGGTAACAGACCTTCATACCTAGCCGCACATGTCCCATTCTGTCGATGGTATCCTTGTTGATTTTTCGAAAGCCTTTGATTGTGTACCTCACAAATGACCAACACTGAAAATACGTAATATTGAACTTGATAGCAAAACAACACGATGGCTTGAAGAATTTATAAACAATCGTTTTCAGGTGGTTAAACTGAAGGATACTATCTCCAGTCCAACCCTTGTCGAGTCGGGTGTCCTTCAAGGTTCGGTAGTAGGGGCGCGTTTATTTTTAATCTATAGTAACGACAGAGCTAGCATTAAAAATTAATTCAACAGTTGGCCTTCTTGCAATTGATTGTGTACTTTCTAGAGAGATAGCTAGGCCTAACGACCTAATAACTATGCAATCTGACCTTAATCAACTAATAGAATGGTGCTGCAAATGGCAGATGCAAATTAATAAAGACCAAACACTTGAAGTTCACTTCTGTCTCAAACTCTCAACTAAATACTTAACATACTAAATGATTGCATAGTAGACTTGGTAACATCAGTTAAATGCCTCGGCCTCTGCATAAATACTAATTTAACATGGACTGACTATATAGAATATATTACATCTAAAGCGCAAAAGAAACTTGGCTTTCTGAGGCGACGCCTATATCTCGCGACAGGGACACCACGCTTGAAGCCTACAATTCCCTCGTGCGTCCTTCCCTAGAATAAGCATCAATTATTTGGCATCCCTGCCCTGTCACTCTTACAATCTACTCTAAGCCTTCCAGAATAAAGCAGCGCGATTCATCTTGTCATTCTACTCGCGATTCCAAAGCGTTTAATCTCCGAGGGAGACGCTCAACATGTCGCCGCTCGCAATGCGGAGAAAATTCGCTACATTATCTTTTTTTTTTCACACAGCGTATCACAGTAACACATCATTTGCCCGGTCGCATATTTTACCGCAATCTCATATTTACTACCATCGCGTCATCATGCCTACAAAGTTTACCCTATCTTCGCCCGGACGGAAAAGTACAAGAATTCGCCTTTAACGTTATCACGAACGGTAAAATACTATAATGTAGCACATACTGAGCAACAAAAAACTGTATTAGAAGTGTTTGATGTTGCTCTACAATATTCTCATTGACAATTTTAATCTAATTATTATATTTGAGAAGTTGATTAATTAATTAGGACTAATTATTTAATTAGTCGGAATGAAAAAATTTATGTATCTCCACGCGACGGCAAACAACATTACCTTAGTTCTGTCCAGCTACGTGGCATTTGCGTATCTTTAAACTCTGGCTCAATTCAGCTGGGATACCTTGTATATGAACAAAAAGAAAGGGGAGGTGCTTAACCGAGGGGCCAAATTTTTATTCATCCTATCATGAGAAGCCAACAAACAAAGACGCCAAGGACAACATAGGGGAAATTACTTGTACTTATTAATCGAATTATAAAAATAATAAATTAGTGGCAATGAAAGTGGATGAAGAAACAACTTGCAGCAGGTGGGGAACAATCCCACGTCTTCGCATTATGCGTGCGATGCTTTAACCAATTGAGCTACCACGGTGCCGTTTTGGGCATTTATGTGTTGCTACTAAAAATAGCCTTGGGAGTGCTAGCCAGCGCCGCCACTCACAAATCTTGGCGGCGGATGGGGAACATCCTTTCTGCCGCAGGCGTCACGAGTACGTGATCTTTTGGGTGAAGGCAACTGGTCATCAGTCAAGGCAATAGGGCCCCTCGGTTAACCACCTTTCTTCTCGTTCTTACATAACGAGAACACACACACACGCACGCGCGCACACACACACACACACACACACACACACACACACACACACACACACACACACACACACACACACACACACACACACACACACACACACGCGCGCACACACACACACACACACACACACACACACACACACACACACACACACACACACACACACACACACACACACGCACAAAATGTGCTTGAAGTAATAAATTAAGACGCCGTTTACCTGCGCAACGTTGACGGTAACATTATCGCTTCGTGACAGCAGTTCACGCCCATTAAGACATTCTAACTCTTAAAATGTCTGATCTTTGTGATGGCAACGCCATGTCGGTAGCTGTGCAGTCATTCGTTATAATATTACTCCTAGCTGTATTCCGAATGCGTACTGTAAGAGATGGCTAAATATTTAGTTATCTTAAAGAAATGTCCTAATTTTTGCATAGTTTCTCTAAATGTGTATAATAAATATATGATACAGCCCAGGTATGGAACCATGCACAGAGAAGCCGGAGTTCACCGACATAGCCAAAATTTGTTTCACGGTGCAGCGATCACAGCCTAGCCTCGGTTTATTTTGAAGTTTCTGTGTTAACTTATATTCTGAATCTACGCGCACCTGCCTGCTGCTTTGTATTTTTCTCGGCGTCGGTGCGCCTGGAGAAAACGAGCTCGAAAAAGCGGCAAGCGTCTATCCGCTGCTGGGCCGTCGTATATCGGCGTCTATGGCTCGAATCGCAACTTTGAAACAACAAAGAATTGATTCCACTTGTGTTCCGTGATTGATGCGCACCACTAGAATTGAAAGAAACGTGGAAACTTCAAGTCTGGAGAAATGAAAGCAATAATAAATAGAATAGAGGATCTACTGCGGATCGATGGGCACGCCTCCCTGAATTTCCCCCTCCAGCCCAGGCCCTGATTTCAGGAATATCCTTTTCTCTTTGCGTTTTTCTTTGCTAATCTTGTTTCCGCCAAAAAGGGTAGAATAGCATAAAGATTTCATGCCCTTTCGTGGAAAGGAAACATGCTGCGCGTTCGTAAGTCGGGATGCACCTCTGGTCGGACACGGTGTGTGCGTCTGTGCGTGCGGGCTTATGTGTGTTTTTATGTTTGTATGTGCGGCGGCAGGAAAAATGTTCGTGTTTTTCTTGCAAAGATTGGGGTCGGATTTTGATGTTTTTTTGTTTCCCTTATTTCATTTTCTCACTCAAACTGACTGACTCTTTTAGCTTCCTCGCTTAGTGAGCCGTCAAGTATAAAGACAAACAGAAAAAAAAGAACTTAGCTTGGGATAGCAAACCAGAAGATAAACGTCTTTGCCCTTCGCCCATGTTCTTTAGTGCATCAATTTTGTAGCTGGAGATCACTGAATGGTTCAGAACAGATGCGCTTGTTCAGTACAGCGTCGCCTATAGATGCCTGCAGCATTATACGAACGCATATCACGGAACGGTCATGCCTGTTTATGCGAGTGCAAATGTTTGGTACAGTGTTAGGCGGACATTACTAAGTACTCGCCGCTGATTCCCTTCCATCTAAACGATTGCAGAAAGCTAGGTACGTGAATAATATATAACAACCATCGTCAGGTTGGTCAACGCGATGTTATCGAACCCTCCAGGATTAATAAACGGCGTAAAACAGATGTAGCACCGAAAAACACATACGACAGGATGGGCGCCAATGTGCATCTCAGTACGCGTCTGTTTTTCGCCATTTTCTTATTCTTAAGGTATGACACAAGTTGGAAACAGCTAGCGCAAGGCAGCGATAATTGGAGATTGCTGGGAGAGGCCTTCGTCCTGCCAGTGGACGTAAAAATAGGCTGCTGCTGATGATGCTGCTGCTGATGATGATAATGATGTTAATGACAACTAGCTTATGCACCAACCAAACGTCTGCTTATAGGACACTTTTTTTTGTACCAATGTCAGCGCAATTTTCTGCGTCTACGGCTGCAGCGATAAAAATTTCCCGCTTTATAATTTATTTAGATGATATTGAAATTGTCGGCGGCTATTTTGTTGCTGACTTCTTCCTAAGGAATAAGTTGTTAAATGTTTAAAGAATAACGTCAGTCCGCATGATAGCAATCCGGGCGTAAAGCAGTTTTCGCAAACATGCATGTGCAGTCAACCGAATATTGAGAAAAAAAACCAAGAAAGAACAACTTTTACTGCTTCAAAGGAAATCTACTGCGTTAAAAATTGCTTATGTTAAACAAAATTGATTACATAAAAGGCAACATAGAGCAAAAGTCAACACATTCAGCACAGGCCATCAAAATCATCGCCAGACGACGTTAATCTGGTTACAATAAAGCCATATAAACATTGAAACCACAAAAACAACTAACCAGAGAATATAACAACTAGAGAATATAATTTCAAAAGCCTTCTGAAAACTTTTCAACGTTAATAAAATATGCTTAGAGCCTTATGAAGGCAGTGCAGACACCGCATGATCGTCGCCACATTGGCAGGTCCATTCGTCATTGGAATTTCAGCTGCTTATTACGCTTTATTAGGGCGCACTTTATTTCACAAATACTATACAGGGACATAGGTACTGTATTTGACATCAGTTAGGTTTGGGAGCTAGATAATTGAAGTTGGGCACATTGATTAATAAGTTGCTAGTTGCAACGTCCAATAGCAATGTTTGGAGTGGGAGAGATGTCACAGTAAGGGGCTCTGCATACATTTTGACCACGTGAAGGCCTTTAACACGCCCAAGAAGTTAAGTCCATGCCAGTTAATAAATTCTACCACCATCGTAATGTGACCGCCACAGCAGGGACTGAAACCAACGTCTTTGTGCACAAGTGCAGAACCATAGTAGTGAGCTGTCATGGAGGCGAGGTAAGCTTTTTCCCGTGTTCCAGTGTTATCTGCACACACACGTATACTTGAAACATGCATATTGTTCCCTGAGAAAAAATGTTTCCTCACAAAGATGTTGTAGCAAGCATGTGACGCCCCCTCGGGCATAATCTTCGTTGGCCCGGAAGGCTCGGTGACCTGCCAGGCTGGGTAGGCAACATTGGTCACCGCACCCAATAAACACCGACGAGCACAGCTGCTCAGCGGTCAGTCATCGTTCGTCACCACCACACTGCGGAGCGTCTGTCTAACGGAGGGTGCCTCGAGCCCTTCCTCGTTCACGAACCCGGACGGATCGTGACACTGGCGACGAGTACCCACGGATCGTCCCACGCCGCCGCGAGCGGCGAAACACCGCCCCCCGTTGCTGCCGCCATGCTGCTGTACGGAAGGCTCGAGCCGTTCGAGGGAGATGGGTCCGCCTGGCCAATTTACGAGGAACAAGTCCACGTGTTCTTTCGGGCAAACGACACACCCGAGGCCAAACAGCGGGACATTTTCCTGGCCATATGCGGGACCCCCCGCCTTCAGTCTCCTGCTCGACCTTCTCAAGCCTGAGAGGCCGCATGTTAAGACGTTGGGTGAGCTGCTCGACATTCTGTGCTCGCATTTCAACGCAGCACCGTCCACACTAATGGAGCGTTTCCGCTTCAACAACCGGAACGCAGGGAAGCAAAGACCCTCGGGCAGTTCGTTGCTGCGCTACGAGGGTTAGCGAGTGCCTTCGTTTTCGGGGACCAGCTGGACTCGCTGCTCAGGGACTGTTTCGTCTGCGGCATCAACAACCCCGCCATGCAGACGCGACTCTTGGAGCTTCCCGAACCCTCGCTGGACGACGCCGTGAAAGCAGCGCTGGCAATGGAAGCTGCTGCCAAGGATGCCGGCGAGATTGCCCGTGCGACTGGCTCACCGTCGGCGGAAGCGGCTGAAAACAAGTTGACGACAAAGGACAATACCTGCGGTCGCAGTGGGGATGCTCCTTCCCCCTTCACAGTGCCAGTTCTCTCAAGCACAATGCTTCACGTGCGCGGAAAACGGGGCACCTAGCACGGGTATGCCGAAGGGGGAGGACGAACAACGGACAGCAGCAGCAGGCTGGTTCAAGCCCAGGTATTACACAAGCCCACGGCCAGGGTAGCCGTCGCAAGGGTACGCGGTGGGGGCGTGCGGCAGCAGGCTCAAGTTCTTCCGCGACCAGGCTCCACGTTGTGGCCGAGGACCCGCCGATTTTCGACATGTGGCGCACAGGCTTTGTTCCGTCGTCTGTGCCGCCGTACATGTTCACCGTCGAAATCTGCGGGCACCCTGTTTCCGTGGAGCTGTACCCAGGGGCCAGCGTGTCGGTCATGACCGGGAAACTGTTCAAGCGTACTTTCCCCGGCGTGTCCATCGAGGCTTCGGGCGTGATGCTGCGCAGCTACTCTGGGCAGCTCTCCCAGGTCCAGGGTCAGGCACAGGTCAGCGTTCGCTTTGGCGACAGGGAGGCAACCCTTCCCCTCTAATTAATCAAGGGGTCGTCCCCGACGCTGCTGGGCCGAAACTGGACTCATGCACTTGGCGTTCGTATGCCAGAGTACCAGGAAGCCAGCCTGCATGTGGTTAAAGAGGCCCCCCGTCTCCTGACCAACTTCAAGCCCCTGTTCCAGCCAGGGGTGGGCACATCCGCCGGCACAACGGCTGGCATCGGTGTACCTGAGGGAGCCCGGCCAAGTTTTTCAAGCCTCGCCCATTGCCGCTCGTCCTCAAGGACGGGGTCACGCAGGAGCTGCAACGGTTACAGCGAGAGGGCATCCTGGTGCCCGTCCAGACGTCTGAATAGGCCGCTCCCTTTGTACCAGTCCTCAAGCGAGACGGCAGTGTCAGGATCTGTGGGGATTTCAAGATTACCATCAACCCCGTCGCTACCGTCGTGAAGTACCCGCTGCCCCGGATAGATCTCTGGTCAGCGTTATCCGGTGGACAGAAGTTTACCAAGCTCGACCTCAGAGATGCTTACCAGCAGCAGGTGCTCCAGGATGCCTCCGGAAGTATGTCACAATATCGACAAGTTTGGGGTCCTTCCAGTACACGCGCTTACCGTTTCGCGTGGCCTCAGCTCCAGCCATTTTTCAGAGGGAGATGGACAACCTCTTCAGGGGCATGAGGCACGTGACGGTGTACTTGGATGACATCCTTGTTATTGGCAGCGATGACGGGGACCACCTGCACAACGTCCTAGCACGACTACCGGACGCCGGTCACAAGCTTAAGCTGGGCCCCCAGTGTTGAGTGCTTCGGACATGTAATTTCCCAGTCTGGCCTAGCCCCGGCGCCACGCAAAGTTGATGCTGTGCTCAAGGCGCCTAAGCCCCAGAACAAGGAGCTTCAGAGCTACCTCGGTCTCATCAACTTCTACCGGAGTTTCCTGCCGAACCTGTCGAAGCATCTACAGCCGCTCCATCTTCTCCTTCGAGATGGTCAGCAATGGGTCTGGAAGAAGGAGCAGGACCGGGCCTTCCAGCGCAGCAAAGAGCTAATCGCCAAGGCTCCAGTGCTGGTAGACTTCGATCCTGCCAAGCATGTCGTCCTGATCGTAGATGCGTCACCGTACGGCGTGGGAGCCGTCCTGGCACACCGGGACAACGATGGCCAGGAACGCCCTGTGCCGTTTGCTTCTCGTCGGCTTCAAGATACAGAGCAATGCTACAGCCAGCTGAACAAGGAAGGCCTGGCCCTTATGTTCGGTGTCGAACGCTTCCACCAGTATCTGTAGAGCCGGAAGTTCGAGGCGGTCACGGGCCACAAGCCGCTTATGGGGGCTGCTGGGGCCTGACAAGGCAGTTCCCGTGCAGGCATCTCCTCGAGTAGTATGCTGGGCCTTGAGGCTGGCAGCTTACAGTTACCAGCTGGTTTACCGTCTGGGAAAGGACCTGGGACTTGCTGATGGCCTGAGCCGCCTGCCCTTGCCAGAGGTGTCTGATGCTGTCCAGAACCTGCTGAAGTGTTCATGCTGGAGCACGCGTACCCGGAGGTGCTCTCCAGATCTGCGGTATCGCAAGCGACCAGCCGGGACCCAGTCCTGTCTCAGGTGGTCAAGGCGGTGTCCAGTGGGGGTGAATTGGTTTAGCAGGCCTATAGCCACAAGGCTGTCGAGCTGGGCTTGCAGAAGGGCTGCCTACTGTGGGGTTCCAGGGTGGTGATCCCATGAAGTCTCCGGTTCAGGGTCCTGCACTTGCTCCACGCGGGTCATCCTGGCGTGGAAAAGACCAAGATGGTGGCCCGGTCCAATCTTTGGTGGCCTGGCCTGGACCAGGACATCGCTCACATGGTGCAGAGCTACTAAATTTGACAGGAGCATCAGTGGGCCTCGCATCATGTGAAAATAACCCCCTGGCTGTTCCCACAGAGACCCTGGTCCCGCCTGCATGTGGATTTTGGAGGGCCCTTCAAGGGCCATTCCTTCCTGGTAGTGGTGGACGCCTTGTTGAAGTGGGTGGAGGTTCTACCTGTCACCACTCCATCAGCAGGCGCGACCATTGCAGCGCTACGACAGGTCTTCGCCACCCAGGGGTTGCCGGACGTCATCGTGTCCGACAATGGTCCTGCTTTCGCCAGCACAGAGTACCTGGCCTGGCTGACGAAGAACGGAATCCGCCGGGTGATGGTTCCGCCGTACCACCCTGCTTCAAGCGGTGCAACCCAGCGGGTGGTGCAAACCATCAAGGACAAGCTCAAGAAGAGCCAGACTGGGGATTTCCGGACACAGATTGCTCGGATATTGTTGCAGTACCGGACCACGCCCCACGATGTCACTGGCCGTGCCCCCTGCGAGCTCCTGCTGGGTTGGATGGTCAAGACACCCTTGGACGTCTTGCATCCGGACCTCCGATCCACAGTGCTCCTGAAGCAGCTGAAACAGAAGCTGGCTGCTGACAGAGGATGCCGTCCCGGGCCTTTGCCGGAGTTGGGAGCTCCAAATTTCGCCAGGAACATCCGTCCTAGCTCACCCTGGTCCGCCGGACAGGCGGTGTCTCCTCCCAGCGCCTCATCATTGCTCGTCCGCATGCCAGATGGGGCCACATGGCACAGGCACGCCGACCATGTTAGGCCTCACCTCGATAT
Organism: Dermacentor andersoni; assembly: GCF_023375885.2. Lineage (NCBI taxonomy): Eukaryota > Metazoa > Arthropoda > Arachnida > Ixodida > Ixodidae > Dermacentor > Dermacentor andersoni. Next base: position 102,086,481 of record NC_092814.1, read on the forward strand.
CTAGCCAGCACCCTCGACTGCCACTTCAGAGTTCCAGCCCGCAGGAGTACTAGCGGCAACACCAGTCGCTTCCAGCGGAGCACCGCCTACCTCGGAGGCGGAAATCGTTGCCAGTGGTGCGGCGCCCGTTGGGCCGGTGGCAAGTCCGACACCACTCACAAGGCCGACCACTGCGGACCCTCCGAACGGAGCGAGGCTGGCTCAGACAGCACACGGCGTTGCCACGCTCAGCCCGTCAACGCCGGTGCTCAGGCGGAGTACTCGACGGCGGAGGCTACTGGACCATTACTCGCCTGGGTAGCAGGCACTGTCGACCCACCTAGAATGGAGGCAGAGCCTCGTACATTGAACGTGGACGTTTGTTGTCGACAAACAAACTGGGGGTAAGGGGGTGTAACAAGCATGTGACGCCCCCTCGGGCATAATCTTCGCTGGCCCGCCAGGCTCGGTGGCCTGCCAGGTTGGGCAGCCAACATTGGTCACCGCACCCAATAAACACCGACGAGCACAGATGCTCGGTGGTCAGTCATCGGTCATCACCACCATGCTGCGGAGCGTCTGTCTAACGGTGGGTGCCTCGAGCCCTCGCTCGTTCACGAACCCGGACGAATGGTGACAGATGCATAACTTAAGGAAGCGAATTACGACGCGAGCCTTTGGAGAACTTTAGTATGTGTATTTTGTTACTTTAGTATTTAGGCATTTTAGCAGCCCCGTTAAGGCCCCGTACGTAGCAGGTTGCACACACAATTTTACGAGTATACTGCGGTTGCAGACGCTTTCAAGCTACATTCGCGGCATTGCCATTCCCTACGTTGTAAACCTCAGCCGCAGTGGCAACGTCCTCTTTGTGACGCACGCTTCGCGGTGGTTTAAAGGCTATGGGGTTCTACTGCTGCGCATAACGTCGCGGTATCGATATCATGCCAATGCAGCTACATTCTAATCTGAGCGAAACGCAGAAGTGCTTATGTACTCAGATTTGTACACAGGTTAAAAGCTCCAGGCCCCGTGTTCACATAAAGCTCTTGCGTTAGAATTGTTCGTAAGAGCAAATTGCAGCAAATTCTGATGCTGGTCATATTATTAGCTAAGGCGGCCACTCAAAGCAAAGAGCACCTACGAACAAGAATCTTTGTTAATACGGCCCCAGATGGCCAAAGCTCACGTTACATCCAATAAATCAACCAATCATTTTCAAAACGCTCCGCGAATTCAGCTCTTGATTGACTATCGTCTGCAGCTGTGCAAGCTCTTGTCTGACGGTCTTAGTCATTCTGTTTTCCCGTAGCTGATACTGCAGATCAGCTAAAGATTTAGGCCCGTATATTCACAAGATTTTACGCTGAATTGTTCATAAGAGCGAATTCCAGGCAATCACTATGTCAGAAAAGTTATAAACAGCGCCCAACCAGTGGCAAGGAACACTCACGAAAGTAAATGTCACCACATGTAATGTCAGCTCTAACTGGAGGTAGCATGGTTAGATCTCTCGAAGTTCCCTGTAAAGCGATCGCAGGTAGGCGACCGTCTGCGAACGGGCGAAGTTCCGCTGACAAATTGTTATATAGGCAAATAATTGTAGAACGCTGGCCTGAATACCAGTTGTAGCCGTTGGCGATGGCAGCTATACACCAGCTACATCGCACTTCCCGAAGTAAGAGATACAAACGGCTCTGATACGTTGGCGCACTTTAGCGCGCGTATGCCTATTTTGCTTTTTTGTGTCTCTCATCTGATATCGTTGTGGTAATGTCGCCGACGTGCCGACGCAGTGCGTCAAGGTAGCGCGAGTGGAGCGAGCGTGTGAGCCGGCAGAATAAAGTTAGTTGGTTCTTGTATGGCGTATCTCGACGAGGCAGCATCTCTCCTCCTCCGTCACACAGGCTTTATTTGTTTCATTCTCATTTTCCTTTTTTGAAATTGTAGGTGCCCTTAATTTGCTAGCGGGTGCAATATAATGTAAGCACGCGGCTCGACTTTTGTTAAGTGGTAATTATCTCAGAGATGAACTAATTAGCAGTTTGTATTCGCGACTCTATGTTGACACAACACAAAAGTAGTTTACTGCGTGTTCCACTTTAATTATTTGGGCAGCTGCCGCACACACAACAAAGGAAGCCTTTTGAAACTCAACTTGAGGGCAGACAGCACACACTACGCAAACCAAATAGGCTACTTTTTCTTTTCGGTTAATGGCTGCGCTGGAGTGTCCCATTGCCTTTGTGTTATGGTAAACCCTTGCGTGAGACTGACATCGTTGATTCCTCCAAGAAAACCTCTGCCTTTGATCGTCCAGAACATTGCACAACAAGTTGAGAAAAATTACTTAAGTTTTAAGCAGGATGCCTTCAGAGTCTTGCGAGTACATCCGTTGCATTTCAGTGATCCACGGACAATTCAGCGGGCAGGAAAGCTATTCGATTCCTTAGATAATCGTCTTCGATGCTTTCTGCATGTTTTTTGTTTGTTTATTAAAGGGGTCGTAAAACTAGTTCATTTTGGACAGCAACGTATAATAAATAAATGATTCCGTGCTATGGAGAGCGAAATTGTTTTATAAACTTTCAATGCAAAAGCGGTTCGAATACACCGAAATAAATGCAAATACTGCGATTTGAATGCCGCAGTAACATAGACTCTGAAGAAATCTATGCTTATCTAAGCGAGGTTTGTAGTTTTTTCACACGCTTAATCTAAGAGTGATATTTCTCCACGCTTACCGATCACGCCTGCTGGGAGTGATCAGCAACCCCTCTTCGCGCTTAGCAGACATAATAAGGACCCTTGTTCTTACGCCTTATTATAGCGGGACCAATCTCCACGCTTAGAGAGGGTTCCCGAGGGGGCAAGGGGGATGGAGTGAGGAGCATACCCCATCCCCCCTCGCCCCTTCCTTGCATGCGTTGGAAGCAACGAAGAAGCACCGGCGCTGGCCGGCTTGGGTGCTTGGGTCGCTACTCTGAAGCAAACTTTGCTCACCAAGCTCTTCGCAGTCTTTTCCCTTAACTTCTGCTTCGACGGCGCAGACTGTGACGAACCAAGACGCTGTGACAGCGGCAGCATGCCGGCGAAGTGGAAGCTGAATGTGCTGCAGAGATATTGCGCAAGAAGCTCCCACCGGTGACACTGAAACTAATCCACTAAGAAGGGGCTTTGCAAAGCTCTGGCCCATTTCAAGGATGCCAAGGAATGTAAAACGTAAACAAGCCCCTCGGCATCTCCTTGCACAAAATGACAAATGCCCTCTCAACCGTGCTTTGCGGCGCCACGTGTTCGAAGATAGCAAGCCTTGTGTAGGGTAGGGACGTCAGGACAGAATTTCCCGCTATGAAATAATCATGCTATTGCTCTCTTTCTCCAATTGTTGGCCCAAAATACCTGATCAAATTCTTTTTCACAAGCCTCTTTCTCTAAGAAAGACAAAGACAGCGAAAAAAGTATTAGAGACATATTTGTTCCTGGGGTAAATCATTTATTCATAATAATAATTCCCAGAATATATGATACAATGAAACGTTGATGCTTAAAAACAAAACTTACAGAGTTAAAGCGTTTTCAGATTGCTGAGAAAGCGTAAGTTTTTATATGAGTTTGATTTAAATGCGCAACGCAGTGAAGAAATCATTTAATCTTGTTCACGCCCATCATATTTCTTTGCTTGTTTTTGGCTTTAAGTTGGTTGAACCAAAATTGGCCATATGCCTCCGGATATGTTACATATTACATACCATTAAGGCACATCACTAGTGCCTTTTCTAGGGATGCCTCCTCACTGATCTCAATGCTTTCTTGCTCACAGCCGCAGATGAGGAGCCTTGTTTCCCCCCAGACAGTGCATGGTCTTATTAAGTCACTTGGGGCAACCAGAAAAAAAAGAGGTCTTAATACCGAAAGTATAATACTTTAGAGGTGAAAACATGTTTCTTTTAGACTAAATGTTGTAACGAAGGCTGCTTACTTTTTCACTGTTTTAACACTGACTGCACTTCTGACATTTCTTCTACTGACTGCTCTTAAAATGTTGCGGTTTGGAAGTTCTCAGAAGTAGGCAGTAGGGGAAAGATGGTTAAATTACCGCAGAAATGAGAGCATGCATGGTAAGCCTGTATCACAAGCACACTTATAAAGCGACCTATGAAAGCTCAGAAAATTTCAATATTTTCAATAAGATCAGGAAAAAGCTTTTTCAATTTTTGTTCATGTTCATCAATCCTACATTCAAATTTTTATTCGTTTTTAATTGTGACCTGAAAAACAAAAAAGAAAACAATGGGCAAAACGCATTTAGGTGAGACATATAGCTGTAACTGACTTTATTCCATCATGCTCTTCATAAAAATAAAGCTTAAAATTTTGAACACAAGTAGCAACACTTTCGATAAAGCCTTTTAATTCCTAAGAAAAAAATGAGCTAGAAAAACGTAGTTACGCTGAATTCCCGACCCAATGGAGATGCAAGAAGATGCAACTTTTGACAAGAATGACATTCTACGTGAACTTATCACACGTGAATTCTCACTGCGGGCATAGATGGGTGTGCAGCTGGAAATGAAGAGCTGCAATGGACAGAGTATATTCATATTCATTGAACACAGTCACACTTCCTCTCTTTAAAGCCCAATATGTCAAATATGAGGAGCTACACTAGATAGATATCCTAATTCAGAGTGCAATTCAGGTTGCAAATTAAGTAGCACGTGTGGTTACAACCTCGAATGCAGCGCTTCGGAGATGCTGGTTACTGTCAGTCGACAAATAGCTCACAAAATTATGAATTTTCACTTTATAGGCACCGGTATACTATGAGAGGCATACACGGCATATGACATTGATGCGCCACTAACAGAGTTCTAAATCATGAGAAGAAGCACGGTGCAAAATGCAGAGTGGCAACTCCCAGCTCGCCACCCTGGCCCGCTGAGAAATGGCAGCGGGCACAGAAAGAACAACAAAAGAGAAAATAAAACAACAGAAATCGGGGGAATATTGTACTTTAGCAGAATAAACTGACCAATTCAGAGGAATTCAACAGCAGGGTGTTAAAGCTTGTTAAAAAAGCACGAGGCTGACGGCTCTCTATTTCTATCAACGCTGCTGCGCTCGCGTAAAAGGTCCTTGCTTTCCAATAAATGTACCATAACGGCAAATTTTGTATCACACATCATACAACCACATACCGGAAATCATGACAACTTGGCAGTTAGCCGCTATTTCATAAAAGCGAGCCATAAGCTATGTTCTTACCTGTATATTTCAATCGTCCATGAATTGCAGGTGGTGGACCGCAAAATATCCATTATCCATATAGAAATGCTGCTCTGGAGCCACAGGCAGTGGTGGATTCTCTTTCATATACACTCTCGTAAACTCGGCGCAGTGCACAATGTATGCATACACCACTCGTGGTGCACGCCATGAATGTCTGTAGAAGGGAACATGGCGATACACACCAACTCTGACAATTAGACCGGAAGCTCTGTGCTGCAATGAACGAACGTCGCTCGTGGCAGTCCGCCGGAAAATCCACACCCAAAATGGCCGAGTGCAGTCTTCAAAACATGACGGTCTCCTACAGCCTCCCCAATTAAAGTTTCGCATTCCGCTTAGGGCAGTGAGAAGACGCAGAGCGTCGTTCTCCCTCGCCCACGCTCCGCCAAGATCACCTTATATATCAGGGATGCTCTATTTGGATATTTATAAGCGTGATGAAGAGTTCCCGCGCGAGCGCTCCGCCGGATGCTAAGCGTGTTATTTGCGTTTTTCACGCGTACGCGGCTCACTCACGCTCGCACAAGACAGAACCATGGCAGGCACTCTTGCCCTCACGCTTACATGAGGAAATGTAACGCTTATTTTCGGTCAGGTGGTGCTTGAAACGTCATCCGTGCCTCACTTACATGTGCGTCACGCTTAAACTTGCAGTTTAGCGTGAGATTAAGCATGGAATTTTTTAGAGTGTATGTGTCGATTCCGCATCCAAAGTTCAGCGCCCGCAAGATCGAAGGCGCTTTGGGAGCAGCTGGTGGGCTCTGAAAGCAGCGTTTCCGTTATTAAAATTTGCCTGTAGCGCTGCAAAATGAATTGAGCTTGCCACTACTGAGGAGTAGCTTCGATCGAGTATTTATTTGCTACAATCAAGCCATGAAAGAGTCTAATTAAGTGAGCAAACACCGTTTTACGCAACTTCGTTGTGTGCGCGCATAGGTTAAACTAGTGCATGATGTTTCCCTCAGAATATACTACAATTGTCACTGGATGTTCAGTTTGGAACTTTATTTTTATTATACGCATTATAATGCATGTTCAGGGGCATGGGCATTATAATGCATGTTCAGGGCACCGCATGTTACTTTGACGCGGAAAGCATTGGCATTTCCTGATCTCGCGTGACAGACAGGCTAAGTCGACAAAAATGTTGACCAATCGCGAAGGGCGAGTGCCGGATATTGAGCAGAAACAGATTAGAATCGCTTTACGTTATAGAGGTCAAGGTCACCTACAGATCTTCATGGTAGGTAGTATTTTAATGCTATTACAATAAAATACACTTGGCACAGCAGGCCCTCAAAGAAGGTCCTCGCATTACGGCGAGCGCTAATAATGAGGTCCTCATCCACATGTTGCAAGGTGTAAATGAGGGTCGGTAATACCAAGGTAGAGTTGAGGCCGAGGAATCGGGATTATTGCCAATTAAGGTACCTTGCACTTGATAGTAAGCATATGAAAACTTGTATAATAGAGGATCCAATAACTGCGTTACTAATCGAGCACGCGTACTACCGACAAGCACGGTCCGTGCGTGAGTGAAGAATGGTGTTCTTTAAATGTACATTTCAAAACAGCACGAATTCATTTTCTTACCGTACAATGTCCCCAATTTAACAATCATGTACCACAACAGATCTTTTTTTCTCTTTTTTTTTCCTGAATGAATTGAGCACCACACTCAAACGCTAGTTTTTGAGCTCTGACTCCTCACGAGACATAAGGTACGTGCTTACTGATAACATGGAATATTTATGTCGTTATTACTCAAGTAACTCTTGATGTCACCAATGCCTACAGTGTGATTATTTTATTTACAACTTATATAGACCTTAGTGTCATGCAATTTCAGAATGTATTAATATGAATAAAGTCATTTCTGTCTACATATTATTTTCTACCACTAGAGCTCTGGAGAATAGCGTGATACTAGGGCGGTATCGTAGATGATGACTTAACTTTAAACTGCACTTAGATTTCGAATCAATGCGTGGTGGAGGATAACAGACAGTGATCAATGTCTTCCTGCGGGCCTTACATTCTTTCTTTCGCACGTCAGACATATGGTTGAAACAGAATGATGGGAAGCTTGCCAACGTTTTAGCTCCTAGCGTAATTTTTTTTCCCATCACGACACGTCGAATATAGAATAGCCGAGTAGGTGCATTATCTGTGTTTTGCTTTATTAGTGCATCAAAAATACGAAGATGTGGGAGAGAGGCCAGACAAGGCAGTTTATGCATTGTGTTCACTTTGATTGTCCTTGTCAGACTTTACAGATAACCAGTACTTGTCGTTGTTAGCAAACTGGAGGTCGTTTCTGCGAGTCCTTGAAAGAACATCTAAGTGGCACAAAGAAGCGTTTATAACGGCGATGTCCCTCAAGAAAGCAAATTCATTCCAGCAACTGTCCCAATACTTAGGCTGATAAAAAAGCACACGATTGTATCACTTCTAATCTTTCCGTTTGCTTGTTGTTGCAACCTCAATACTAGTAGTTTACTTTCAGGTGTATTACACAGTTCTATCAGCGACCATTATCCCATTTATGTGCTCCTGAAATGTGCCGCAAATAAACAACACAACCTATCAGCGCAGAATACTGTGCAAAATATTACTCCGGACACCCTCGCGTCCTTTTTTTCTATTCTTTCAAATCAAAACTGGGATGACGTCTTTTCTTCTGAGACCGTAGATGCGGCGTATGAGGCATTCATCACCTGTTTTAAACGCCTGTACCATGATCATTTCCCTGAGAAAACTGTAAAAAAGTCCACTAGAAGTCGTAAGCCATGGATAAATCGAGATTGCCTTAGAATGATTAAAAAGAAAGACCAGTTATACAAGAAATTTATAAGGACCAAGTCCCTTGCTGATCTAGGCAAGTTTAAACAATACCGCAATAAAGTAACGTCTTTTCTCAGAAACGAAAAAAGAAACTTTCTGTGCAATGAGTTTGACAGCGAGTTCTGTGATGGTAGCGCACAAGTTTGGAAAAAAGTTAATAAATTATTAAACTGAGCACAGTCTACGTCAGGAGTTACAGAGCTTTGGTTTGAAGGTGAACGTATTGAAGGTGTTGCACTTGCAGATAAATTTAATACGTTTTTCAAAGATATTGTAAATACCGGTCTGAGTTCAGATTTCGCTTGCAACACTATACGACGGAATAGCAATAGCATATTTTTGGAGCCTACGGATGACACTGAAGTGTGCAGTACTTTTACTTCCTTTAAGAACAACAGGTCTTGTGATATAGATGGCATTCAAATTTCACTTGTAAACTTTGTCCTCACTCTAATAGCACCAGTATTAACTTATATTTATAACCGTGCCTTATCAAGCGGGTCCTTTCCAAAGCAGATGCAGAAATCTAAGGTAATAGTATTATATAAAAGCGGTGATAAAAATAGCATGTCAAGTTACCGACCGATTTCCATTTTACCGCTTTTTTCGAAAGGGTTGGAGAAAATTATTGAAAAACGGTTAATAAAATTTTGCAATAGGTTTAGATTGTTATCAACAGCACAACATGGCTTTTTGCGAGGTAAATCTACCGAATCAGCTTTATTGTCTCAAAAAGAAATTATTCTTAACGCTTTTGAAAATAAAGAATTGTGCATCGGCATCTTCATAGATTTCTCAAAGGCTTTCGATCGCCTTAATCATAATACCTTGCTTAAAAAATTAGACCTTTATGGCATACGTGGCACTCCACTTGAACTACTGAAATCGTACTTGCGTCATCGTGTACAATGCGTTAAAATAGGGCCACATATATCTTCATTTCAAACTATTACTGCTGGTGTCCCACAGGGTAGTATTTTAGGACCTCTACTTTTCATTTTATATATAAATGACCTTGTTTTGACTGTTAGCCAGCCGAAATTTGTAATTTATGCTGACGATGCAAGTTTATTTTTCACAGGTAGTTCCATACAATCTCTGGTTTCTGTTACTAACAATGCTCTTGATAAACTTAAGGAATGGTCTGAAGCAAACTCTTTACTCATAAACACGAAAAAAACTAAAGCGGCTCTATTCAGTACAAGACAGTTTCCCACTCAACCCGATATACATATATACATAGGCGATTCACGTGTCCAGTTTGTAGACACTGTCAAGATTTTGGGGGTAATCTTTAGCAAGACCATGAGCTGGGACACTGAAGTTCAGTTCATTATGAGTAAACTGGCAACGTGCACCGGAATTCTCGCAAAATTTCGACATTTTCTGCCCGAACGCATAAAATTAATTATTTACAATGCGCTGTTTGTATCCCACCTAAATTATTGTTTCTTGGTTTGGGGTACTCCCACTAAAACAAATATTACTAAAATATACATGCTTCAAAAGAAAGCTGTACGCTACATTGCAACGCAGACTACCTTGCTCACACTCAGGAACTGTTTGCTCGTTACCAAATTTTGCCGATTAATACCGTGTACGAATATTACTTAGCATTAAAATATAAGCGTTGTATCCAAAATAACCAGGTTAGTTTTCTTGAATTACCCTGTCTCAGTCAAAATCTTTCAGAATACTCCTTTCGCAGAAAAGAAATTTGGCACATTTCCTTCTCCCGTACAATGTACGGGCAACAGATTCTCCGACATAGCCTGCCCACTGTTTTGAATAAATTATTGTCAAGGGGTATAATTCCTGAAACATGTTCACTTGTTGACATGAGAAGTGCACTAATTCACTAATATCTTCTTTTTGAAAGCCGCGTTCATGTATTTTTTTTTCGTATCTTGCTGCGATGTATCTAGTGTAATCTTATCTTGCTGCTATGCATTTCTGTGGTTTTTTTTCTTACTATTATGCTGTGTTTTTTCTGTTTATGCTTTGTTCACAAACTCATGCATATACGAGATATTTTTGCCCTTGTTAAATAGCCAGAGTGTTACTATGACTTTTACACTTTACGTTTTCGCTGTATGCCTTGTACAGGGGGGCTCAGGCGTCCCTCAAGTGATTGTGTTCACTTTTTGCCCAGGCCTACCCGCATCGTTGATTTTTTGGCGATGTAAATAAACTTTAACTTCAACTTCAACTTCAACAGTGATTCTCCCTAGCAAAGACAGGCGTGGACATTGCGTAACGAGAGAGATGTACTGTTCAAATGAGAATAAGGAATGTCGGTGCGCAGAGCCGGATAGGTGAAACACAACAATCCGTGCGCATGGCCTTAGGTATATATTCTAGCTCGCAGTAAAGACTCGTGTAGTGACATATCAGGAAAAACATGCTTTACACTGTCACCTTCAACACGGACAGAGCGAGGATTTTCTAAAGCAAGCACAGGGCCTCAACTTGCGCAGAAAAGGTAGAGCGATCATTTTCAGCTCAATACTTCGTATATTTGTCGGGTGTCACACTAACTGCAAGCTGCTCTGCGAATGTTATGATCAGACTGCGTGCTACTCCTTCATATATGGTCGTTGTGAAACTCCACAAGCATGCAGACTTCTGTCAGTTTTGACGAGTGCTTCACCAAAACCATTTGACTACGTATTACGTGAACTGTGTCGTTGCTCTCTGTATGCTTTAGGGGTCCTCGCTCTGTTTGTACACATATTTATTTATTTATTTATTTATTCAAAATACCTTACAGGCCCGAAGAATGGGCATTGGGTAAGGGGGAAAAATTGACACAGTATAAAGAGTAAACAATTATACAAAATTATACATTTATACAATGCTTTGTTAATAATAACACAACGAAGAGTCAAGTTTACATAAAGTAAAAAATTCTAAGATAAAAAAAAAAGCATACAAGAAGCAACATAGAAAAGAAGTTTTTTTTTAAAGTAAGAAATGAATGTTTATGCCGTGACGGAATTTTTCTTTGTTAGCTTCAGCTACCAGGATATTGGGAAGGTCGTTCCACAAGCGGATGACACGTGGAAGCGCAGATGAGTTAAAAGCGTCTGTTTTGCCGTAGATGCGCGTGAAAGAAAGATGATTATGCAATATTCGTGAGGTGAATGGAGAAACTTGCAGAGCTATTGGTGATAGCCTTGGAGCAGAAAATGCGGCAGAGCTTTATCGAGAAAATGCGGCAGAGCTTTATCGCAACAGTACGATAATGCGCAACCCGTATTAAATTAGCGACATGGCCAAGTTGATAACCGGCTTCCGCATATATTAAGCAGCCCTGGCTAAGGAATGAACACAGTCAGTGGAAAGCCCAATTCTGCATTTACACAGATTCGAAGTGCAAATTCCTGGAAGCACAATCAAGTACACCCCGCCACAAAATATTACGGACCATGAAATTTGTGAAAAAGTTTAATATCTCCGCAACCTCACAACGCAGCCTGGTACTTGCATTTCAGGCCTCGACTATAATATGCTAACAACATTGTCGTATACAGTTTTACTAGCTACTGCTACAGGCCGCCTTGGAATTAAACATTTTCTGAGATCTCGTGGTCCGTAAACTTTTGTGGCCGGGTGTACCTTTTGTGATCTCTGTCCGCTAATCTGATTTCATTCATGTGCTTTTCATTTCCCTTTTTTTTACAGCGGAGACCTGGCGTTCATCCTGCTCCTAAGCGAATTGAGCACCCCTGCTCGCAACAGCAACAACGACTACCGCGGCAACGGCAACATCATCAACGACAACAACAATAACAACATATGAAGATTAAAAAAACTTCGGGGATAACCAAGCGTTCTCCGAGCGGGGATAATCAACCGCAGCTTGAACGTTCTACTACTGCTGGCTATGTGTGCATAACTTGTTTCGATTCCGTTAGCCACTCGAAACGAACGGCAAACGCAAATAGAGAGAAAGGCGCTCAAAACACCATCAGACTGCCATCAAGTGAGGAGCACTGGAATTAAAAACGAAGCTACATGTATGTTGACCTCTCCTTAAAAGACAGCCGTGCAGCATGGTCATATCATAAGAGCCACTCTGCTGTGAATAAATAAATAAATAAATAAATAAATAAATAAATAAATAAATAAATAAATAACGGGGGAGGAGCAACGAAAATGCCGTGCCGGAGAGCGACAGAACAACGCCAACTGGCCAGGGCCGCCACGGCCATATGGCGATTGCGAAGCATAGAGGATGAAAAATGGAAGATATACGAACGTTGGCATCTGCCGAAGAGCCAGACACTCACCGTGGCCGTATGTGGAGGCGTCTTGTCAAAACAAAGAGAAAGAAAAAGCGGTTTCCGAGTGCGTGAGAACGGCATCCTGAAGCGGCGACGTTGTGGTAGAACCATGCAGCGTCCTCAAAGCAAGGGCTCGCGTCACGAGAACAGGATGCATTGGCTTGTATTTTATTTCATATTTTGTTACTGGCTTTCTTTCCAAATGGCTGGCGCCACGGCTCTAATAACATTCACGAGCGAGCCAGTGCTGTGTTCGTTAAATACTTCATGCTGCTGGCTTCGGCCACTTCAACGGCACTGCAGTTGCTCGCACAGTTGGTGTAAGAATCTGGGGCCCAATTCACGAAGCTTTTCTTTCGTAAGTGTTGTTTACTACTGGATGGACACCTTCACTAATAATAGGTCAAACATCAGGCTTGGTTGATGTTTGTCTTCGAAAAATTCTAGCGTAAGATATTTTTCTTTTTTTGTGTGTGAGTGTGTGTTTGCAGGGATGCGCAGAATCAGTTGTAGTGTCGACGTTGAAGATGCCATCGGAAGCTGGTGCTAGCTCTTCCTTTTATCTATTGGCGCCCGTCCTTCCTCTCATAAATAAAATGTCATTAAAACTGTGTTTGGGCGCCTTGTTTTTCAAGCCCCGTGTGGGGTTTTCCGATATTCGTAAGTTGCCCTCGCATTATAATGCATGAATGCGCTAGGGCTGTGAGAGCGTGTGAGTACCACGCTTTTCATTGCATGATGCATTATGAAGGGGGGAAAATAACGCCTCTGACTTGTAACTGCCAGATTTACGGAGCTCTTTCATATATACGTAAGTTCGCGCTGTTTGTAGCCGACGCATCAAAGGCAGAACATGTGGTAGGGAAGAACGCGATAAAAAAATTATAGTGACGGCGCCGGGGGAACTCGACCGCACTTACGCTATGGAAGCCACCCGCGGTGGTAGATTAGTGGCTATGGCGTTGCGCTGCTTAGCGATCGAGGTCGCCGGTTCAATCCCGGCCTCGGCGATCGCGAGTCAGTGGTGATGAAATGCAAAAAGGTTCGTGTACTTAGATTTGGATGCACTTTAAAGAAACGTTATAGAAGTCTTATAACCTGGGACACTTTTCGACGTCCGTCGATGAGCACGACGTCGTGGGTTTGATCTCGATCGCAGCGACTGCATTTCGACGGGCGCGAAATACAAGAACGCGTCATTACCCGCCGTGGTTGCTCAGTGGCTATGGTGTTGGGCTGCTGAGCACGAGGTCGCGGGATCGAATCCTGGCCATGGCGGCCGCATTTCGATGGGGGCGAAATGCGAAAACACCCGTATTCTTAGATTTAGGTGCACGTTAAAGAACCCCAGGAGGTCGAAATTTCCGGAGTCCTCCACTACGGCGTGCTTCATAATCAGAGAGTGGTTCAGGCACGTACGTAAAACCCCATAATTAAGAACGCGTCATGCACCACTCATTGGGTGCACGTTAAAAAACCCCAGGTTGTCAAAATTATTCCGCAGCCCACACCGCGCCATGCCTCACAATCAGATCGAGGTTTTTGCACGTAAAACCCAAAAATATGGTTTTTGTCTTTCAGCAGTGTCCTGCCTTAGGGTAACTCTACAGTGTATTGAAAGTTTTCAACCTTAACTTTGACGTTGAAGGCTATCACATTATCTTCATACTCACTTATCACATTTGTGATGTTTGCGTCCACGCATATAATAGTGCACTCACTTACTCATACACTGAGCGTGTTCCAAAGGAAGCTCTTAAAAGTCTCGTGCGCATGTTTACATCGTGCCACGATAATGCACGTATGATAGCAATCCTCGGCCTGGCGTAGCACGGGATGCTGATGGTGACTCTTCTACGCTCAAACTGGTAATAATGTGACGCTCCAAATGTGCGACAAAAGAGCACGAAAAAAAACAACAACTTCATGGAATATACTTGTATGCACCCAAACATTAAACTAAGCCGCTGACATTCGCGTTTCAGAGATATAAAGCTGCGTGTGAGTTATTCCATAATTTTTTGTTCTAAAGGAATCCTGTGCCGCAGGGTATTCCTTCACGTTACGTGATATTGACGGTTCCGTCACCCGATGGTGTTATCCTACATTCACAATGCACTGCGTGCGAATTTTAATTAAATCGACTAGGCTTTTCACTTCAACAGTATTTGTAAAAATGTATGGGCTGATAAAGGTTTCTTCAGTTCTACTTGAGCGATAAGGGATAGTTACTGACTTAACATGTAATTAGAGCCCTAATAGCTAAGCGCCTCGTTCAACTTATCCGTGTCATCATTTTTAGGATATCCTAAGCCATTTGGACAACAAACTCCCAAAATAAGAAACTTGGAACGCCTAACTCAAAAGTATTCAGCACACAAAGCCAAAGAAGCACTGCTACACTTTCCTAAACACGACTGGACTGTGCGACAACCTTATAAAAAAATTCTGGGGTTATAAATGCCAAAACTATGATTTGACTATGAGGCACGCCTTAGTGGGGTACTTCGGATTAATTTGGACCACCTGAGATTCTTTGCCGTGCACCTAAGCCTAAGTACACGAGAGATTTTTTTGCATTTCGCCTCCGTCTAAATGGGGTCGCCGGGGCCAGGACCGAACCTGTGACCTCGAGGGCAGCAGAGCAAAGCCACTGCCACTGGCCTATCGTGGCGGGTAAACCCTTTGAATGCCACGCTAACGTTGTTGCGTGCGCGCGCGTCACTTCTTATAACCTTTATTTATTTTTCGCCTCCCTTTTCCCCTTCCGAGATGTAGGGTAGAAAACGAGGTGCAGCATGATTAATATCCCTCCTTTCCTTCTCTCTCTGAGTATGCCACTCTATGCCACATAGGCCGCACAGTAAACGGGATGTTTTTTACTGATCTTTTCAGGAAAACAATCAAAACTTCTGGATTTCTTTTTCCTCTAATATGTGGATAAACCGCAAATAGCACGCCACACACTTTAGGCTGCCATGCCACGGGAAAACGTTGCCATATGTAGGGGATAGTGAAGGTACATACACTCTAACCACGGTAACTTATAATAGAACCGCGCATTTTCGCAATTCTTGTATACGTATAAACAGAAATTACATCCTTAAGGAATGTGCCGTTTATATAACTACATTTCAGACAATTGCTGATAATTTAAATGTACATTCTAAGCAGGGTAACTTATAATAGATGTGCGCATTTTCACAATATTGTATACATATAAAGTGAAATTACATTTGAAGAAATCTGCTGTTTAACAGAAGTATAAGCTAAATTTTCACATTTCGGTTCTGGCTATGTTACCTGTAGTATCCGTAGTCCCTATGCCTGCAAATTAAACGTATGAAGTACTGTTAGTGTGACCTGTACACATACAATGATTCACGAGGTTTGTTTAGAGAAATCGAGCTGTTGAATATTCGCAGTTTATTTATTAGCCATTCTCCAGAGAACCTCAGCCGTTGAATGGGAGGGCCCAAGAAAGATAGGCTGATATATACTAAACTTACATATTAGAATCTGCCTCAGTGATTGATGGTTTTGTGTGTGACTAATACAATAAGCACTGACTAAAACAACAATTTGGGAACCCAGGCACTTCGTACTTGGGGCTATAACCTCAGCACACCTGCCAAATGCAATAAGCTTTCACAGGCATGAATTATAAATTTTATTATGTACGCCAAATTATTTACACAGAATGTAATAAAGTCAGTTGAAGAAATACAACCTTCTCGCTATTTTCAATTTAGGACAACTAATGAGAAAATTATCATATATACTCGTGTAATGGCCGCAGGTTTTTTTGCTGAGATTTGGGGTGAAAATCGGAGGTGGGGCCATTCCATAGGGAAAAAAGAGACATTTCTTTTTCGTAAATATTTTCCGTCGTACTTGCCTTTATTGGACTAGAGTACTCGCTTGTACTGCCTCTGTCTATTCTTGACTATTCCCGTAGCGCGTCACCTGCCGGCTGGAATAAATGGCGACGCCCCACAGACCAGCGACGGCGGCGTCTCGGAGGCAGTCGCTAAATCTGGAAGGCTGTGCTTTTGCTACCCGGAGTTGCCGAGCTTTCGGCACCTCCGAGTAGCAAAGCTTCAGAATTCGCGCACCAGACAACAGGTTATACCGCCAACCTACTCAAAAATCAACCTTGCGGCTTATTATTATTATTATTATTATTATTATTATTATTATTATTATTATTATTATTATTATTATTATTATTATTATTATTATTATTATTATTATTATTATTTGCAAAGTTCTGGGTTCGGCCTTTACAGGAGTACATACCGGTACGTATAAGTGCTCCACTGATTTCAAAATTACATAGCCTTAACCGAACAGGCGGTACAGCTCCAAAATTTACTGCAGCTAAAATGAAACATCACATTATATATAATAAGTTCAAGAGGAATTATCGGAACACAAATGGCACACAGTTTATGTCGGAGTCAATC
The DNA here is from genome assembly GCF_023375885.2 of Dermacentor andersoni. Classification (NCBI taxonomy): domain Eukaryota; kingdom Metazoa; phylum Arthropoda; class Arachnida; order Ixodida; family Ixodidae; genus Dermacentor; species Dermacentor andersoni. The sequence continues at coordinate 102,103,348 of NC_092814.1, forward strand.
TGTTGCTAGGAACATTACAAACAAAACTGAGCATATAATGTAAATCACGCTATTTTTGGAGCCTTACGACAATTATAAACTTGTGCTCCAGTAAAGGAATGAACAACACTTCGCAGATTTTCTGTCGGTTAAGCTGGAAGTACACAATATTAGAAAATGTACAGCTTCTGTGCAAACAACGTACACCGCTATTGCGAGCACATTACACCGGTCCCAGTTCAGCCACACAAAACTGAAATTGGAATATCTTTTGTCAACACTAGCTCGAAAAAGTGCAACTGTAAACACTGGTATTGAGTTAATAAAATCCAAGTTTGACCCGGGAGAGTAACTCCCCGATGTCGGATGTCCAGCCTTGAACACTTGCGCGATGGCTGTAACATTAGCGAACGGTCTACGGTTCCTCTACGCCACCATGCATCACTGACACACGGCTGTGCAACGGTCGGATCCGAAATATGGCTCCATTTATTAACATGCGAAGAGCCCCATACATCCTCTTGTTCCTTGCGTGTGTGCACGAAACAAATGCGCAAAACACGAGAAAACAGGCGACATAAAGCGTGAACATAGCGCAATTGCACCGCTCCCCAGACTGCGACATGCCGCGACCGGCAAGCCTTCCCAGCATGCACCTCAGATATGACTCGACCTTGTTCAACGGCTATACGTTACACGGCTCTTTCCACTTTGTCGTGTAAACGGAACACGATGCTACTGTGCCGAACTAAATGTTTCTGCATAAAAGTAACATTCCACCGGGCACCAAAGTTGCTCATATATTTCTCCGGTAACGTTGATGTCACTCGTGTCACCTCTAGACATACCACAGAAACAATAAAAACATCATAACCATACGAATGTTACCTCTGTGGAAAAGTAGCAGTATGGCTGTTACTTCTAAATTTGAAACCTCACCTTTATGAACATTACAGTGATTAGAGTGTACGACCAAGTTTCAGGTAGGAAGACTCGGCGCGGTCCATATGACTCTGTTTAGCCTTTCAAAACCGAAGAATCCGAAAGTGTGAAAATCGGAGCAAGTTCTTGCTCGCAGTCGCCGGAGAAGCGCCTTGTCTGCGGGGACCCACCGCGTCTTAGCAATTGAGTGAGCGAGGCTTGGTATGCCAATAGGCAGAGCGGAAGAGACTTGATCAGCTTCGTTTATTTCTGTGTACTGCCTCCAAGCACTCGAATTGGCTATCTGATTATATCAGTGGTAGTTGGTATAGAATGCGGCTTGTTATCAGTGCAGCATCAAGTTCCAGCGTAGACATGATATGCCTACCGAAACGTACAACTGCCATGCGACGAAGTGCGTTGATCTATTGCATTGATGCAACCACGACACCTTCAACCACACGCCTCCAGGATTGCTTCTTGTCGATGGTGACGCCCACGAACCGAACACTCGCTGCAAATCGGATGACCTATATGTACGGCGTCAAGGACGTTGACCTCCACCTCACTCCTGGAAAAAGTATGAAGGCGGATTTTTCCGTTGGTAAGGGTAGGCAAAGCTTCGATAAGTGGCGTTGAGTGACGAAGATTGCACCCTGGGCTATCCATGCCAAATGTCTGTGCTGGCTCCGATGTACTTTGCGTGTCATCCGTAGTGGTGACCTAAGAATGAGTAAATAAGCACGAACATAGCAGAAAAGCAGAGACAAGTTCTGCTAACGAAAATATGCACTCGCCGCGGGGCCTCAGTGGCTATGGCGGTCTTCTGCTGAGCACCAGGGGCGCGATCGGGGTCGTTGTACGGAGCGCGCGTTCGGTTAAGCCGCGCGCGATTGGCCTGGGCCGCGGCGACTTGCCGCGCGAAGTCGGCGGGAGGCAAATCGCGAGGTATCCGAACAACGATCCTCGATCGCGCCCCTGATTGTGGGTTCAATTGCAAGTGTGTTCAGATTGGCGTGGAATGCCAAAATGCTCGTGTACGCAGGTTCAGGCTCACATTACAGAACCCCACGCGGTCGAAGTTAATCAGGAGCCCCGCACCAACGGTGTTTCTGATAGAGCTCGTGTGTCGCTCCTTGGACCATGGGTGTGGGCGTCACCTGCGCAGTAAGCAGCAATGGCGTTGTTACAGGGTCATTTCACGCCAAGTGTCTCAGACGTGTCGTTCAAACATCACAGAGCGTGCTTTAAAATATCACGGCACCCGTCGTGGTTGCTTAGTGGCTATGGTGTTGGGCTGCTAAGCACGAGGTCGCGGGATCGAATCCCGGCCACGGCGAAATGTGAAAAGACCCGTGTGCTTAGATTTATGTGCACTTTAAAGAATCCCAGGTGGTCTAAAATTCCGCAGTCAACCACTACGGCGTGCCTCATAACCGTAAGTTGTTTTGGCACGTAAAACCCCATAATTTAACTAAAAATATCACGACAATTTACAGCCTTGCTCAGAGTAATTTCGAAGGTAATATTGCCGGAAAAAGTTGTCACTTCACGTGCGGTAAAAATTTGCTCAAGTACTAAAAACATGGTCCTGCAAAAATTATCTTAACATATATGTTAGTGCTTCAGAACTTCGCCTACTGAACCTACGAGGATGTGTTTTCAATATGTAAAGGGGATTATTGGCAACTTCCGTCAGAAAAAGTGCCCTAAAAGTCACTAATTCTGACAAAAATATCCGAACTTGACCATATTATTCTGAAAAAACTATTAAGGATTTGTTTGTTTTAATTACTTCAGGGAGTTGTCCCAGAACCTTGTGCTATACTAAATTTATCTTGGCGCCTATACACTGAATGAATTTTTCGACATATGCCAAACATACAGAAACTTTGATTTTGATCGACTTTTGTTTAAGATTTCACAATGAAGTACTCCTTGTAAATATATAACACGAAGTGCATTTTATAGGCCTATTTGTTTTCGTTTGATTTCCGCCAATATATGATTTTTACTTTTGCTTTAAGTGAGATGAAAATCTTTTACCTTTGACGTGTGACCACTTCACCGCAAAGCGCAGCGGCTGTCTTGCTTCAAACAGCCGGCACGTGCAATTTTGTAGTGCAACGGGACGTCGAGCACGTCAGGACTGGATGGTGTTGCCAATTGCAATTAACTATTATAGAATTTCTCTTTGTGTTCTGTTCTTGTCGTTTCTCCCGGATTGCGCAAGAAGCGGATAGATTGGGCGACATCTACCGAGTTCATTTATCACATCCTGTCTTTCTTTGTACATTCCTCTTCACACTCCTGCCTCAGAAACTTCCAGCGTGCGTGCTTCGTCGTGTGCACGAATGAAGCCTTGATAATAAGCTTGTGCATGAATTGGTCATAGTTTTTAAGAAGCCTACCCTAAAACATCCTATGCGTGTTGCACAGAAAGGATGTACACCTAATCGGACCATAGTGTTATGCTAGAATTATAAGGTTGCCGCAGTAAACAGACTTCATTTCTAACTCAAAGCTAAATTTTACAACAGCCTATGTATGGTCGATGCTTAGAAGGAGAATGATGGATGTCATCTTAATCGGCGTAGCTGTACGCATTTATCGCGACTACAGTCGCAGAACTTCGGAAACACTTTTACCGGTGAAAAGTCAGACCACTGTGGTCCAGGGTCCGGGCGTCATATATATAGAGCAAATAGCTTCTTCGGCAAGGTAAAATAGAAACAGTGCGAATGGGGCAATGTCGACGGACTACATTTCGAAGAAGCGTCAGCGATCGCGACATCTCACCCCATGCATATTCTACTCTTGGGGTCTCTTTTCCCAACGTTAAGTGGCGGTCTGGAAGCGGCGAAATAATAGTGCCCGAGACAAAGTTCCCGCCGCAGCGAGCGTAAGGAAGTAAAAGTTCCCGCATTCGTGGGAGGCTGAGTGGGACGACTCGTCATTATCACTGCGCACGCCGTCGTCGGCGACGAGCATGGGTGAGCCATTTAGAGCCAGCCCCAATAAATATTCCTTTCGAGCGAGCCAGAAGCGGATGGCGGGAAGGGAGCAGGCGAGCAGCATTCCTCGATAGGCCGCGTGCTCAATTGGCAGCCCTTGAAAACAAGCCCTCCCCGAGCGCCGCTTTCGTGCCCCGGCTCCATGAGTGGGGCCTTTGACGAAACGTCCAGCCCGCGCCTCTCCGCCTTCAGACAGAGCGCTCCGCCTGTCCGCCAGCGGATCGATGGAGCAGCCGGCGCTCGCCTACAACATCGATCGCGCGTGGCTGGCGGTGGCCGCAGTTGCACCTGCCGGACATTGTCGTTGTCTCCCCAAAGATGAACAGCGCTCGGCATAGAGGGGCAACCCCCGCGGGCTTGGCCCTGCGCTCGCGCCCCCGGCTTCCGGCCTCGCGTCGCAATCTGATTGAAACGGCCATTGTCTCTTTTATGGCCACGGTGTGAGCGCGGACACGTTAGCACCCTATGAAGCACGCCATTATGCGCCTCGGGATGGCTTGTGTTGCCTCGACGAGCAAGCGCCATGGAGCAGCTTCAGTTAAACAATCACTGTCTGAGGCGTTATTCTATCAGCATGCATAGGCTATTCCTTTTCACATGTAGCTTTGGAATGAATCGCACACAATTGTATAGTGCAGTTATCAAGGGAAGCAGAAGCAGTGAGGTCGCCCTGGCGAGCTAACATTTCGCACAAGATATTGACGCGTGTATTCTATGCAGACGACGACGACGATGGGAGCACTAACGGACTCCGCCTATAGTGGGTCAGAGTGACATTGGTTGATGACGAAGAAGACGTGTCTCTGCTCTGTTTTGTTTTTGAACAGATTGTCCTGTTGTTCGTGAAGAACGTCTCCCTGTGTTCTGCCCGCGTTGTACCGCGACAATATTGTATGCGACTATACTGCAACTGAAGGGCATTCTCTGTAGTGTTTGACAATAACAAGCTCCTGTAAACAACACGTGGACACAGTTTGCAGCACTTTTTTATGACCTTTCCTGATTAGAGCGCAGCTATAAAACAGCGGTAACAACACTCGCTATGCGGTGGCTGTTGTCATTATTACTTGAACAAACATTGTTTCGCAGCAAGTGAGGTGGTGTAGGTACAGTGCATCAGGCACCTGGCATAACAGCTATTCCTGCGTGGCATGTACATGCTAGCTAGTTCCTAATATTAAAGAATAAAGAAAAACAACGTAGTCAGCTGGAGGTCTTCAACGGGTCGATAACACATATTGAGTCACTAAAAACACGCAAGTTAGTCATTCAGTGCATGCAAGTAAAGGGAAGCCGTAAGAACAACGGTATCAGCATGCGCAAGAAAAGAACTATAAGGATTGAGAGTACGGCGCGCGGCACATGCTTGATGATGATGATAATACCAATTGGAAGCATCCTCGCGTTGCTTGCAGTTGTGGATGACACGGGTGCTTGTTTGGCAGGCTCACCGTCATTGCAAACTGAGAGGGGTTTGCGAAAGCACGTATTAACTGTCGACGTTTGGGTGCTGTAGTCCATCGCAGTTCAACCAGGCCTACGCTGACGGAAAAGGGGGTGGCCGGTAAAGCAATTTTATCCTAGCATTTATGCTAAATATAATTGTCTGACACTTTCTTGCTGTTGAAGAAAAATAAATGGAAAAGCCGAGTCAATATTTACATCAATTAAAATTAAATTATGGGGTTTACGAGCCAAAACCACGATCTGAATATGAGGCACGCCGTAATGGGGGACCTCGAGCTAATTTTGACTACCTGCGGTTCTTTAACGTGCACCTAAATCTAAGTACACCAGTGTTTTGGCATTTCGCCCCCATCGAAATGCAGCCGCAGTGGCCGGGATTTGATCCCGCGACCTCGTGCTTCACCAAAGCCAACAGCAACAGCAAAGCCACTAAGCAACCACGGCGAGTAATTGTACCTCACTCTTTTGAGAGCAATTCTTTTGTAACAAGACAGAACTGCACCGCACGTGTAAAGAGTGCGTCAGACTTGGGAAAAGACACAAACATATGCAGGGGCCGTATAACGTAAAGCTATTCCATTCTTCTTTTATTCCAATCCCCTCACGTAAAATTTACGTAACCGCCGACGCAGCATCGGGCGGTAGCCCGCAGTGGTGTTTGAACAGTCCAATCAAGCGCTCTTCTCGTTTATAGGAGGACACGTTAGTTTGCTTTCAAAGCGAATAGCACCGCCTACCTTAACAGAATTTCCTTATATAATTGACTGACACGAGACGAGGAGCGCGCAGAAGTACGGAAGGTTTCGTTGGGGCCGAGCTAGTGCAGTGATAGTAGATAACCGGATGAGGAGGGTGGTGCCGGCGTCTGGGATTGGTCCGCTTCCCCGTGCTTAGCTTGCGGTGGCTGGTCGAAAATCACGGCGACGTGCAACTAGAAGTTAAAAAATGTCCTTGAAATTTTTCTTCAGCAAATAAGAGTTGGCTTAGCGATGTCTTATATGTGCCAAAAGGAAGGAAGGAAAAAGTGGAGAAGGAAGCCAGGGAGGTTAACCAGTTTAGCTTAACCGGTTTGCTACCCTACACATGGGAGCGGGATGGGGGAGATGAAATACGGGGAGAAGTGATAGAGAGCACATAACACGGCACACACATCGTTGGTTACAGTCTGTCACTCTTGCGCGGTACGTGACATTACTGTCACAGCCGCTTGTCCAAGCCCGTTTCCTTCATAAACCGAAGTAGACCTTTCGTCGCCTTCACCTGCGATGTCTTCTGTCGGCGGCATGTGAAAATCGTGTCGAGGGACAATGGTCTAGTGTCAAGGTGCGCTAGAACGGATGCCAGGGAGTGTCGCTGAACTTTATATTCAGGAAAGTTGCACAGAATGTGTTCCAGCGTGTCCTCGCAAAGACAGGCATTGCAGAGAGCGTTGTCAGCCATTGCAATGCGAAACGAGTAAGATTCGTAAAGGTTCGACAATGATATAGTGCTATGCAAAAAATGTAAAGAAATCCATTCTCGCCGGCTGATCCGAGTAGCCAGTGCCAGAACGCTTGGCGGGAAGCCATCTTCTATTCCTTTCAGAACGGGGCGTTCACCGGCATTTCCGGAAAGAAATTCAGTTTTGTTCGGCATATTATTGCATCTTAAGAGTGCGGATGTCACTTTGATGTGTTGAGTTTCCGTGGTTTTGTGACATCACGTGACTGACAGGCGAAGTGGCGCAGCGCGAAATAATTTAGAACAAAGGTGGGATAATGACAAAAAATCCGTTGAATCGGAAACCGATTTTCGCTCTTTTGTTTGGCCTAATTAGGCACAATCAGTGTGTTTACGCCAAAAATATTTGACCAATTGTGGAGTGCTAATGACAAAAATGAAGTAGAAACAGATTGGAATGGGTTTACGTTATTACGCCCCCGCAGCAGACTGAGTACGACGAGAACAAAAGACGGAACAGCAACTTGTGTACTTCTTACCGATACTAAGTTAAATCAACAGACTCACAAAGAAAGAAACAACATGGATGTGGCAAACATGGGTCCCACCCATTTCGTTTCCTTCTTTGTTCGCGTGTACATCTGAGTTCGGGCTGCCAGTGACCTGACGGTGGAAGAGAAACCGCAAGTTGGGAGGAGATGCACGATCAAAGAGTGGAGCTCAATGCTGCAAAAGTAAAGCCGTGAATTGGGCGGGGTGCACGCTGAAACACATTATTGCAAGAGGGAATGCATAAAAAGTGTTCGCTGTATTTGTGGTTTTTAAGATAAAATGCAGGGTGCACATGCAAATTAGTGGACTAAATAGTGAGCCTTAATAACTGTATGTTTTGAAGCATGAGTTTGTAATTGACCAGGATAATCAATATTTATCGAAGCCAACTTAGCTGTGATAAATGTTCAACATCCTGGTCACGTAAAACCCCATAATTCAAGATATGCACTTAAGAACTGGAGGTTTTAAAACGTTTTTACTGTCTTCAGCAGTTAATGGCTCAAAAGTGGGGTTTGGCGTCCGTTGTTTTCGTTACGGAGTCGCCGTTATGCCGCTGCAGTCGTCGTGTCACAGCTGCCGTGCCGCTATTTGCAGGCTTCTCACCTCATCGTCAGCTATGTTCACCATATGTAGAAAAGAAACGCAGCCTTGACCCCGCCGACACTGAGGATTGAACTCATGCTGCTGCGGCAACATGCAGTTGTGCACAAGACGGCCTAACACTGCAGCCTTCACTCTAGGCAGTTTGTGTGGCTTCTTGCGCGCGAAGAAGTCTCTGAGAATTGCCTCGTCTGTGCGTGGCCACCTCAGCATGTATTTTGGGGACTTCGTCAGAGGCGGACGACGACAAAATTGTGCACATCGAAAAGAAGTTGTAGGTCTATTGTAATAAATAAGTAAATAAATAAATAAATAAATAAATAAATAAATAAATAAATAAATAAATAAATAGTTGAACTCCAGCAGGTGTTCTGGCATTTTTTTAACATGAGGGTAGATGTCGTATAAACGGGTTAATGTTTGTCGTAAAATAGCTAGGAAACTTCTCAACTTTGGTAGTGAGGTTGATTCCGTGCTATGTACGATTGTGGCTTAATATGAACGTGCGCTTTCAAAAAGATTTATTGCTTTGAGGCATCCGTAAGTTTAAGCTTTTCATTTTTTCTGGTGACGGAGAGAGGCTCTGAAATGAAAACTGGAGATGTTTGCCTGGTGGCACGCATAGCATGTTAATCCGAGTGAAAAGAATAATAACTGAAATGATTCACAGAAGCCATGCGACAAACGAGAAGAAAGGGGGTTAACCGAGGGGCACGATTTTTGTTAGTCATGTCAGAGAATCCAACAAACACTGATACAAAGGAAAACATAGGGGAAATTACTTGTGCTTAATAAATGAAATAAAGAAACGATAAATTAATGGAAATGAAAGTGGATGAAAAAACAACTTGTGGTGGGGAAACAGGTGGGGAACGATCCCACGTGCGAAGGTTGTGCGAAGGACCCTTGGTGTCAGTGTTTGTTGGCTTGTTAGGATAATCCATGCGATAGACACATAACACACGCAACACACGTAACACACGACATACACATGTAGATTGTATCGTTGAGACCCGTTTCTCGCAGAAAAGTTAAAATTGCCTTCGTAGCGCGCGATGCATAGGCGCCCCCTAATCAATGGTCCAGGTATACATCGTGTGGCTTAAGGTGAGATCGGTGAGGCACATTCAGTGCAGACTTTATGACGCTTCTTTTGTGTGTCAAGAGGCTGCAATAGCAAGTGAACTACGTCGTCTTGTGTACACAACACGCAGGTGATAATGGCGATCCTGCCCGCTTATTTTTATGCAAGAAGCGATTTGCATTGGCTATGTTCCGAACAATACGATGCAGACATGGACCATGAAGCCTGGCAAAGCGGGCATTCTTTTCTTTTCTTTTGCAAGCCTATCCCAATTTTCCATGTCAAGGCCAGTTCACATGCGAGAATCGCACATCGGGTTGTCACTGAGTACAAACTGGTGTGTACTGCTGCTCCAAAACATACATATACGTGAGTGTATATATATATATATATATATATATATATATATATATATATATATATATATATATATATATATAGATATATGTGTGTGTGTGTGTGTGTGAACATATATAGTGAGTTGCTCCTCAGAAACCAGTGGCACGGTCAGGAAGCTAGTTTTGAGAATAATGTATATAAAGGTATTGTTTGTGAGGTAACGTTGCGGCATTTGTACGTTTTGATTTTCTTCGCGGTTTCGTTGTTGGAATGTTTGCTGGCTTTAAATAAGTTACCCCGTACCTTACCAGGGGCGCTATAACGTAAAACTATTCCAAATTTTTCTATTCCAATTCTGCTATCAGCCCTCCACGATTGGTCAAAAACTTTTTTCGACCACCCCCACTTCACCTGTCTGTCACGCGACGTCACGAAAACCGCAATACCTCCCCATCTGATATGATGTGTACACATTGATTATGCATGATTTGACAGAAAAAAGAAAAACAGTTATTTCGGATTCGACCCCTTTTCGCCATTAGCCCTCGGCTATTGGTAAAAAGTTTTCGGGCTGCACCCACTTCACCTGCCTGTCACGCGACGTCACAAGACCGCAAGAACTCACGCGTCAAAGTGACGTGTACGCGATAAAGATCCATTAATATGCCGAACAAAACTGAATTTTCTTCGGAATAGCCGCAGGCTGCCACGTTCCGAAAGGAATAAAAGATGGCTGCCGCCGATCGCTCAGACGCTGGCTACTCGCACCTGCCGGAGAGCATGGCTGTATTTGCGTATAATAAATCTTCTTGCGTGGCCGTGTAACGTTTTCGAGCACTTTCGGCACGTTTACCCCCTCATTCTGCCAACTCTTCTTTGCTGAGGGTCCGTTTTAGCATCATTCTTAAGCTTCCGTTGCATGCTGCCGCGATTTTCGACCAGCCACCGCAAGCTAAGTAAGGAGAAGCCGACCAATCGTAGACGCCGGGACCACCCTCTTCATCCGGTTATCGACTTTCAGTGCAGTGGCTCGGCCCTATCGAATCCCTCTCCACTTGAGCGTTCTCCTCGCTTCTTGTCAGCCAATTAGATACGACAAGCCGCTCAGTGTAGGCAATGTTATTCGTTTTTCAAGCAAACAAAAGTGACCTCCTATGAACGAGGAGAGCGTTTGATTGGTCTGTTCAAACAACCCTGCGGGTGACCGCCCGGTGCTTGCGTTGGTGGTTACGCAAATTTGACGTCAGGAGATTGGAATAGAAACATATTGGAATAGTTTTACGTTATAGGGCCCCATGCCTCTGTGCTCTTTCTGTCGAGTTAAGTGCGCAGTCAGCTTCATTTGCGCCTGATGTCATTTTCTCGGTTATATGTTTATAGGTATCACTACTGATTTGCTGAAGTAGCCCTAGTTCTTCGTGGTCAGAATAACTTAATCCTTCATAACGTCGCCGCAATTGGAACAGTAATTGCGCATTCTGGAATACCCCAACGACGAATACCCCAGCACGAGCCCTATGGACCTCGGCGCTGACTAGTGTCTTGGCTGAAGCGCTTCAATATGTCCCACCACTGCAATCATTTGGTCGCTTATTGCAGCCGCGCGATGCTTGAAGGTATTTTAAGCTCTCGCTAGTACACCAACGGCCAGGCTAAAACACCAGGTATATCCGATGTCTTTTAGTAAAAATTTATACCAAATTGCTCTGATTTGAAATAAACAGGGTGCTGTGTGCTCACTTGCCGTGTCATAGCACATCAGAGCCTCCCGTCGACCGCTTTCAGACCACCTTTGATTCTCCTTTTGCGCCGTTCGGTTTCTTGGCCCCCTGAGCGCCTAGTTTCGCCATTGCGCGTACGAAGGTGCTTTAGAATGGATCTCTCGGCTGCTCCGCGACGCCTCCTAATAATCCTCCTCTGGCATCCCTGGCTCCTGTCTCCCATGGAGGGTTACTTGAGGCTAGTTTAGGAGGGGGAAGGGCGGGGGGTGGCTTCAAATCAGCAGTCCTTAAGGTGCCCAGGGCAGGTCAGCGGTGCAACTGGCCAGTAATCTGGATATATCGCGCACATGTTCTCGAGCACCACTTTAGAGGTTTCCGCTCGAAGGCTTGATGCAACTCTCCGGGGCAAGAACAGCAGCAGAATCAAAGGAGAAAAAAAAAGTAATGCCGTCACCGCGCTGCAACCCGGAGAGCTCTTGTACGTGTCTCCACTCCCTCCATCGCCCCCGGTTAGCGTTTTTCTTCCACCCACGGCATAAACGGGGTAGTTTCAAAAAATGAGTTCTTCATTTAAATTGCTGTCGCAATCTATGCTGCAGGCATCGAATTTCGCAATCATCTCAAGCCCGATGACCTCTTTTGGGTTGCGCTTCGGTACTATTGTTTTTTTTTTTTATAGTGCTGACATTTTGTGCATACAGAGGAAGCAGGTAGACGTAGAAGAAATTGTTTTAGGAGCCTGCAAAAAAAAAAGAAGAAAAGAAACGCCCACGTCTCTGCGTGTGCATATTTTGCAAGCTGTCCTCATTCTGCACGCGCTGAGTTTCACTTAATGCGGCCATTTTTTTCCTTGTGTTTAGTTTTGTTCGAACACGGGTAAAGATATACCGGAATACGAAATATATCTGATATTTCTCATTATCTGAGAAAGCGACACCTTCTCGGCCCAGATTGGCAGAAGTATATCTTGGCACCAACGGAATGCCTGCTTCGAAAGCGAAATTCTGCACTCAAATTGCCTCAATTATTTTCTTATGAAACGTGTAACAAGTGTCATCCTTGAAAATACAGTTATTGTCCAAAAAGATGCAGTTTGGCCAATGTAACCATGTGGTATATAAGTTGATCTAGTGTTACATGCATGGGACACGAAACAATTTATATTTAACATAGTATGCGTCCCACGTGGAACAGTGAATCACGAGAATGAAATCCTTCTAGCAACTTGCCCCGTCCGTGTATTAGCCATTGTACTGTGCATTCATGTCTTATGCGCAAGTAATACCGCAGGTGCAAGCACTAATTAAAAAAGGAAGGCTATGCCCCACAAAATCAAGGATAAAATTCGTGCATGTAACATGCCTAAGAACATGTAATCAGAACATGATAAGGAAAGAAGAAGAGCGCGGATACAAGCACTAAAACGGAGACTCGAGGGCATTAGTGACAAGGAGAACATACCGTACACCTATGCTGCTAAATACTGAGGAGTAAACACATACCTAACTAGTGGGGTGGATGACGCAGGGCATGAACTCGCCGCGCTTTCAACGTATGCAAAGAGTGAAATAACGGTGGAATAACTTGGCCTAGCGTTAGCAAACATGACAAGTGCTTCATCAGTAACTGTCGTGATGAATTCGTAAGAGGCACACCGAAGATTCAAGAAAGGAAGAACCAGCAGATCAGCGCTCCAAATTTTACAGAAGTGTGACTTCGAAGATACCAGCATCCTCTGGAAACCGGTGCACGAATCCCTTTCAGGGAACCAAGTGGCACATGCCGCAGCCCGGGAGCATATACACCGGGCAAACCTGCAAGGGTACTTGCGTTCCGGCGTTTGCGAGCAACGAATACCTAGCAAGTATCCCCCGAAATACTCGTACACAACAGGAAGCAACGAAGTTATTATTCATCTGTTCACAGGAAGCTGAATAGAAAACAAGCAATGACGTGGAGAAGATTCCAGGCAGAGACCTATCTCGCGGGACATTTCCCCAGGCCATGTATCCCGTGATCTACAGCAGAAACGGCAAATACTGCCCGGAGGCAGCGAACAACATCGTACAACCCTGTACAACGTCGTATGGGTATGCCGAAACAACCCAAGCATCCCGGTCATTCACGAAGAAATTGCAGATCAAGACCCGAAAATCAGTGGGAGGCACTGCTGACGTCGCAGATCCTCGAGAACCATCTCCGGCTAGTAGACAGGGCCTGGGCGTATGCTATCAGCCATGGCTACCTCGATTAAAGGAATCACCCTCCTCTCAGCCACAAAAACGCACCTGGTTACAAAATAAAGTTCATTTGTCTCTCTCTCTTTACCTCGTCACAGCACACAGAGAGGAACTTAGGCCTAAACATAAGAAGGTATGACGAAGGCGCCATGAAATATGCTAAAGTAATCTCTACACACTATTCGACCCCATGGTTCACAGTGGCGGCTATTCTTCAGCGGGGGATGCCGACCACTTAGCCGAGCCAATTTTTAATTTGCTGCTGTACATTGGCACGCTACACTGCAGGCGCTGAACAAAAATAACGTGAATTGAAAAAAAGAAACATCCGCTAATATTAGCTGACAACATGTGCTTTTTTTTCACACAACATAACGGTTCCAGTCTATAAGACCTCTCTTCTCGCAGCTCTTCTTTTTTGCGTGTCTCATACGCACAAAAATATAGGCAGTCAATATTTACATTCTGTGTTTACCAGATTTATCAGGTAATTTACCAAATACTTTATTTAATTTACCAGATACTATACAGGACAAAGAGCACGCAATCACAATGCTAGCCATTTTCACTATCAACCGTGAGGTAGCAAATTCTGTGCCTTCATTATTTAAATTCCGTTTTCGAAATTCTGTCACTTATCTCGCCAAAAATGGCTCGCTGAGCAAACTAACCACCGAAAAGTCGCCGTTTCACCTGAAAGGCGAAGCATTGATATCAATACCTATGTACATGAAGTAAGGTTTGTATTTTTATCACTCTTAGAAATTGCAGTAAACATTCGCTTACTAAATAAAGGGACAAGCGTTGTGTCACGTACGCACCGGAACACATTAACAAATCTCAATTGATGCTTACGAACACTTGTCACAACGCTGGCGTGATGAAGAGCGCCGGCAACCGGGAGTGAAAGCTTCAGGCCGCCTCTCACTTCACCGCGTCTCGGGAACTTGAGATTACGCGACCTTGAACGCTAGGCGCGTGAGAACACGGCGCGCCTGAAGTCACCAGCCATCTTGGCTTGCCTTTAGCTGTTGCACCCGCTGTAGATTACCTCCAAGATACGCTCCGTGGACAACAATGCGCAGCCACGGCCTGGATGGCGGGGGAGATGCGCGCTCACCGGGAGTACAACGTTTGTCACCGGTTGAAGTCCATCGCTCGGGTGTTAGTTGTTCGCGCCATACAGTCTAGGCGTTATTGTATGTTGTTATTCCTTGAATTTCTTACGTAGACTTTTTGACCTTGGACAAGATGCTGACTTTCTCGTCCCTGCTGACAAGAAAATTCTTAACTTGAGGGAGTCACAGTAAAGCAATAAATCTGAAATCAGGGCCCCTATTACAAAAACTTTACTTACGTCAGTGACATCGGCAATTTGCCATCATTGTGTGAGGCGACCATCCCGATGTGAAGCCAGTCTCTATCGTGAATGGAAGTCGCCTGAATGATCGTCAATGACTCATGCGCTAGAGATGCTATGCGAATACGGACCCACTTCACTCTAGGATTATATCTTCTGTTCTTCCTCTCCATCTTCATGCATTTTTTTTGCTTGTTTTGTATGTTGTGTGTGGCAGTCGCAGCCTGCTCCTCGTTTTCGCTTTCCTGTCAAATGTATATAAGTTTTCAAAACAAATAATAATAATAATAATAATAATAAATTACTGCTTTCTACGTGGTACAAGCGCCACCATGCCATGCCACACATGGCGCTCACAAACCGCTCCAACTCATGTGCACGTACTATAGTTGTGTTTGTTACTCGATCGGGTCACGTTTGCAGTTGCTGTACAACACTTTTCGAAGTTAACAAAAAAGCACTTCAGTTAATTATGTTCTTTCAGTTGCTTTTGCCAACTTCTGGTCAACGCTTCGAAAGTATTTTTCACTCATTCAATACACATTTTGTTCGTCTCTTTGACCCAACAAACATTAGGATGGCTGCACACGTCGCTGAACGCTGACATAACACATCTGTTTCCTGCAGACGATGTGTATTTCCGGTATTTCCAGAATGAACCAGTCCGTGAAGCCATGGTGTTTGGCGTGCACGCTCGGCTGGACTTTCAGGGCTCGGCGTGGAAAAGTAAGAGAGCCAGCGGATCGCGGGGGGTGTCACAGCTGACAGGATTAATGGCACATGCTAATGGAGGAGCCGGCGTTGCGAATGTACCTCGAGACCGAACGAGAGCGTTATCGTGACTCCGTAAGGGAACTCGTTGATTTGAATTGTTTCCGCGACTCAGTTGTTGCCGAACTAATGGCTTAACGTACCCGCACCTCCACTGCAGAGGTCGCAATCTCCCGCCAAACATTGCGTTCATTTCTTCTCTTTCACTGCTGAAAAGCCTAGGCAAGATGAGCACTGAGGACTGTGTATGCACTGTACCGCTGAAGCTTCGTATCGTCACACACTGTCTCTGGCCCCCCCACTTACATTTTATTGTGATAGCAACTATATGGACACTTCGGGCGCATTTTTGCCGTCGCCGTGATGTTCGGTATAAAGTCCAAGGGCGATAACACCGCTGCCGCGCGTCGTATGCTGTATGTGCGAGTGAAAGCACGCGAGGGAAGCCCACGATCGCAGCTCAAGCTGTCGCGCTCGAAGGAGGAAAGCTGAGAGCAAACGCGCCGCCTCCCATCGGGCGAAAGCCTGTGGACGGATGGGAAGAAGGGAGGGAGGGAGATAGGGGCGGCGCTGTGCTCCGGCAGCAACTGTGCAGAGTGATATGGGCTGGACAAGTTTTGAAGTGAGGGAAGCGCACAGTAAAGTTAATTATGAAGAACGACTGAGGAATATGGAAGAAAGCAAATGGGCTGGGAGACTGTTCAGGCATTTGTACAGAAATAACATTGATTCACAGTGGAGGAAAAGAACTAGGAAGCAAGTATGCGGCCTGTATGGTGAGCAACACAGCGACCAAGAACGTCAAGCGGAAAGTCATAGAGGCTGAGATAATCACATGGGTGGCGGCAATGGAAGAAACCTGCCAAAAGTAACTGCTTAAGAGGAAAAAAAGAAATCAGGAAAGAAAAAAATTATGATAACTCAAAGGGAAGCTCATTACTTTTCGAAGCGAGATCAGGGGCGCTATAACGTAAAACTATTCCAAACTTTTCTATTCCAATTCTGCAATCAGCCCTCCGCGATTCGTCAAAACCTTTTCTGACCACCCCTACTTGACCTGTCTGTCACGCGATGTCACAAAATCGCGGTAGCTCCCCATCTGATATGACGTGTACACACTGATTATGCATGAATTGACCGAACAAAATAAAAATAGTTGTTTCTGATTCGACGCCTTTTCGCCATTAGCCCTCGGCTATTGGTCAAAAGTTTTCGAGCTCCATCCACTTCACCTGTCTGCCACGCGACGTCACAAAACCTGAAAAACTCACCCCGTCGAAGTGACGTCTACGCGTTAAAGATGCATTAATATGCCGAACAAAACTGAATTTTCTTCTGAATAGCCGCAGGCTCGCCCGTTCAGAAAGGAATAAAAAATGGCTACCGCCGATCGCTCAGGCACTGGCTACTCGCACCTGCCGAAAAGCATGGGTTTATTTACGTATAATAAATCTTTTTCCGTGGCTGTGTAACGTTCTCGAGCACTTTCGGCATGTTTACAATGTCCTTCTAACAACTCTTCTTTGCTGAGGATCCGTTTTAGCGTCATCCTTAAGCTTCCGTTGCATGTTGCCACGATTTTCGATTAGCCACCACAAGCTAAGTATAAGGCAAAGCAGACCAATCGCAGACGCTGGCACAACCCTCTTCATCCGGTTATCGATTTTCAGTGCAGTGGCTCGGCCCCATCGTATCCCTCTCAACTTGAGCGTGCGCCTTGCCTCTTGTCAGTCAATTAGATAAGACAAGCCACTTATTGTAGGCAATGTTATTAGTTTTTCAAGCAAACAAAAGTGACCTCCTATGAACGAGGAGAGCGCTTGATTGGTCTGTTCAGACTACCCTGCGGGTGACCGCCCGTTGCTTGCGTTGGCGGTTACGCAAATTTGGCGTCAGGAGATTGGAATAAAAACATATTGTAATAGTTTTACTTTATAGGGCCCCAGGATGCCTTAGAAGACGCACTTATAAAGCGAGATATAAGAAGGAATAAGAAGCATGTGCTTGCTGCGGTAAAGCTAGGCAAACGATGGAGCACGTTGTATTAGAATGTGAAGATATCTGCCCAGTGGTCGATTTAGGCATCAGTGGCCTCCTGAAAGCCCTTGGGTTCAGCGAGAGCAGGGGGAAAGTAATCATGTCCGCAAGAGAGATTAGTAAAAGGCGATTGGAAGATTGGTGGAAGAAAAGGAGGGCAACGACAAACAAAGGCGACGTACAAAAAGAAAGTTTACAATAGGGGTTCAGAAACATTGGTTATGGGAATTAATTGTTTTCTTTAACATAGATAGGACATTGGGCAATGAAATAGGAAGAGCTCAGTGGAGCAACCCACCGTCCCGTTCCAAAGGGGATACTCATAACATCCATCCATCCATCCATCCATCCATCCATCCATCCATCCATCCATCCATCCATCCATCCATCTATCCATCCATCCATCCATCCATCCATCCATCCATCCATCCATCCATCCATCCATCCATCCATCCATCCAACTTCGTATTTCGCCACCGTGCGCTAGGGGAACTGACTTACTCACTTTCGCGCGCGATAGGAAAGAAACAGGGGTAGCAGCGCGGGACGGAGGGGAGGTGGCTTCGCCTCCGCCAAGTGCAGAATTTGCCCGGCCGTGCGTGGTCCAAAGCGCCGTATATTGAAAGGGATCTGTTGACGGCTCATACCTTTGTGCGCACTGTGTTCTCGCCGCTCTTGCGTTGTAGGGATGGACAGCACGAAGACCACTTCGCTCACTGCTGCTGCCGTGCTTGCTCAGGCCAGCGTTTTGACAGCGAGTGTTCGCGCTCATTGAGTCTGATGTGTTCATGTTTGTTTGGCGCGCTGACGCCATGCTTGTAAATTAAGTTAGTAAGCGAATGTTTCCCAGTTTATACGGTCGATAAAACTACTATCCTTATACGTACAGCTGTCAACTAATTTACTGTCCCAAGCAATGCTTCGCCTTTCGCACGAAACTGCCAATTTTACTGCGATAGCAATTATATTGCTACACGCGTGGGGTACTTGATTGTTTGAACGACGCGTGTGGGCGCCATCACTCGAGAAACGAGGAGGAAGAACAAACTGCGCTCGCGCTGTGAATCTAACCGGTCAGCGCTGCAACCACTGTTGTAAATATAACCTGTAAATAGCTGCTCATCTTACTGACTCGTCCTTCGCATAACATTGTGGTTGAGGGGGAAAGCTCCCCGTCGTCGCCACGGAGCTCCGAAGCGGCCGCACCGTCGTCTTCTCAGCCATGGCTTCCGATGGAACCAGCCCGTCGCCACCTACACCTGCGGCGCCAACCACAACGTACGTTACGGTTCCAAGTCCCCGTGATCCTGGGACATTCTCCGCCCAAAATGACGTTGACGTCGACGACTGGCTCAACATGTATGAGCGTGTTAGCCAAAGCCACCACTGGGACCCTACCATCATGCTTGCCAATGTGATCTTTTATCTGGACGGGACACCGCGTGTCTGGTTCCGCACCCTTGAGATCGAGCTCTCCAGCTGGAACATTTTTAAAGAGCGGCTTCGCGACCTATTTGGCAACCCGTCAGGTCGCCAACAGGCTGCGTGAAAAGAGCTTGCCACCCGTGTCCAATCGTCGACCGAATTGTATGTCTCCTACATACAGGAAGTGCTCGCGCTTTGCCGGAAAGTCGACCATCACATGACCGAAGTTGACAAAGTGGGCCATATCCTAAAGGCATTGCGGACGACGCTTCAATTTGCTCGTCTATAACGACGTTTCTACCGTCGACGCCATCGTCAAAGAATGCCGCCGCTTCGAGGTAGCCAAAAGCCGCCGCGTCATCCCACAGTTTTCCCGGCTCTCAAACACCCCTGCCACGTCCTCTTGCTCCACTCTTACCGCCACACAACCATGTCAGGAGAACATCACATGTATCGTTCGCCGTGAGATTGAAGCGGCGAGTCCGGCCCCCCTTCATCCACGACCCCCTGAAGGTACCTTTGACGAAGCAGCCCCCACTATTTCCGTTATTCAAGCAGTTGTGCGGCAAGAAATTGCCAACCTTGGCATCCCTACCGCCTGCTCTGTCTCCCGACCTGATTCGGCACCCATTCCCATGTCCACAACCTGTAATGACCAGTATTTCGCTCCCAGACCACGCAATCCTGCTGAATGGCGAACTCCAGACGACAAACCGATCTGATTCCCGCCACTGCCGCACCACCTGGATGCCGCCGTACTGGAGCTCATTCCTTGCTCCTCACCCATACGCCGACGGTCGCCGTTATTCACCTCGCCGTCTGTACCCTATTTCTGATGCCCCTGACAGCCGCTCCTCCGTGCGATCGCCGTCGCCTCAACGCCGTCGCTCCCCGTCACCCCAACCTCGCCCCTTTTCCTCGCCAAACCGATGGACGGAAAACTAGGCCATGCAGCTCTTGGAGTTAGTGCTGCATCACGTTCGTCCTGTCCAAATCTTCCGTTGACGCTCCTCACTAACACGAACCTAATTGAAGTAGACGTAGGTGGTGTTCCGTTTACGGCATTAATTGATACTGGAGCCCAAGTATCTATAATGAGCGCTAACCTATGTCGTCGCCTCAAAAAAGTTCTTACGCCTGCCATCACTCGAGCCGTACGCGTCGCCAATGGCGCCACTGTTGCCGTCAGGGGTATGTGCACTGCTCGCATAGGAATTGCTGGCCCTCAAGTTCCAGTCCTGTTTACCGTGCTGACCAGTTGCCCTTATGACCTAATCTTCCGGCTCGACTTTCTGATGACGCATTCTGCCCTCATCGACTGTGCCACCGGTATACGCTGTGCCTCGAGCTTCCTCTTTTTTCGGACGTTGGCCCCGAACAACCGAGCACCCTCTGCATTACAGCGTTTGTTCGCTTACCTCCAAAAGCCCTAACCTTCGTCGAATTGGCCTCAACGGCAACTGTGCCTGTTGGCGACTATGTCGTCGCACCTATTCGTGATGTCCTCCTGTCGCGCGACATCTCTGTGCCACACTCCGTCGTAACCCTTGCCGCTAATCGGATGTGTGTCTTCATTATCAATTTGGCTTGAAGAAGCAAGTGTTACCTGTGGGCATCGCGGTGGCCACGCTCCGGTCAGTGACAGACGACCACGTCACTGCATTTGCAGCCGACGCGTCTCCAGATCCGCCTGATTACCCGCAGGATGACTTGAACCTCGATGGCCCATTACGTCCCATGGTCGCTACGGACCTCGCACCTGACCAAGCAGCCGCCCTATATCGCCTTTTGTTTTCCTACCGCGACATATTTGACACTGACAATCAACCACTTGGTCAGACGTCCCTTGTTAAGCATCGGATAAACACTGGTGATGCGGTTCCCATTCACCGCCGACCGTATCGCGTGTCCACGGCAGAGCGGCAAGTTATTCAGCAGGAAGTAAACAAGATACTCGCAGGAGGTATTGTTGAGCCCTCGTCGAGTCCTTGGGCGTCGCCGGTCGTGCTCGTCAACAAGAAAGATGGCACGTGGCGTTTCGGAGTTGATTACCGCCACCTAAACCGAATTAATAAAAAGGACGTTTACCCTTTACCACGAATCGACGGAACTCTTGATTGTCTTCACGGTGCCAAATACTTTTCGTCCATCGACAGTCGATCTGCTTATTGGCAGATTTCCGTCGATGAGCAAGACCAAGAAAAGACCGCTTTCATCACTGCAGATGGCCTCAACCAATTCAAGGTTATGCCGTTCGGTTCATGCAATGCCCCCGCCACGTTCGAGCGGATGATCGACTCTGCTTCAAGGTTTCAGATGGGCAACTTGCCTTTGTTACCTCGACGACTTCCTTGTGTTCTCTCCAACATTTGAGACGCACCTTGAGCGCGTCGCAGCTATCCTTGACGTCTTCCGCAAAGCTGGGCTCCAATTAAACTAATCGAAGTGCCACCGACGCATTTCTGTCGTCAGTGTCGGCGTCGCCATGAGGTTCTGTTTAAAGTCCAAGCGAGATAAAATCGTCGCCGCTTGCCGTTTGCTGTATGTGCGAATGAACGCTTGCGAGGGTGAAGGCTGTTTCACATGCTGCGACATAAATGACGAAAATCAGTGCAGTCACACGCGTTGCAATGCAATTTTTAGAGGGCCCATTTCATATGATTGCGATTTCGACAATGCGACTGGTGCAACGCCCAGGGTTGCTTACTGTTAGGTTTCCTGGCACACGCTGCATAATTATTTTAATATAATGAATAAAACATTTACATTATAGTATTGATGACTTTTCCTTATTAGGAGCAAATAATATGCGTGTTTTGTAATTTAAAAGTGTGTTGAAGTTAAAGGGACACTAAAGTGAAAAATGATTTCTTCTGCATCAGTAAATTACCGTTCTACAACACCAAAAGCACCACTCTTACAACGATAAGACGTTTGGTAAGCCAGAAAAAGCGCAAGAACGTAATACGGGTGGCGACGCCTACTTAAGTTCCCGCACCTGGGGGCTGTGACGTCTTGGATTTTGATGGCATATTCTAGGGCCTACTAATTATATATAGCTGTACAGATTGACTACATTGTGTTCTAAAGGAACCAAATATTAAACATGGCAAGTTTCGGGAACCTTTACTCAGTTAACGCGGCCCAAATGCGAAAACATACTTTGGAATCCCTGACGTCACGATGACGTACCGGCGCTGGGGTTTCGGGGCGAAATTCAAATAGTGATACTTGGACCTTCATTTTCTCATCTAATAATCAAACAATTTTTTTTAAATGACTGCCTGCAAGGTTCTCAAACAATGCTTCATTAGTCTAAACTGATTTATTGTTTCGCTTTAGTGTCCCTTTAAGAATTGTTCTGGAGTGCACAACGGCGGTTTCTGAAGTCCAGTGCGATGAGACACGGCGCACGTAAACAGCTGTTCACAGATGGTTCAGCGCTGTGTGTTGTCTCATCTTCCTTCTATGACTGTTTCGTTCAGCCTGCGCTACAAGAATCTACAAGATGACCTATCAACAACTTGAAATGGCTACCCTCATCGCATATGCAGTATTCGGAATTCGGCTGCCACAGAGTCGTCGTGTCAGCCCAACAAGATCATCACGCTACCCGTGCTCAGCGTGAGCTTCTGGAGAAATGATGTGTGTATATTGCATGTGATTGCGCATTTGCGGTGTCTGCTCCTAGCCATATTCTTGCACCAAACGCAACAAAAAGCACCAACCCGAAAGCCCGCGTCTGCCCCTGAACGAAGCCGCAAATGATCTCTGTGTGACTACTTATGTGGAATGGAATGGGTTGTGAAATTCAACCGTAGCGCTTGTCTGGTTCATCCATCGCTGTGCGTGTGCTGTGAAAATTATATATATATATATATATATATATATATATATATATATATATATATATATATATATATATATATAGAGCGCAAAAGCCGACACGTCAAATTTTTGAGCAGTTACCGTCACTTCTGTAGAAACCTGTACGTTGTATCACTGCATTCTAAAATACACGCTTCTCGTCCACTTTGTTATCCCGTGTCTCGCGCTGGAAGTGTACTGTGAACTTCTAACAAGGAGACCATATCAATACGTGCTATCCGTAATGCAGGAACGTGGGCCAACGCAGGCGCACTTGCCGTAGGGTTTTTCACCTTTCTGCTCAGCCTCGCACACCGCTCACGGTTGGCATGTTTTGTGGAAATAAATATTATTATTATTATAATATTAAGGTTATTATATATTATAGTTCCTTCACTGTAATTTATAGCACTCATCCAGATTTCTTAAGCTAGTCATGCATTTAACCTCTATTAGACCAACATTGTTGCGACAACATGATCTTAGCTCATGTCAACTCAACATAGCTCAACTCAACTTAGCTCATCAACTCGCCCAATTGTCTATCCTTTTGCATTGTTACGACATGCTAATTGAATCATTTCAAACCAGATTTCTCAGCCAAAGTACAAATGAAAGTCTCAATGCTTATTCCTACCTGGTATTCCTAAATAGATTCTATTTGCAAAATTATATGCCCGCTTGAATTGCCTGCAATTCAATTCGCAGTGCAGGAAAAGCTAATTCCTTTTTTTTTTTTTGCCGTCGAAAGGCTGCTTCGATGTCGACAGCAAGGTATAATTACTCATTTCGAAAGTGTTAAGCAACGACTATATCTCTAAGCTTATCAATGCAATTTTGTTCCATGAACACACTTAAGTTTTCTTTCTCCCTCTCACTAACAGCCATGGAATGAAACTGTTCACTTTCATAAGTATCAGTATGCCAGCATTCTGGTGTTTCTCCTGAGCATTTGTCCACATCCTATCGTGTCCGTGTTTGTATCATGTTCTGGTGTTGCAATCGCAGTGATGTACACATTTTTTAAATATGTTGCAATAAGGCAATTTAATGAACTTTGTTTTCACATCTACAAGATGTGACCACGCAGTAATGACCACATTAATAAGCAAAAAAATACTGGAGATTCAGTGCACGTGTTGGAATCTATGCGATTTGAAGTGTATGTCAAGTGACCAATTAAATGCTGTTAAAGTAACTGCGATATTATATAGTTGGCCTTACCTTCAACAATCCAACATGTAATCTTTTGCAAGGTTTGTTTATCCACCACGTAGGCCACATCTTAATATCATGTAATGCTTATGCACTACATCGTTCACAAACTATATCGAAATGCAAACAGTAGTTAATGTAGATGCACATTGCGAGACATCAACACCGTGACGTTTGTTGAGGGAGGGATGGTGCGAGGTATATGCAGATGAATGAATGACATGTGCTTATGTATTTATTTATTTATATACCTCGCAGGCTGCAAGCTTGGAGTATTAGGCGAGGGTAATAAAGAAGTAGTTACGAAGGAAGAAGGACACAACGTTATATAATACTGAACAAGCAATAACAGAAAATATTACCGCCCATGCACTCCGTACAGATGGTAAACCGGCGAAGCTGAAATGTGCGGCTGCACTGTTTATCACTGGATTAATTCCGACGGTTTATTGAAGTCTTTATCAATTATTTGTTACGTTCGCGTTTCCTAATGAGGTTACCCACACGTTTGTCTTGGGTTTATCACATTGTTTATTTGAAATGCCACACATCGCGCTTTGTATAATCACCATCATGGAGGGTGCAATGAGTGGTTCGTTGTGTTAATCCAGTGGGTTTATCAAAGTCTTTCTGAATTATGTTGCGCATTTGTGTTTTGCAATGCGTTAATCATAGTATTTATGACTTAGTTATGCACTGTAGTTACCAAGTGAAACAGCGGGGCCGCACATTTCATTTAATTAAATACCGAGACACATTTTTGAACTAATTGTGAAATCGGAGAGACACTGCTGCACGCGTGCTCTGCTGCGAGAGAGAAACGACGTCACTGTCGGTGCAGGCAATCGACCGCCACAACTTTTCTGCAAGGTAATTATGTCATCATGATCTTGTCTTAACCCCGTCCCCCTCTGTGTCCCTTCCCTGCAGTAATACGTAGATAAATGTATATGATTTAAATGCGTAAGCATTTCTGTGTCTGCCGAAAAAGAAATTTGGCCATCCGTCATATAAGACCAATGCAATGGTCTTATATGGTCCCTTAATAATGGTCCCTTAATAATGCCTCATACCCCTGCAGTAGGGTTTCTGTGGTCGGACCACGAGTGTTTCGCCTAGGCATATACAGTTTTGCTGTAAAAAGAATGAACACTTGTCTGCTAGAGAACAAAACGCTCATAAGGCGCACTAACAAATGAAAATTTATTGAACATGCCGAGTAAATGCTGGCTGAGAAGCAATAAATCAAATTTACGCAAAAAGGAGAAGAAAAACTGATCTCACCAGGAAACGCATATATCTCTGAAAATGTAACAGAGGCCATGCTGACACAAGATTCTCCTAGTGTCTTTGCATCTACAGCTTCCATAATTTCTCTAGGCAGCTGATCTCCACAGAATGCTAGCTTCTTCCTCTACAATCTACTCTCGACATCTGAGCGTGAATTTTAGAGGAAGGAGCTAGCATTCTGTGCAAATCGGCTGCCTAGAGAAATGATGGAAGCGGTAGATTTAAAAACGCTGGGATAATCTTGTCAGGAAACACATATTAATTTTTGCTTCTCCTTTTTGTGTATGTTCGGTTTATTGCTTGTCTGCCAGAATTTACTCGCCATGCACTTTCAACGTTCTCTCTTTAAATGATCTCGGTTTTCTTGTTTGTCCTATTCGTTCTCTTGTGCCATTTGCAGCCAGGCTATTCTTCATTTTTTATACTGCAACAAGTCACATTAACGGCCCTTATCATGCTTCTGTGTAACTTATAAAATCTTTTTTTGGCAATGTTGCAAGAGTGTATAGTGTGAAGCAGTAAGAACAGGGGACGCTAACTTCTAATTAAAAAGTTTATTGTGAGAATGCAGTGACTTATAAAGGTTACCAGAAAGTAGTACAGCGAGAAAGCCTGATAAAAACCAGTGCTTGATGAAACCAAACAATCAAAAACAGGAAAGAGAGAAAATACAAATAAATATACAAGTCCAGGTAAAAAAAGCTTTGTGATCACCAACTGCGCACGCTGTCAGTCTGTCTATTGGAAAAGGACACTGTTTCTTGAAAGGTGCAGGCATGCATGATTGGCGATTGTAGTGATTTGTTTTTTCCGTGCCTTGGAATCTTTATCTGTGTTTTCTTTCTGGAACATCTTTATTTATGTTTGGCCTTCTTGCTCTCTTTATTTACCTGGCCTTCTTGCTCTCTCTTTTTTTTTCTGGTAAACCGTACAAATTGCCTCATTTTCACAATAAATCTTAATTGGAAGTTAGCCCTCATCTCTCTCTCTCTAGTGTTATTCTATTGATACCGCTTGGATGTGAAATCAGGGCCTTGGGCGGGGGAATTGTTCTTCTCCTGTGCAGCCTCATGAATTCATTAATTAAAGCGCAACAGAAAGACAATAGACAAGAATGAAGTGAACGCACAGAGTGCGTTGATCTTGTCCGTTGTCTATTTTTTCGGTTTAGGTAATAATGAATCCATGCCAACTCGTCCAGTTTTCATTTCTTATGTTGGGCTCATGAGCCCACTTATGTCTTGGAATATCTGCATGGCTATGTATCGTGTAATTTAATTTCTTGGCCATGTGCTTGCACGTAGTGTTTCAATCTCCCGATTTCCTGACAGAGAGAGAGAGAGAGAAGGGAAGACAGAAAGGCAGGGAGGTTAACCAGACTGAGTCCAGTTTGCTACCCTACACGTGGGTAGGGGAATGGGGAGTGAAAGAGGGAGAGATAGACTGGATGACAGGCCATTTACGGAAGCGAAGATCTTGGGGGCCTGGCCTCACAGTTCATTGGCCTAGAAAGCAGTTCTAGCGCTTTTTCGCTACCTGAGGGCAACAGACTTGAGTGCCCGACTGTAGACATCCATTTCCTGACAATCTTGTGTGATGCGTAGGCCCTGACAATTCCTGGTGGATCCATGCAGGCATGTAGGATGTTGTAGTCTCCAAATTTGCACTGCAAGTGCTGCTTTGGTTGCTCTCAGTTCAGCTTTTCTGGTCGTATGGTATTTAATTTTATGTAGTGTAATACTACTATTACAGTGTTATTGCCACATCAGCGTACTATATGTGCCTGATGTTTGCTTGTGTCTTCATGATTAGCAACCTCTTCCCTGTGTTTGGCAATTGCGTATAGTCTCCTGGCCTAATTGTTTACCCCCATATTGCATGGTATGGGCCTGTTGTGTTTCAAGTTCCGCTGCTCATGAGGTTGTGTTTCTGAAGGGAGTGATAGTCGTCTTTGCATGTGACATGCTAGCTGGTATAGTATGTTGCAACCAGGTTCCGAGCTTTTGAAGCAAATAATTTGGACAGCAGACTGCAACTCTACTCTGTCTAGGTGCTTGCTCGTTTGCTCTTTCTCGTAGAGGTCTTCAACCATGATAAAGTTGGAAAGACCTGTCGGTACACGACGCCTGTATTCGATGAGTTGTGTTTTTTGTGCGCTGCTGGTAATTCATACCATACAATACCTTGAAGTATACCGTAGCATCGGCGATTTTCCATAGTATCCGCTCGTCCACCCACCGTGATTTTGAGATTATTGTTTTCACTGGGTGTAGAATTTGTGTCCAGGCGTAGCATAATTGTTTGGCCCACGTGCTGGCTCTGCCATCTTGGTCTTACGCTAGCCGAGGATTTTGGGCTGTTGACTTGCGGATAGATTTGTCCAGCTATGTGGAGCACAATGTGCAATCTGGGGTAGTTCTTGATTCTGGTCTTATTTTGGATGTTGATGTAAGCTGACTTATCAGAAAATGAGAGGCCAGACTGGTTAAGAAAGTATGCCATGTTGTCGAGAGTTTGTTGCATCATTCTTGAGTTCTGTATAATATAGCTTTCCCATGGACTGTAGTACTCGATAGACGGTAATACTTCTTGTAGCACCAGGACGAATTTTTCTTCAACTGCGAGGCTTTTCTTTCGAGGAGCCTGTATGGGCGTCCTTTGTAGCAATTGCTACGAACGGGTGCATGTCTGATTTTCCCTTTATTAATTACGTCTCTCCACCTTGCGGGTTTCCGCAGAACTATTACGTCATATTCAAGTTTTATTGGTTTCTGTGCAGGAAAAAAAAGTTCTCCACAGAAGAGATCCAACTTAACGTGCATGAAATATTCGAAAACAAATTGACGGCGCTGTTTATTCAAGCCAGTTAATGATATCGCAGAAGATTCATTACGATAGCCTGCACGTTTGCCATGTCAAATTTACCAAGCGAGGTAAGATAAACTTTCAACATGCATCGGGAAAGTCAGGCTCGAAAACCGGCAAGAAAATGTAACTGAACAGTACCGCGCCCAACACAACGTTAGAACTTGGGGCACTCTGCGGTCTTGTCGTTTGCCCTTGCCGAGGTTGAAATTAGTTAAGGTGTTCCGTAGGCGCTATTTTTGTGTGCTACTCAACAAAAGAAAATTGTGACTACCCCAAAAGGCCATGTCGTCGCGTGGGGATCGAACACCCAACTCGCAAAGGCGTACGAAGCAAACATGAAAGTGCACTTCATTTGCTGCGTAGCGTGTCAACGAACGCATAGAAATGGGAGAATGGAATCTGCGGTACAGGTTTTTTTATTCTCCCTTCGCGTACGTACCGAATTAGGCAACCCATGTCTCCGCGCATTGCACTTGTTGGACGAGACGCCATTTTCCAAAACAAACCGGCGAAATAGATCTCCACGCAATTTCGACAAAAAATCGCAGTGATCGCTGCGACGGTGTGACTGTGCGACCAACCTGTTGGTCGCAGCCGAAAATCGGGGGGTCGGCACTGCGGCTGCAATTTTCGTCGCAAACGACGGAAATCGCACTTCTGGTGCGATGAAAATCGCATCGTGTGAAAAAGGCTTGAGCTGCAATCGCGGCTGAATCGGGCGCACAATAAGGAGGAAGCGCGTGGTCTTCCGTCTACCAGGGGGGGGGGGGGGGAGGGTGCTTTCTCTTTTACGGGCGGCACAGTCGGCCGCGCGCGCCCGCCCGGGCCGCTGCGTCTTGAAAGCCATCTGCGACGTGTAGACAGTCCGCCGTGCGCTGTGTTTTCGCTTAGTTCACGTTGATGCGAGCGACAGCACGAATCTCAATTCGCCCGCTGCTGTTTCCAGGCTTAATCACTCCAGGGGCGCTATAACGTAAAACTATTCCAAACTTTTCTATTCCAATTCCGCTATCAGCCCTCCACGATTGGTCAAAAACATTTTTCGACCACCCCCACTTCACCTGTCTGTCACGCGACGTCACGAAAACCGCGATACTTCCCCATCTGATATGATGTGTACACACTGATTATGCATGATTTGACAGAAAAAAGAAAAACAGTTATTTCTGATTCGACCCCTTTTCGCCATTAGCCCTCGGCTATTGGTAAAAAGTTCTCGGGCTGCACCCACTTCACCTGCCTGTCACCGCAAAAACTTACCGCGTCATAGTGACGCGTACGCGTTAAAGATGCATTAATATGCCAAACAAAACTGAATTTTCTACTGAATAGCCGCAGGCTGTCCCGTTCCGAAAGGAATAAAAGATGGCTGCCGCCGATCGCTCAGGCACTGGCTACTCGTACCTGCCGGAGAGCTTGGGTTTATTTGCGTACAATAAAACTGTTTGTGTGGCCGTGTAACGTTTTCGAGCACTTTCGACACGTTTACTACCTCATTCTGTCCACTCTTCATTGCTGAGGGTCAGTTTTAGCGTCATTCTTAAGCTTCCGTTGCATGCCGTCGCGATTTCCGACCAACCACCACAAGCTAAGTAAGGGAAAGCCGACCAATCGCAGACGCCGGCACCACCCTCTTCATCCGGTTATCGATTTTCAGTGCACTGGCTCTGCCGCATCGAATCCCTCTCCACTTGAGCGTTCTCCTCGCCTCTTGTCAGCCAATTAGATACGACAAGCCGCTGAGTGTAGGCAATGTTATTCGTTTTTCAAGCAAACAAAAGTGACCTCCTATGAACGAGGAGAGCGTTTGATTGGTCTGTTCAGACAACCCTGCGGGTGACCGCCCGGTGCTTGCGTCGGTGGTTACGCAAATTTGACGTCAGGAAATTGGAATAGAAACATATTGGAATAGTGTTACGTTATAGGGCCCCAGCGTTATGACAGCGAGTTGCCGCGGTCATCCAATGACATGTGTTCATGTTTGCTTGTGAGCGCGTGACTCTATGCCTGTTAATTTAGTTAGCATGCCTATGTTTGCAACATTATACGGCTTACAGCATTATAGCTGTCTACTAATTTGCTATTGCAATCTATGCTTGGCATTTCGGACGTCACTGAGACTTTTTTTTCATCGCCATAATAAGTCATGTGCTAGGGCTTCGTGAATTTTTTTTTCTTCGCGACACGAGCTTTTGTGGAACGTCGAACCCTTAAAAAATAGCATAGAAGTACTAGCGTGGCGTGAATGGCAAGGATCAACAAAAACTTATATTGGCTTTGTACCTGCGAAAAATGAAGCTGCAATCAAATCGATAGCATAGCTTAAATGGGCCCACCATTGCGTACTGTGTGCTGAATAACCTGTAAACAGGAAAAACATGAATACTGGAAAATATGTATGATCGCCTTCCCGACTACTACAGAAGAAAAAACACCCACAAATTCATGGCTTGCCTGACGCATCGGGATTATTATTATTATTATTATTATTATTATTATTATTATTATTAGTATTATTATTGTTATTGGAAACAAATAAGCACCACACAGAAAGAAAGAGAATCAGTAGTTGTCCCCTGAAAGGGACGCGGCACATCACACACAGAGACTATGCACGCTACAGACGAGAGTCGAATACTGTGGTTTGAACGGATTTTAGTAAAGGTTGGTAGGGACACTCCCATGGACTTCAAATTAGAACTTTTCGAATAAGAAATCAGTGAGAGTAGCTTATGAAATATGAAAGCTGTTGGAACTTGCTCGACAGCATCGCGCGAAGAATGTTGAACGTTGGGCATTATAAAAGCAAGGGTTTCATCGTTTCACTGTACTGTCCAGAAAATCATGTTAAACAGTCATATATTCTTTTTTCTTTGCACTGGAGGTACGCTTGTAGTGCAATTCCTTGCCAAGCCATTCGAGCTACTGGAGCTCACTGTTGGGTTGTTGCGCGCGAAGAAAAAAACAAGCGGCGTAAATGGACGCGCACATAATGCCTTCGTGACGCGCAGAAACCCTAGCCCCGTATCGTTCTGCTTTCTGCGAGTACTGCGTGCTTATACAGCTCGCACGCTCATTTGTAATCACGACTTAAGTCTGCAAGGAAACGCGCTTTCATCTAGCCCAAGCCAAATATGCTTGGAGGAGCGTAGCTTTCTCGTACCGTCGCGTCCGAGTGCCGTAGCCACTGGATATGTTGCCTTGTTAGCGCGGGAGACCTACTGCGTCCTTCTGTACAACCACCCGAGTTTCCACCGAGGAAGCTCTGAGCGGAAACCGCACCACTCTGTACGGGTGTCGTGGAAGCGCGGGCGTAACGCCACGGAAAGCAGCGACACGTGCAACGTCGGTAAGCGCTCACATGCCTCGGGGTGCTCGGCCGGCGGCACAGTGAAAATGCGACCTCTCTCGAGGCGGGCGTGCCGCACTGGCTGCGGCCCGGCCCTTCGTGCCATGGCGAGTGTTTTACCCTCTGAGGACCGCAGAAATTTAAAAGCAGATGCAGAGCAGGCGCCTGCTTCCATTTTCCGGCTTATGAGAGGCGGTTACAAAAGGGAGCCTCTTTATAAGCATGTGCCGCAAAGAGCGGCTTTCACGCCTCTCTGCAGCGCGGCTTCATCAAAATGGCCACTGTATACGCACGCTACGATGGTGGCCTGTTGAGCAACGATGTTAAATCTGAAAGCTGGCTGCGCAAGCTCGATTTTGAAGCAACACGTTGTCGGGCTTAGCCCGCTGTGTGCCGTAGCGCTTTTCCGTCTATAGGATTTTATCGCATCTGTTGCGAGTGCACAATTCCTGAGAGAGGATTTACATGTAAGGTAATAGGCCGGTGCCCCGGTCAACGAACAGCCAAGAGACGCTGAAACGTCGCAGTGAGTATTTCGCATGCGAGGTTCGCCCTGGCGTTAGGCTCTATAGCAGTTGGTGTGGACATGACAAAGCGAGAGTAAGGCAGATGAGAAACGAATACCTGCGATCACATGGGATGGAGACAGGACAGTGTGTTCAGAGATTTCGAAAGGGAGCAGGGTATTAAATTTCACTCAGAATAAATCATAAATTAGCTCTCGCTCGTACGGCCCTTTTTCGCGTTAAGAGAACCAGGCTAAAAGTGTCTGAACATTAATGTCTTCTTTCTTTAATTCCCTAAGTACGGTAAAAGTGCCTAATTCTGTTATCTCAATTCTCCTTCTTTTCATTGAAGTATTACTATCGTTTTTAGTATTACTTTAAGAAGAAAAAAATACCGACGCTATATTTCCATTTTCGTTTTTTGTGTGTTACTTGAAAGTAACAATTTCAATGCATAACAAATAAGCGATTGGGGTAACCCAGTGAAGGACCATTAAACTTACTAATGTCCCAAAATTTAATTATTGTCAAAAAACCGTATGATGAGCGCAGTTTATCAAAGACCGGCCGAACCTGTACCTGACTCTAATGAGGCACTAGCTTTCTTTTTCTGTTCTTATTTCTAATTGAACTTATGAAGCTGAGCACCTAACTGGTCAATTGGGAATCTGGAACTGCCCTTGGGCTTCATCTTAAGGGTGTAATAAAAGGCTAAAAATTCTACAACGACCTAGATGCTTTCAGTCTAATTGGGCAGAGAGAGAAGCGCCATCAGTCGTTACGCCTTAGGATTCACGGCATATATCGCAGGAAGCGGCCGTGTCCCTCCATTCACGTGGATCTCTCTGAAAAAGTGAAGTGACCGAAACGGCGTTTCATTTACTCTTCACCTGGTTCTTTGGGTTTTTGCCCACGGAAAAATAAGATCGACTTGGAAAACGGGATCTTGAACGCTGCGTCCGCTTTATTTTTATTTTACTTGCTTCTCTCTCTGCTCACGCACCCTAAATGTTCTGTCTGTGTGTGTGTGTGTGAGTGTGTCTTTTTTTTTTAGCGCATATAAACGACAACGTGCAGACTGCGCTTGGAAGCTATATCGCGGTGCTTTTGTGAAATGCACGCGTAGAAAATCGACTTTAGTATAAAGATTAGAATTTGTCATCACAGAAAATTATCCGCTCAAAGTTCGGGATCCCTTACGATAAATACAGGAAGGACCATCTAAGTGCATTACATGACATTGGTTATCTTAGGATATGTCATGCAAGTTCGCGATACTTACGCAGTGTAGAGCAGCACATCAAGCAGTACACCGAGTACAGCGTTGACGTCATGTCCAGATACTCGAGGTCTGTGCCACATTCACACAAACACACTAGCCCATATGTGCATTTTTTATGCGGAAACTTCGACAAAGATCAAGCAATTTGCGGACCAAGCTGCAGGCGTCGATCGCAAAGGCGGGCTGCGTATTCCTCACACTGGAGTGTAGAACACGCCTCTAAACTGCAGGCTGCGGCGTCATTAAACCGATGAATATTTGAAGTGCATTGCAGCTTTCGGCATTGAGAAATACGTTGTGCGCAAATGTACTATTCGGTGATCAAGACGCCCACACAAGAGCCAAGAAGAAGCGGTGAAAGAAAACCAACGACATCCAAAACCCCAGTGATTGCAATTATGGTATACTTCGCGCTTCACACCATCGTAAACAGGGAGCGGAATTCTCGTCGTGCAGTTGAAAGTAGCTCTATATCACACGTCATAATACATTTCCAATTGATGAAATCTTGTCGATGTCGATGCTGCTCGTAACTAAAGGCATTACTGAGCTTCAGGTTTCACAGCAGTAGGTGATTATACTCCTTAATGTTGAAAACAATTTCCAGAAAGGGAACACTTACTGATATATACCTATTAGTACCATATTTTAATATCGTTTTTTTTTACAGTTTTCGCCATTAGCAATATTTGTTTCTGAATATTATGATTCTGAAGTAACTTGCAGCTGAAAAGCGTAAAATTAACAACATGATAAAAAAAGCATACAAACTAGCACTAGGTATTCCCATCAGTACAAGCACGGATCTCTTGCTAAGGCTAGGACTCCACAACACACTGGACGAACTCATAGAAGCACAACAAACATCTCAAGCAGAGCGACTAACCAAAACCAAAACGGGACGGCATATACTAAGCAAACTAGGAATGAATTACCACAATTTATACGGGGAAAAGAGGACGATAACGAGAGAAATTCGTGACAAACTCCTAGTACCAAATATACCCAAGAACATGCATCCAGGTTACAACGACGGCAGACGCAAGAGTAGAGCAGAGAAAATTATCCGAAGCTTTGGGTCAGACGACAGAGCAACCTTCGTAGACGCTGCTGAATACCCAGACAGAAATAGCTATGTAGCAGTAATCGTAGATCACACCCAAAAACTCCTTACAAGCGTATCAGTTAATACCAAACATTCCGAGACCGCAGAGGAGGTAGCCATTGCACTAGCATTGGTCTCCACGAATGCTCAGTACATCATTAGTGATTCTCAAGCGGCCATTAGAAATTATGCAAAAGGTAGGATCTCTCCTGAGGCATGGCACATCATCAGAGTCAATGAAGCAAAGTTCTCCAATGCAGAGAAGAACGGCAGGCAATTGCTCTGGTTCCCAGCGCATACGACTTTAGACATTCCCGCAATCAACCTCAACGAGGTAGCACACCGCGAAGCTCGAGGTCTCACTCGCCGAGCTGAGCAAAGAGTGACTTCCATCGGTCAGGAGAACGCGGAGGAGGAAATCTGGAGAGAAAAAGATATATTAACAAGATTTAGCGATATTATTAAATTATATCAAAATCGGAGGCGAGTATTACCACCGCCTCACACTAAACTGAACAGAGCTGAGTCCGTTACTTGGAGGCGACTACAAACAGAAACTTATACGAGTCCCGTGCAACTAAAAACTTTCTACCCCGATATATACGAGAGCGATATGTGCAAGCTCTGCAAGTCTGTTAGAGCCACCCTTCAACACATGTTGTGGGGTTGTGAAATATACCAAAATAAAATGGCAGTCTCCCCAGAAAATCTACGGGCGCGGTGGTTGGCCGTGCTGCTCAGCTCAGAACTCCAAGACCAACTTTGGGCCGTCCAGCGAGCCAAGGAAGCCGCACGGGAGCAGCAGCTCCCAGTGGCCATCTAGGCGGCCCCAGGCCCGGGCCTCCCAATCGCCGGATTCCAAATAAAGTTATCACATCACATCAAGTAACTTGCTGCATTCACAGAATGCATTTCGATTACGACGTTTAAGGACGACCTCTGTAATAATGCCCATGCAACTCAGGGTCCCGAAAAGTTATAACCAATAGGAGATCTTTTAGACAGGTGATGCCACAACCTCGCCCGTAATACGCAAATATTACACCAAATGAGAACACTGCCAGGCGTTAAAAGGACCTTTCCCTCGCTAAAATACCCCGGCTCGCAAGTATAGTAAGTTGCTCTTTACAGGCGGCACAAACGCCTTCGGGGAGCAGTAATGCCCGGTGTTTCTCTCTTCCCCGATTTTTCTTTCTTAGGCTATCACGCGGGGGTGTGATTGAGCTCCACCATCTCTTCCGCTGACACCAGGACCAGCAGCGGCTGGGAGTAATGACCGGAGGGAATGGTACACGGCCATTGAGTCCCCGAAATGACGAGAAAAACAGACTCGCCGGCAGAGCGCAGGACCTGTCGCCTTTCCTGATGAAGCCACCAAGGCTGCAAACAAATGAACCAAGTCATACTTAGCCATGTCACCACTATATGTTCAGAAAGGAAGAAGGGATACTTCGTTATTGTACCATGCGAAAGGAACTGTGACAGTAGCTTGCGACGATTCTCGCGTCCATCGCGATATAGCCAAGCACGGCCTAAGGGCCGATGCGGTAAGCACACGAAAAAGCTGCAGCCAATGATTGTATCACTTTGTTTTTGAAACTCTGCTCGTTAAAAAACAACCCAAAGAACACCGTTTTCACGCGACAATGGTACGAGGAAACTGCTATATTTGCTTATCGAGATTCCGCAAGCAAAATAGGTATTTGTTTGTTTCTTTGTTTGTTTGTTTGTTTGTTTGTTTGTTTCTTTGTTTGTTTGTTTGTTTGCTTGTTTGTTTGTTTGTTTGTTTGTTTGTTTGCTTGCTTGTTTGCTTGTTTGTTTGTTCAATAACTACACACCGATGGTAAGGTAGGCTACATAAGAGTCAGAAATACCAATACATGGTTGAGAAATGCGCATTGTGGGAAAAGATGTAAAGTTGTTTGCAGTTCACAGAAACAGCCGTAAATAGTGTGTCAGGTGACTGCACCTTGCAGAAGATTTCGCTAAAAGGCCTTTATGGACGAGAAAAGGCACATGCAAAAAGAATACGGATAGGCAAGACGAAAGCCATCGTTCATATAGCAATCGTCTATTTAGACATATTTCACAACCTTGCACAAGATGAAACTCTTTTCAGAAGATTTTGATTCTGGTTTACTTGCATTGCACTGGCAATGACATTACATCTAAGGGCATGTTTGGTATTTTTATTGTAAGTTAAATAAAAATATATTTCTCCTTAAAATCAGATAATGCGAAGGTGGTGCCGTCACCTTGACAGGGCACTTGGTGCTCGATATCCCATAATCGTAGTTAAACAAAACTCAAACAGACGCGCAGCGACGATATGTATGCGGTTGACCAGTAGTCCAAGTCAGTCAGTCAAGAACTTCAGTGAGGTCCAGAGGAGTTTTAAGCCATTAGAGATCCCATACGGGGAGCTCCTCGGGCCGAAACCGTAGGCGACGCCCAAGTCGGGACGGGAACGTGGTGACGCTCCGCCAGTTCTTGGGCCCTCTGGACGGCCTTGAGCTGGAGTTTGAGGTCCGGGCTTTTGAGGGCTTCTTCCCATTCGGGCTCACTAGAGAGAGGACCCTTTGGTAACGCGGTACATTGCCATAGCATGTGCGAGAGTGAGCAATAAAGTTCTTGGCAGTCTAGGCAATTTGCCGGGATGTCTGAGTTATAGTGACTCAGTAGGCCTCGTGACGGATACGAGTCCGTTTGTAGCATTCGA
Organism: Dermacentor andersoni; assembly: GCF_023375885.2. Lineage (NCBI taxonomy): Eukaryota > Metazoa > Arthropoda > Arachnida > Ixodida > Ixodidae > Dermacentor > Dermacentor andersoni. The sequence goes on from NC_092814.1 coordinate 102,140,502, forward strand.
AACGCGGCCGCCTGCGCGCGTTCGAGTTTGGAGTGCGGGAGCGGATATTTCATTCTGCCTTTTCGATAGTATGAGAATGATTTCGTGATAAGTGAGTAGCGGGTCATTAAACTGAATGTCCAGCCCCTCGGAGGCCGTGGGACCGTCGCGGCGGGCAAGTTCTCGCGCACGGTCGTGGGCCGTCTCATTGAGGTTTGGTTTCCGCGGGTGAATGTCTTTCCCCATGTGAGCGGGGAACCAGGAGAGGCGTCGTTTGCTCCAAGTAAGAAAAATATCCTAACATTTGAGCACATTGGCGGACAGGGATTCAATGATATGCAGGTATATACTACAAAATAGGTACGCAGAATGATGATGATGATGATGATGATGATGATGATGATGATGACAGGAAAAGTCATTTGGTCGCCTTCCTTGCTGGTGACCTCTTCAATCCAGGAAGCAATGTGACCTGACCAGCAGCTGCCTTGCCCTGTTCACCAACTCACGCTGGTGCTCAGTGTTGAGGCCTGTGAGCTGGGTGTCCTACTGCTCCGGTGTGAGATAAAGGATGTGGCGAGAGGGGGGGTGATGCCGGTGTTTCGGTCGCATTCCCATACCATGTGTTTGGCGCGTTGGAGAATTACCAGTCGTATTTTTAAAGTGTGGGGTAAATGAGACGGTATTTCGTACCTTGAGGGAAAGTGTTGGTTTATAATTGTTTGTAAGTTATCGCGTGCTCTTTCGAGTTCTTCGGGTGTGGCGGGGTATAGACTCATCGCCCCAGTCTGTGGGGTGCGAGTATGTCCCTGTATCTGCGTGGTACGGGTTCCTCTGGAAATACCGTTACCCTGTCTCCTATTGACGCTGCCTGTAGTGTATGTTCTGGGGCTGCAACGTGAGCTGTCTCGGTGGCTGCTAGAGACGAGTGTTCCGGTTGTCCAGACTATGTACAATTCGGGTAAGGGGTTGGTGCGTTCGAGGATGTGTAAGGTGGCTGTCGATATTCTGTCAATAATGTAATTTCGTCACGCTATCTGCGAGTCTAAAAAAAACACATAAACTTGACGGCTTGCTACTTTAATGTTTTCTCATAGAAATGAGTGTTTCCTCTTATTAAAAAAATTAAAATTATAAAAAAAGAACTTTCGTGCACATCATAACACAAAGTAAACACCTTCCGCGGGGAGTAAAAGATTTCTTTACTGACAAGTAAAGGAAATACAACTGAGCGGGCCCGAAACTCTTGACCTACTTTCATCAGAGAATGAGAAACCTTTTCATAAAATAGTCAGACCCCCCCAATGACCTATTGGGTCCACTGTAAGTTTCCCATCGGCTGAGCCAGCTGATGAAAGACTGTCGTTTACAGCGTGGAGGTCTGCTGCTACTCTAGTTGCCTTTATGATTAAGGAGGGACAAGGCGCCTGAAGCCAACCTGAAAAGTTGCATAATGGAACAAAAACTTCAATTATAGGTTTCCACCTGAAGACACCAAGAGAAGCCGTTTAGATTGTCCCGGCTATAAAACTATTTACACTATTTATTTACAAGAGATAGATGAACAGCGGCTGAGAATCCCGAGAGGCTGTTGCCACTTCGTCGTGTTCACCGTCGTCAACATTGTACTCTTTTACCACCGTAGCACGATCCCCGGTGGAGAATGCACCGTCCCGGTGCTTCAGAGGGGGCCATCGGTAAGGGCATAGTAAGGATTAAGCAGAGAGACGTGTGCGACGTCAGAGGATGTGGAACTGGGTGGCATGATGGAGGCCACGGAGATTATCTCGTAAGTGACATCGGTCACTTGACGTAGAACGGGGTAGGGGCCTTTGTAACACGGAAATAGTCTCTCGGAGAGCCCCATTTGGCGGCAAGGAGGCCAAAGTAGTACGTCAGGCGTAACAATTTTCCTTAAATGGGGGCGTAGGCGGCTGGTCATAATCGATATGTGTGCTCCGGGATCTATGAGCGCTGTGACGGGCGTGCCATTAACTTGTACTTCAAGAAGGTTATGTCTCGTAAACAGAGTCAAAGGTGCATTTTGCGGCGAATCCGTCATTACAGCGCCCCCTCGAGGGGCCGCATTGTCTAGTTTTCCTGCTGGGATGGTCCTGGGTACGTCGGCGAGGGCGAGCGGTGAAGCTGGGGTGGACGTGGCTGGCGACGTTGAGGCGAGGGCGAGCGAGCACAGCGGCGAGTTGAGGTAGTGGCGCCGGAAGCGTCGTAGAAGTGACGGGTGAAGAACTTCGGGCCGAACTTGAATTCCAGAGGTGTTTAGAGGCGGGGACTGTCAACGGCTCCGGCAGTGATGGGAAATGTGACCGATTCGGCCACAGCAGAAACAGATCGGCCTCTCATCAGGTGTACGCCAGTCTGATGGATTCCGGCCAGTGTAGGGATAACGGGCACTGTAGGGTGAACTGCGATATGACCGAGGTATAGGAGCAGGGCCGGTGTCAGGACGACTCAAGGAGCAGGAGCTGGGAAGGCTCATATTAGCGATTTCCTGGCGAACCATGGACTGGATCAGTGATATCGTCTCAGCAGTGTTGTTCCAAGAAGTCTGTTTAGGCTAGGCAGGGAACGTTGCTTCGAGTTCGCGGCGTACAATGTGGGTAGCTTTTTCGCTTCGTGGTGGCAAGCTAGACTGGTTGGTGGGGTCGGTACAAGAAGAGTTCGCTGCAGTGTTTGAAAGCCGTGTAAACTGATTGTGTATACAGCGACTCTTCGCCTGCTCGCAACGGCGGCATTCCTTTATGATGACGTCGACAGTCGATAAGTTTCTAAAATCTAGAAGCTTGAATGCGTCGTCCGCGATGCCTTTGATAATGTGTCCAACCTTTTCCCCCGCTGGCATGGACATGTCGATCTTATGACAGAGGGCGAGGACATCCTGAATGTAGGAGACATACGACTCAGTAGCAGTTTGGGCACGCGTGGGTGGCGAGTTGTTGCTTGGCGGCTAGTTATCGACTGGTCAGATTGCCAAAAACGTCGGACAGCTTCTACTTAAACAACTTCCAGCTGGTTAGCTCTTCCTGGGGCCCTATAACGTAAAGCTATTCCAATCTCCTGACGTCCGGCGGGGATCCGCATGATTGTCTGAACGGACCAATCTAATGCTCTCCTCGTTTATAGGAGGACACTTTTCTTTGCTTTCAAAACAACTAACATTGCCTACACTGAGCGACTTGTGTTATCTATCTGGCTGACAAGAGGTGAGGGGCACGCTCAAGTGAAGAGGGTTTCGATGGGGCCGAGCCAGGCAATGGAAATCGATAACCGGATGAAGAGGGTGGTGCCGCCGTCTGCGATTGGTCCGCTTTCCCTTACTTAGCCTGCGGTGGCTGGTCAAAAATCGCGGCAGCATGCAACAGAAGCATAGGAATGCCGCTACAGCGGATCCTCAGCAAAGAAGAGTTGCCAGAGCGAGGTCGTAAACGTGTAGAAAGTGCTCGAAAACGTTACACGGCCACACAAAGAGTTTTATTGTAATCTCGCGTTCATTCATGCGTTTTCTTCAAAGGAAAACATTGAAGTTGTGTATAGAGGAGGCATGAGGGACAAGTTCTGCTCTGATATTACATCTTAATTCGACTAGTCAACATTTTAGCAATTAGACATGAGACTGATGTTCCTCTGGGCACTTCCTAGAACATCCAAGGCACGCAGTGAAGCATTGCATAGTATTCGAAGTTAGAAAACTAAGCCGATCTCTTTGCGCCCAGCATTAGTCCACGCATGTGGTGCATTCATGCAGGACTGGCTGGGAACGCGGCCTCCAGGCCAATGGTGACACCGCGTTCTGCCCGTCAAAGCAGTTCGTATTGATCGCCGCTGCACCGAGTGGTATTGACTTCGAGACAAATGATGCTTTCCCGGGTCGGCACAGACATAATGCAATCCACTCATCCCTCGGGCGAGCAGTGCTCCCTTCCTAGCTTTGGTAAATACGAAGACAGCTTCCGAAGGGAGCGTGGCTCTCGCGCACGCATTCATTCGAATTGTGCTCAAGTTTATCGCGAGATAACGAAATGTAAGCTTTGCAGATGCCGGCATATAAGGTTCCTATAGATTTATAACGTATGCCACAGACGTCTTGCAGAAATAGTTTGTGAACGGGAACTATTGTTTTCAATGTCCTCCGAAGAGTATTTTGTAAACTGAGTGCTAAGTCAGGAAAAGCGAGACGGGGACTTGTCTTTTTAACAATGCACGCTCATAAGCCACAGGAGCGCACCATCTCGAACCACCTGCGTTCTCCGTCACGCGGCGCAAGCGCACTCTGCAGCTCACTTCAGGCGCCCTGGGCACACGTGACGGAGGTTTTGCAATTAGAGATATCACATAAAACTCTCCCACCAATGCTATTTGATGTGAGGGTGAAACGCAGGCATAACTCGCAAGCAGAAGCGTATTCAAGGGGCAAAATAAAAATAATAACAATTCTGAAAAACCTGAAAATGTCATCGCATGGGGACATTTACACACTCATGGAGGAAAACCCACATAGGGCACAGAGTAGACTTCGCGACGAGCCCTCAGAATGGTAAAAATTTCCTTCTTTAGCAAATGTAGTCAATTCTAGAACGTTATCATATTCATTCAATTTTGCAAGCTTGGACCGATCTAAGAACACTTCCTTCTTTAGCTCAGGTTATTTACTCAAGATCAGCAACGAGGCATGACGGGCGCATCGGTCCCGAGTACGTCCAATGACAATGACTGTCAAGCTCCCAGAAGCTGTGGTCTCCGCTCTACGCTCACAAGTGGCTGAGCTCTAGGTGACTGCCATTTGATTCGCACTGAAGCCGCAGTAATCAAATGGTCGACTTGTTAGCGCGTGCAACTGAGAGGGGGCGAGAGCATGCGTGACCCCGACGGCAGAGAAACGGGTCTCAATTGAATTAGCGATGCAGGCCTTCGTATCCCCACTCGTGGGCGAATCGAACCACGCCTGCAGCTGGCACTACTACATCGGCGCTGGTTTCTGGGTGAGTGCGTCGCTCCGTGAGGCCACATTTTTGCCTATTGGCTAGGAGTTATTGCTCTGAACGTGATATCTAATTAGTGCCGTAACAAATGCATCACGACAAAGACCATTAACAATGGTAACTAGACGCTTAGTCAAACTTGTCCGCGACTGCGTTCGTGCTTGAAGCCCGAATACGTGAGGCTCATACAACTCGCGGGCGTGCCCGGGCTGTCTCGCGCCGTTCACGAGAGCATGGCACTAGTGGCCGGGCAAGCAGGCCGACTAATTGGACGGCTGCCTCCCAGAACAGAGCCGCTGCTTCTGCGCTGTCTTTATCGGGTGCCTCGTGGTTTCGCGCACTTCATCGAACTCCCTGACACCTCATCTGGCTCGGCTTTCAACAACGTGAACAGGGAGGGCACTCCTGTTCATCGCGCTGCATTTTAGTCAGTTCGCGAGGTATGGGTTCTGTGTGTGTGGATAGCCATAAATCGGCTTCTCAATATTTGTAGACATACGTGGCTTTGACCCCAGGCAATACAAACGTTTTTCTCTCCATCCACAGCATGCGGTGGCGGCACAATACCTGCTACCGCAACAGCAGCGCTTAGAAACCTATAGTGGTCTTTGTGCGTATATATTTTTATTTCGGTTATCGTACATTTACCTCGAGTATAATTCATCGTTTCTTCTCTCGATTTTGTATCTTGAAGTACGTCATGAAACGCCATTAACTACGCCCTTTCACTGTATACGCATACAGCTGAACATTTTGGTTTCTATCTGCAAACGTATCCTCCTGTTCTCTAAAGAAGAAAAATAATCAAAGTGAAAACGTGGTCCGACGTTTCTGAGGAATTTGGTGTCGATTCGCTGAAATTTTCTAGATTAAGCCGTGAGAACGAAAGAAAGAGCGAACGTACTCTGTTACTTTCCAAGAAAAGGAAGGTTATTAAATGAACTTCTTGCTGTGCATTTATCATTGAATGAATAGCAAATGGATATGGAATTATTGCAACGCGAAAGGAAGACAAACTACGTGTTTTGCTGTTTCTTATGAACTTTTTTATTTCGTTCAGCGTGAGCATCCTATAGCTCGTTACTTTCCAGTAGCGAGAGTGGGGACATGGCAGAAGTCACAAAAAATGAGTTTGCATAAGCGTTTGGGAGCGAGAGATCACGCAAGTTTTCAACCCGGGTCTGCGAGAACGAGCGCCGCAGATGTGATAACTAATCTTTCCTAGCAAGCGCGCTTGACTGTGTTTGTACGAAGCGTGACAATAACATTTTAAGATTTTCCGACCACTTTCTTGAAACGCGTCCACTTACGGACTACGACATCAACATGTAGCTATAGCCGCCAATTATGCGACCACTTCAGTTATTCTCAGCATTACCACGAATCTCGAGTTACGATTCCCTAAAGTGGTATATTCATTTCCTTTTTGAGAACGCGTTATGAGCTTTCCCCACAAAGGCTCGTATAAATGCATTCATCAAAACACGGCTGGTGTAGTGTGACAGATGATGGGCTGCGTTACCTGGTGCAATAATATTGAACGATACGTATTTGCCACGAAAGCTTGCAAGATTTTTTTAAAGGAAAATATACTTATTTTTCCATTACTTTATTCAACGCAGCCTAGCAATCATTCCCAAACACTTCTTTCACATTTACGACGACCTTGGCGTGATCCATCAGAAATCTTTGCCGTTTCTTCCTCGGATCAGCACAACGCCTTTCGTGATTTCTCTCAGTTTTCTATCGCTTCATAACTTTCCTTAGTTTTGACACAGCGTCTTCAAGAACATCGGCCCTGAAGACAAATGAAAAGAAAGTCGTTTTCTTTTTTTCATCTGCAGATGCCAGAAAGTTGAGGGGCAGAACAATGCTGCCTTTCTTCTCCCAGAAGGGGAAGTTGAAAATCCCCTCCAGGCACGGCATTTGTTACCTAGCTGTGGCTTATTAAGAAGAAGACCGGAAGAAATAGAAATGATAAGGGAGGACGATCCTGACACGCTATCCAGCACGCCTGCCTTGAGAAGTTAAAACCACACTGGCGTCGTCATGAGAGGCGAAATAAAACAAAACAAAAGGCCTGCGTTTCCTGAAAGGCTTTCCCCGCAAAGCGCAAGGCTATACAAGACAAAAAAGAAAAGCAAGGACTGAGTCGCCGGCCGTGTTTGGACAGTCGATATTTTCGTTCTACAGACACGGAGATTTCCAGCAAGCCTCTGCAGCTGTGTTCGTTTCCCTTATATTGCCTCTCACTTGGTCAGCTTACCACGCTTGCTTTCACCTCCGACGTTTTATACTTTACGCTCTAAGCTAAACTCGTATTGGGTGAAAAGGTTCTCAGTATCTGATACCTCGAGAAGCGTTGCTGGCCGCTGCTTATAATTACGGGCGATGACTCGTACAAAATACAAATTTTTGACAGCATTGAGACACGTCTCCTACGCTACGTTCAAAAAAGCGTAGTTACCTTTAGTACATTATTTATTTATTTATTTATTTATTTATTTATTTATTTATTTATTTATTTAGTTATTTATTTATTGCTGTAAAACAGCGTGGAATGAAGTAGACGGCGTACTTTCAACCACCGCCTCCCCCAAAAGAACCATTTTAACAGAACGGAGCAATAGGCAATGCATTCTTCACGTTTCAATCTCTATATTTTGCAAAAGTGGCGAAAAATATATCACGCATGTTGTCACTGCGCGATTTATTTTTATACATTTATTACTACGCATCTTTTCACTAAATAGTAACAACGAGTTGCATCATAACGAAAACAAAATCGAAAGCCGACATCGCTAAATGTTTAAAGGCTCTGTCTAACGCTGTCATCGTTAAAAATGGCAACATCTTTTTTTTTTTTTGCGCAGACTAAGAAATAAATTAATGAGAAATAAATGAAACGATTGTTATCAAGTGATTGGCGCACTTTATTCCGAGGAAATGGCCCGCGAAAACAAAACTACCGAGCATCACAGGGATTGATTCAACTATCAAAAGGGATCCTCGCAAACAGAAACTGAAAATTACTGCGCTACATTTATTTCTTCAAGCTTAATCGTTGATAGGTTAATCCGAAAAATAAACTCGAAGACCGCTCCCGTGTTTCTCCTTGTGTGCGACTTTCGGACATACGTTTGTCCCACGTGATCATCATTCTATATGTCTTAACTTAGGAGCTCATTGGCACGCTCCCTAAGAATTTACTTTGTACGCAGTGCGCACAGGGTGGCCTGCACGCATACGGCACGGAGGCTTACTCACGAGCTGGTACAAAGCAAACCTGCAAAGTCTTCAACCGTATATTTAACTGGTTCGCGTGTTTTCCAATTTCATAGCGTATTATAGCAAGGAAAGAAAAAGATTTCGTTGCTGAAAAACAACAGGAACGATGAGAGAGAACCCTAGATTACCGCGACACTATCTTCTTCAGTTTTGCTGAAATTTAATACTGCATCGCATTTTTTAGCACACCGCCCAAACACGTTTGAGCATGTACTGGGACGTGTAGGGCGAAGGTAGTGAAGGAATACACGACAACGTATCTCTTTGTGATTCCAAAGTGTCGGCGCCTTGTTAACGGTGCGCTCGGTGTGCGCAGGAGCGCCCGCGATGCACGCCTGGACTCCGCGGGTGCATTACTCGAGACCTGCGTCCTACGGCTCCCCTGCCGACATCCGGGCGCATGCAAGCGGGCTGCGGAATTCCCCGCGTGACGCACCGGTGAGAAGATGCCAGCGGCAGGCGACGGATCCAAATTGGCGAACACCGGGCGCCGGCGATGAGAACGTTCCGCGCTTGAGGGCTGGTGCCACGCACACGGCCGCTGAATTTCGGGCAAATGCTGGAGACGGCAGTGACGCGCAGTTTGCGAACGGGCGAAACCGGAAAAGTGGGGCACAACATTTATTTACAGCTCGACCTCCCAAGGTTGTGCGCTCCTCGGGGAGCGCGCTTCGCACGCTCGCTCGAAGTTCTCTTCGACAAAACCGAGCTACCATTTTCTTCGTTTTCTTCCCAGGAAATTGACCATCCAGATGCTAGATGACTGATTTTGGCAGCCTTTCTCGTTTCTTTAGGCCTTTGAACGGCTTCTGTTGGCTTAACTGCACATGTATATATGTATGTATGTATGTATGTATGTATGTATGTATGTATGTATGTATGTATGTATGTATGTATGTATGTATGTATGTATGTATGTATGTATGTATGTATGTATGTATGTACGTACGTATGTATGTATGTATGTATGTATGTATGTATGTATGTATGTATGTATGTATGTATGTATGTATGTATGTATGTATGTATGTATGTATGTATGTGTAAGTGTGTGGTTGTGTAATTTAATTAAAGCGCTCGCTATTTAAGCAATTACAGCTAGCAGGGATGTTTTATGCTTCAACTGGAGGACACCCCACGTTGGACATTTGTAGTGAAAAATGTATAATTAAATGCACCTCTTTAACAAACTTTTCAGTTTTCGCAACTTAGGTTATACATGTTGTATTTAACTTCGAAAGTATTTTAACTTCTGCCAGCTTCGAGGCTTGCAGAATTTCTCGAATCACGTGACTACAAATTAATTATCTGCCCAGGCAGACATCGGATGCAAAATGATATAGCAATCAGTTCCCCGGTTAAGCTCATTACTTTTACTTGCGCGCTACCAACAATACGGGCCATCTTAATACTTGAAACTTAAGGGAATCGTGCCAAAATTATAGTTACGAGTTTGTACATTTCACGATTTCCATGAAAGCCAAATTAACTGACGACTAATTATTCGTTCAATTTGCCTGATTGCGCACGCAGCACTCTAAAGCACGGCTCGCAGTGCGACCGCCTGATGACACAGTAGGGTGGCGTAAAATGAAGCTTGGCTATACGTCTTGATAGAGTGGTCCGTCTCTATCCTTCTGCTAAAGTGACTACGCATTCAATCGGGAGTCGCGCCACAGCACCAATCGAAATAAGATCATCGGAAGGCGGAAGTGTGACGGCAGTTTTCATTTTACGCCACGCTTTTACGTCACACAGGGATTGGACAGAGCCGCGTTTTGCGATACCGCGAGCGTAACCAGGGCTAGTATTTGCATAACTTTTCGTTCGTAAGTGGTCCTTACCATTGGCAGGCCACCTTCGTTAATCGTATGGCCAACATCCTGATTGGCTGGAATTCTAACGTAACAGCGCTTTGTGAATACGGGTTCATTTGAATTGAATGAATGATTTGACGCCGTTTATCTTGGTCTACATGACCATCCTGAAATGTATAAACACGTAACTAGACTTCTATGGCGATTCCTTTCAACTTTCCAATGTAAACATGTGAACGTTGGTAACTAGGAAGTTCATTAATGTAAGTAGTTGAATTGGTGAATTGATTGCTTTGGGTTTTATTGTAAATAATGTATGCCTGGGAAGATAATTATTATGAAGTGAAGTAGTTTGAATAAATCTTGTGGGCTTCTTTAAGTCTTTGAAGTAAATGAAAATATATCGTATCAAGAAATAGAAGACAGCAGTTTCTGAAAGCAAGCTAATATCTTTCAATTTCTACACATGGTTCGGAATCCACAATGTTCCTTATCCTGTGCCACCTTGATGGGCGAAAAAAGCAATGGGGTGTTGCACATCTTCAATGAATCCTGGTAGGATTATAACACTCCTAAAAAAATGGAAGGTTACCTTTCTCATACCGCTTCTCAAAACGGACAAGTCTCTGCGGCTCAGATCATACTGCCCAATTGTGCTGGCTAGTTGCATATGGAAGATGGCGGAACTAATGATCCTCAAGTGTTGTGCGAAATAGCATGTGACTGTTGTTCTATGCTTTTATTGATTTTACAATCTGGTGATGGTTGAAACTAACCCCGGCCCTAACACGCGTTCAGAAAACTTACTTGAAATAGAATCTTTACCAGAAAAATGCCGCGGCACAGATGAAAGTACTGTTTCGGTTATAAAAAGATGTACCATCTCGTTCCCTCCAAAGTTCGAAAGCACAAACTGAGCTGAATGCTGACGTTAAGGCTATTAAATATGGTCAAAGGAACATAGAAACAAAAAATCACAGGAATGCAAAAAAAAAATAAAAAAATACTTTAGGAACTTCAAGAAAAATCGCAGAACTTCGATCATCTTGGCGAATAATTGACTGAAATGTACAACGTATTTGGCACTTTAACACACCGCAGTAATTCCTCGCACACACCCCTTGATGAATTTGAAGATAGATCGAGGCGTGAAAACTAAATCTTTCATGACCTTAACAACGCTAAGGTAGCCTGGAGCGATACAGTAGATAAAGTGTCCACCGCGATAAAAGAAGTGTTCGAATCTTACAGCACCGACTCGATTGATCGCGCGCACCGTCTTATTGGTCCGTTTTCACAGACCAAATGCCGTCATGACAAGTTTCCGAGCTTTAAGGCCAAACTAAAAATTATTTCACTTAGCAGCGAGCTCAAAGAACACAACATTTCTGCGAAAAAGGAATTCTCCCCCAGCACCCGTATCTCTCTCTCGAAAAAAAAAAAAAAACTAAGCACTTTTCCTAAAAGTAAAACAGAGTCCTCTCACTTCGTATTGTGCTATAACAGATTGTTCATGGATGACAAATGCTTTAGCTGCAGCCCTGATCTCAACTGAGTTCAAGAGGTGTACACACGCTGCTTTGGGTTAAGCCACCATGGCGCTATACTGTGCCGCGTGTTTATCCTTAGGAAAGGCAGAGAGGCAGTGGAATATCATCGCAATCACAATCATGTGAAGTATTGGTAATCTTTACCAACGCCAAAAGCGTTCTTAATAAACGTAACACTCTCTTATCCGCGATAGATACAGACAGGACGAAAATAATAGCCTTAACTGAAACCCGGTTGAACACACATGTGCTTCACTCGGAGGTATTTCATGATGCGCACCATTTTAATGTTTACCACTGCGACTGCACCGAGCGTAGAGGAGCAGGCGGGTGGCTTGCAGTTCCAGAAGACATATCATCATCAGCTATACAAGTTAACAGCGCTCTAGAAATAACATGGGTTATATTAACCCTAGGTAACTCTAAACTTATTCTCGGGCGCACGTTATCGGACCAGCTTCTTCACCTTCGACGTTTATTAACGAACTGCATGACTCCACCAACATAGTATTTTCTCGTTTTCCTTGTCGCTCTTTGATCCCATATCACATACTTACCAGGAATTGGTGACGACCTCTCGCTCAATTTTATAATTAACACTCATTTCGCTAAAAAGGTTCAACATCGAAAAACCATACGCGAATGTCGGAAAACTAACTTCGTAAAAATAAACAATGAACTGACTCATTCCCATGATGGTTTTGTTAGAAATTTGGATGATCATTCAGTCCAACCTAACTTGCATTTGTTGGCACGTACAGTTCACAGATTAACTGAGAAATACATCCCTAGCCTCACAATTGTTTGAAGTACACAAGCGCCATAGTATTCCGGTCATTAAAACGCTTACCAGCCGGAAAAAAAGCGTTTTTATCACTAAGAGAAATGATTCACTTCGGAGGCACCTGGGCAACTTGTAAATCCGCTTCAGATATATATACAGGGTATCCCACGTAACTTGGGCCAAGCATTAAATATATGCAGATGCCACGTAGCTGGACAGAACCAAGGTAATGTTGTTTGCCGTCGCTTGGAGATACTCAGATAATTTTTTTCAAGACGCCTAATCAAATAAATAGTCTTAATTATTTAAGGAACTTCCCAAATGTTATAACTAGATAAAAAGTGTCAATCACAAAATTGTAGAGCAACATGAAAAACTCCCGATACAGCTTTCTGTTGCTCAATACGTGCTACATAAAAGTCTTTTTCCGAGCGTGAAAGAAGACCGGAAATACACGCAAAATTGCCGCGCGATTGGCCGCTCCAGGCACTTTGCGGGTATTTGCTAGCTTGTAGTTTTTCACAAATCTGGCTATATTTCTATAATCTAACTCATATTTTACTAATGCACAGCATCGTTTTCGAAAATCATATTCCTGCGAAACTCAAGTAGTATCTTTCATTCATCAACTGCGTCACATCTTGGATCGCTCTTCCTGCGCTGACTGTGTCTTCTTGGATTTCAGCAAAGCATTTGATAGAGTATGCCATAAACTATTACTTTTTAGGCTAAGCTTACTAAATCACGACCCTAACCTGCTCGAATGAATAGAGCTTTTCCTTACTAACGGCTTCCAATTCGTTATTGATAACGGTCGTAACTCTCCACTCACTAAAGTTCAATCAGGTATACTACAAGGATTTGTACGAGGACCACTATAATTTCTTATCTACATTAATGAGCTGACTGTTACAATATCATCTAACATGCATCTGTTCGCAGATGATTGTGTTATCTTCCGGGAAATTAACAACGCTGATGATACTGTAACACTTCAAACTGATGTGGATAATGTAGTTGACTGGTGCGGGAAGTGGCCAATGGAATTAAATGTTAATAAATCTAAAATAATGAGCGTATCCAGATCCAATTCTAACCGTGCACCTACCACTTTAACAACTTTCCCTTAGATTTCGTCATGTCATATAGATGTCTTGGTGTACACATTACAAATAACTTAAATTGGACCGTTCATGTAGAGTATGTCATTAACAATACTAATCGCATGCTCGGGTAGGGCAGCGCAACTTTTCCAAAGTACCGTCTACTTTAAAACTACAGCTTTACAAAACTCTAATACGCTCGAAACTTCAATATGCGTTGGCACTATGGAATCCCAGTTGCTTTAATCTTATTACTTCACTTGAACTAGTACAAAATAACCGTACTCGTTTCGTTCTTTCTAATTATAACCCTACCACGAGTGTAACCTCTATGAAAACTGACCTATCACTTGTTCCACTAGCTAGCCAACGCAGTTATCTCCCCCCGCCCTCCTTTCACTATTTCATAAAATATTCCATCACACCACACTTCACGACTACTTCATACTGCGTCCTCAGCAAATTTCAAACCGTGTCGATCATCGCACTAAGGTAGGAATGGGTTCATGTCACACGAAGTCCTTTTTTTAGTCTTTCATCCCCCGTACATCTCGTGAAGGGAACCATCTTCCCCCAAGTACAAAGCCATCACTGATAACGAACTTTTTCGCGAAATACTAGCTAACATTGTATAATCAGGAGAATCATTATATCACCAGAACTCACTGCACTTGTTTGTTTGTTTGTTTGCTTGCTTTACTCTACTACTTTGTAACCCCTCCCCCCTTTAATGCCATATGGCCCTGGGGGTATGTTAAATAAATAAATAAATAAATAAATAAATAAATAAATAAATAAATAAACAAATATCAAGTGCTGGTGCCCTATAACGTAAAACTATACCAATATGTTTTTTATTCCAATCTCCTAACGTCAAATTTACGTAACAGCCGACAAAAGCATCGGGTGGTAACCCGCAGAGTTGTCTGAACAGCCCAATCAAACGTCTCCTCGTTTATAGGAGGTAACTTTCGTTTGCTTTCAAAACGAATAACATTGCCTACATTGAGCGGTCTTTCTTATCTATTGGCTGACGAGAGGCGAGGAGCACGCTCAAGTGGAGAGGGTTTCGATGGGCCCGAGCCAGCACAGTGTAAATAGATAACCGGATGAAGAAGGTGCTGCCGGCGTCTGCGATTGGTCTGCTTCCGCTAACTTAGCTTGCGGTGGCTGGTCGAAAATCATGGCGGACCGCACAAATAGAAAATGTTAGTGCTGTCCATTTAAGGTGTGTCTCGCTCAGACCCAGAGAAGCAACGCGTTAGTGCATGTCTCGCACGGGTTTTGACAGCAGCGTTTTGAGTATCGCTTAGAGCGGGCGTAGTAGCATTTAGAAATAAGCTCGAATCTTCGTGTAGTTGGAAGCGCGTAATTTACGCAACATCGTTTGTTCTTCATTAGTGCAGGTCCTTTGTGGACAAGGGAAGGAAAATGTGGATGATTTGCGAAGCTCATTCGAAAAAGGTGGATTGTTATGAGAAGGAAGCTTTGTCTTCACGACTTGTCTTTATCTCGCCAGACTTCTGCAGAGAACACATTCTCTGGTGTGATTCAAGCAACTGGGGTCAGGGTGTCACCCTTGCCCAAATTAACGAAAGTAGTGAAGCGCATCCTGTGCTGTACCTCAGTCGAAAACTAACACCGCGAGAAGAGGCGTTTAGCAACTCGGAGAAAGAATGTTTTTGCATGGAATGGGCAATTCAAAAGTTAGGATGCGATATTCAAGGCACTAAATTCATGGTCGAGAGTGACCACTGCCCTCTTGCATGGCTGAAGCAAATGTCGAAAAAAAACGGGCGACGGATGAGATGGTCGCATAGGGCCAGAATAAGAATGCAGACGGGCTGGGCCGGGGCAACGAGGTCAGAGTATCTTCTTTTTTTTTTGAGGAACATGTTTTGCGCGAATCGCTATCAATGTAATTGAGACAGGCAACCTGTTTCTGTCTTGTCGAGAGCTGATCAGGACTAGAAAGGAGAGAGACAGAGAGAGGGGTAGAACATTGTAAAGCGATACGAGGATCATAGCGTCCGGTAGGCGTGTCGCTTGAGCATGCCGACGAGTGTGTGTGTGTGTGTGTGTGTGTGTGTGTGTGTGTGTGTGTGTGTGTGTGTGTGTGTGTGTATGTGTGTGTGTGTGTGTGTGTGTGTGTGTGTGTGTGTGTGTGTGTGTGTGTGTGTGTGTGTGTGTGTGTGTGTGTGTGTGTGTGTGTGTGTGTGTGTGTGTGTGTGTGTGTGTGTGTGTGTGTGTGTGTGTGTGTGTGTGTGTGTGTGTGTGTGTGTGTGTATTTCCAGGGAGGTGAACACAACAAAGTGAGGGTTGGGCCCTCGAGCTGCGGTGTGACATCAGCCATCACTTCTAGAACGATCCCCGAGACCGCGACTGAACATCAACGTGACACTCTCTAGTGTGCTTTAAATAGAGTGGATGACAGGCCAGTTACGGAAGCGAAGATCTTGGGAGCCTGGCCTCACAGTTCATTAGCCCAGAAAGCAGTTCGCGCGCTTTTTCGCTACCTGAGGGCAACAGACTTGAGTGCCCGACTATAGACATCCTACACCTGAGCTCTCTCTCTCTCTCTTTCACTCCCCATTCCCCTCCCCACGTGTAGGGTAGCAAACTGGACTCAGTCTGGTTAACCTCCCTGCCTTTCCGTCTTCCCTTCTCTCTCTCTCTGAACGACGCTTCGGGCAACCTGACATCTGGTCACGCTCAGGTCAAATCTCTTAAAAGGCGGAGATGTTTGTTACCTCTCAACGCCACAAAGGCGTTTATTAGACATTTGCCATGAGGCAAACGCCCATTTATCCATCAGCGCCTATCCAGACGTCAACGCAGCGTGGATACGGACTCTTGACGGGCCCACAAAAGGCCACTAACCCCACCAGTACCTGACAGCCTGAACTAATGATGAGGGGGGGGGGATATCAAATGCTATACCGAACAACGACGGCGACCTTGGATTCGCAGGTTGCTATCCTGCCGCATGTTCCATACTATCGGGCTTCGGAGGCGGAGTTACTGCGGAGCGTTGCGATAGCATGGGCGTGGTATCGCAACGGATTCGACGATCATGATTTGCTGCTAGATAGTCTGCAGATTTCCTAGTCGACTCGCCTAGGGAAGAGGGCGGTATTAAAAGCGGAGAATTTTCGTGCAGTAGGTGGAGGGTGCTGAGGTGAACTCGGACGTTTAGCTTGCTCGTGCATGGAGTGGGCTTCCGTAACTGGAGCCGTGTAACTATGGCAATAAACCCTTTTCCCTTCATTCCTACAACCTGACGTAGCCGTCGATGGGCTTGGTGGATTCGTTGCCCTAAAGCCAACGTTATTCGCAACACTACGCAATGCCGGCAGCTACAGGAAGCCGTTGACGTCCTTCATACGTGCGCGCAGGCTGCCGGCTACAAAACTCGAGCCATAATGTTGTGCTATACACACGGTGCTAAGAAGGCTGGCAGAAAGCAGGTCTCTAAATATGCTGTTACACTCAAGGTTGGCCCAGTGGACATGCCGGAGACCAATGAACTACGCGTGTGTGGACATGACTATGGTGACTAGAAGGGGCAGTGTGACGGGCTCGAGTGAGGCATAACATACGCGCCTTAATTCTCCCGTGCGTATGCTTCCTTCCTCTCAACCTTACGCGGGTGCATGAAGTGTCCCTTCGGAGCCTTTGTGCTGGAATAGCATTTACACCATCTGTTACCTGGGCTTTGTGATCGAAAAAAAGATGACCAAAGATAGTACCCCAAGTGCTCAACACCTGCAGAAACGTCAGCTGCTCGACACCTGTTTTGGATATGTCCCGGAACACGGGCGATCATACTTGAGATTTGAAGAAACCAGACGCACCTGAAAATTACACCCGTTGGCTGGCGAACAATATATTTGCAAGGAAAGTGGTGCACTTCCTGCACGATGCGAAGAAGGAACCCTCGATTTTATTTGATTCCGTATACGCCTTGTGGCAAATGCTACCATAAAAGAATTTCGGGCAGACCTCGTCTACGACGAATATCCAAGTGTGCGAATAGACGAACGCGTCATGTAGGAGACGTGTACTGCAGCCGGGCTTCTCTCTCGCGTTTCCCTCTGGCCACGATGCGCTTTCTGAGGGGGGGGGGGGCGCTGTGAAGTTCGCGCATACCCAGTGCCACATACACAGTGATTGAAGTTGGCGCCATTGAAGAGCGGCAGATACCCAGTGGCACATGCGCACGTGAACGGCCCACATTCGCTACTGCACTGCCCTTAAGATCGACCAACATTTTTGGTGGTATAGCTAGAATAAGTATTAAGGCGCGAACAAAAAAAAATGGAGACAAAAAGACAGGGAAACAGGACGAGCGCTGTTACGATGGGCCAGCGGGGGTAGTGACCTGCTAGCGTCTCCTAGCCCGCTGCGACGAATCACTTCGTGTAGCCAACAATGCGCTTTCTTTGGACAGCCCACGGCGCCAGTAAGGCAAGCCACGTTTGGCGGACCGAGTATTGTTATTTGGTTCGCTGTCGCCTTCACGGACTAATTGGAGAAAGAGAAGTTCTGGATAAGGGCGCTTTACGGCGCTCCCCCACGGACTCCGGTAATCGTCACGGTCGTTTGACGTACGCGGCAGCTAACTGCGGAGTCAGCTCTGGAATCAAAACGCGCCAGCTTGAGTCAAGCGTGACAACCCCTGTCTAGGAGGACCGTCTCCTTTCGATGTGTTCAGTGAACCAAAAGTGCCGGAGTGAATGTGTGAACACTTGCCCTCAAAGGCGGGACCTTCGACGACTTTGAACGCTCCAATTGGACGAAGGTTGGATGGCAGGGAGGACAGAGGAGGTTTTAAGCATCCGTTTTAGGCTGCTGTGTGTGCTTCGTTTTCAGTCATGCTAGACTGATGAAATGTAACGTTCCCCACCCTTCATGGCGATATTGTAAATAAATCCCGTACGCCTCGTTCTCTATGAAAACAATTCCTCCCTTCAACAACGTCCGTAGCGTGGATGAGTCGGACGACGACATCGACCAGCTACCTCTTATTATACGCCTGGCCCCAACTCGTACAGCGGCAAGTACGAACTGATTGTACTCCTTTTGGAAAACGAGCATGTTTATGCCACAAGAGCTATCAAAGCAGCGTGCGCACTGACGTCACCAGTCGTACAACAGAAATCGTATAACAAACAGTATAACACAGCGCCTTAGTAATTATACCAATAACATGAGCCCCAATACTTATACCAGAATATCTGACAAAATAGCCCGAACAAAAGCTCTGTTGCATAGGTTGAAAGCTCGATAGCTAGAAAGAAAACTGGTCTGACAATGCTAAGGCTAAGAATGCCATTCGCATTTAAAAAGAAGTATGCTAGGTACGTACAAAGAAATGTGCTCAAGCCCAGTCGTTCAGGGTTTGTCTGGTTTGCGACGGTGCACGTAAGCAGAGCAAAATATAGCGATTGCCCTCGACTGTACTCGTTCATGACTCGCAATACAGCAGAAGTTATCAGGGCACATATGAAGTACGTTGCCCACACCTTTCCTTACCATCTCGCCTGGCTGCCGGAAGACCAATCCATACCCAGACGATATCGGTGAATCATACCGACCTCCCTATATATTATACATCTGCGGAGAGACTCCCGCCGTTTGCTTCTTGGTGCTCTGCTCAGCCACAAGTTCGGCTTTCAGTTCGAATATTCTGGACGAAAGCAGAAACCTCATTACCAGCTCTCCAAGAAACTCTCTCTACTCTATATTTTAACGGTCTTCAATTCTTTTGTTTTTCGTTTCGCTTGTTGCAGATCATCATACATTTTCCGTAAACTTTAGATTTTTGCATTTTACGTTTTCTTGATTACGTGGGCTTTTACGTCATCAGATGCATGCAGCGCACCCAAATGCTTAACCTGTTTCTTCACCCAAATGTTTCTCGAACCTTTTGGCTCAACCAGCAACCTTATTTTTTCCCTAAAGATTTCTGGCAAGATTTCCTTTTGTGAATTCTCAGCATTGTGTACATTTCCTTTCCGTCGTGCGTTTCTCTAGGGTCGTAGATATCTGGCGCAAGACTCGGTGTCCAATATATTCATTTTTACATGTTGATGCTCCAACCATCTGATCCTCTTGTCTGGCTCTGGTATTGTTATATTTTTCTTTTTTTTTTTTCTCTTTCAGTGTCAGGCGCTCTGTGGATGTTGATAAGCAGCATGATTCGTCGATTTTTACATGCCGCATATTGTCTTGAGATGACCTTGCAGTTTTTTTCTTTCCTTAAGAGGCTTAAAAAGTAGTTCATCCTCGTGCTTTGCTCGTTATGGTCGTAATAGAATAGACTGCCCTGCATTTGTGAAAAAAGGAGTTGACCGAAGAAAGCTGAAAAGAGGAAGTCCGCTGTCTTGTTTGTCATTTCTTCATTCCGCTTGTATACCCACTCTCCCTGCTATCTAGGTCGTGGTCCATTCAGGACTCCAAAACATTACTGTGTCTTCCTTATTTTATTTGTTTACCCCAGCCAATTATAACTCCTTGCAATTCCAGAACAGTTGTTTGTCTACGTAACTTAATTGTTCCAATTTGCGGGGCGTACCCAATGGAGACATGCATAACTGCTGCTTGAATTACCTTTTCTGTCCTTTATTTTAAATATATTAACGGTTACCGTCTGCAATTCAACTCTTTCCAGTCCAAATAGTATGATCTATGCCAAATGCTAATTCTTCTGGCTGCAAATTATATAGAATGTTATGAATCCTTGTTCTAATTATATTGTCGCAGATTCATTATATGTTTCTCCTCGACTCATATACAGTAGTTACGCCTCTTCGTTGATGAAGGGAGCAACTCCAAGCTGTAGAGACAAATTAATTCCGTTCTTTAGTTGCACATCCTTTTGATGTGATAATTACCAGTAAACTTCTCAAAGCCCTCAATTCTCTTGCAGGACGAGTGCAGGACGAGTATCGCAAGAAAAAACTGCACACAAGGCCTTGTCGCTCCGGTTGGCAAGTCTTCCAGCTATTTAATCAAACGTAGGAGAGACCCGAATGCTATTTACTACCCGTAATCTGTCCAACTAATAAGTTCGAGCCGATTGTTTAAAAATCACCGGTGACGCCAGCTTTTTCACACATAAGACACGGAAATTACGTACATGAGTAATCTCAATGTCCGAGTACCCAATTAAAAGATTGAACAATTACCTTTTAACTGCTAACTGTAGGAGACATGCTGCTATTACAAAATTGAAGTCGATCAGTAAGGAAAGCAAGGCCATCGTAACAGATATCATAATGCTAGCTCCACTATCAAGCTATCTGTTCCCAAAATCAGCCAAAACTCCCTCCCCCTTCACCCATAGGCATCGCAGTCGAATGTACCGAACTGCCGAATTGAGGTTTTGCAAAACTATACATCTGTCGCGGCAGCTGATTGCACTATGGTATCTACCGCTGTGCATAAGGTCGCGGGTCGTTTCTCGAACGCGGTAGCCGCATTCCGATTATTTCACTGCTGTGGCTTTTCGGGCATTTTTTTTATTGTGATAGCAATTATAAAGACACTCCAGGCGCATTGAGGTCACTCCGTCACCGTGAGGTTCAGTATAAAGTCTAAGGGCGATAAAAGTCGCAGTTTCGCCGGAAATGCGAAGCATCGATTGCAACAGCAAATTGGTGGACACCTATACGAATTAAGGATAGCATTTTTATCGGTCGTATAAACTTGGAAACATTCGCTTACTAACTGAATTAAGAAGCATGGTGTCAGCAGGCAGAAGCAAACATGAACACATCACACTCGATGAGCGCGGACACTTGCTGCAAAACGCTGGACCCTGGTGTGAGCAAGCGCGGCAGCAGCAACGAGCGAAGCGACCTTCGTGCGGCCTATCGCTTCAATGCGAGAGCAGCGTGAACACACCGCGCGCAAAGGTATCAGCCGTCTGGAGATGGCCGTGCAAAGCGCACACTTGTTGCTAGAGCCGAAGCCCCCCCCCCCCCCCCCCCCCTTTCTTCTCCTGCGCAGACAACCGACCGCAGAGAGAGAGCACACAAAGACAGGCGCAGTCCTTGTTTGCTACATGCACCAACTCACCCAACAAGAAGTTCTTCCAAACCCCCTCCCTCCCTCCCTCCCTCCCTCCCGTGCTGTCTCTCCGCTATCCTCCATATATGGCGCACGAGATTTGAGTGCGCGAGCGTCACTTCCCCTTGCGCCCGTTTGAAAGATGCGCAGTTGCTGCCGGACCACAACACCGCCCCCTCTCTCTCCCTTCCATCCACCCACGGCCTTTCGCCCGTGCCAGATTGAGCCGCGATCGTCGACTTGTATCGCGTGCTTTCACTCTCACATACAGCATACGACGCGTGGCGACGGTGTTATCGCCCTTGTACTTTATACGGAACATCACGGCGACGCCAACGCCGATGGCAGAAATTCACCTGGAGCGTCCATGTAATTGCCAGCGCAATTAAATCGTCGCCGCGCGACGTATGCTCTATGTAGGAGTGAAAGCGGGCGAGGATTAGCCGGCGATGGCAGCTCTGTCTCGCGTACAAAAGGGAGGGAAGTGGGAAGAAAGCGCACCGTCTTCCGTCGCACGTGAGGCTCCGGGGGCAGGGTAGGGAAGGAGGGGGTGCGTACTACTCCGCGCCGTCGTATCTTGAAAGCCATCTCCGACAACGACAGAGTCGGGCCGCGCGCTGTGTTTTCGCAGTCTAGTTCGCGCTGATGCGAGACGCAGCACGAATGTCAATTTCTTCGTTCCTGCTGCCGCGCTTTCTCATTTTAGCGTTTTGACAGCGAGTTTCCGCGGTCATCAAGTGAGACAATGTTTGCGTGTGCGTGCGGGACACCATGCTTGTCAAATTAGCATGTTTATGTTTGCAAGTTTATAAGGCCGATAAAGCTACTATCCTTACTTTACATAGCTGCCCACTAATTTGCTATCGCAATCGATGCTTCGCCTTTCTGGCAAAACTGCAACTTCTTTTATTGCTTACGGACCTCATTTTATTAGCTTTTGCTTCACTACGACATTGCTCACAGCCCAAGGGAAACTGTGGCCCGTAATTGCGATAAGCTCTTGATCTCTGAGGGTGTAGGCTACAAATATTGTTGTTTATGACACTTTTTTTTTCTGGCATTGTTTTACAGTTCTTGCATACACACGCGCTCACACACAATACTTCGACGCTCCAAGAGATCATGCGCTCTTTCATGTATATGGCACAATCTTCATTTTGATAATTCGCATGCTACGAACGCATATTGACTGAAAGAAGGACAGACTTATTGACAATCTGGTTGACGCAATAATTCATTCATTCATTCATTCATTCATTTTTATGCTCTCAGGATCCGAGGGTATTAGAGAGAGGGGTGTTCTAACAATAAATTGTTAATCGCAACTTTAAAGGCGGCAGGGTATTCGAGTGCAGTGGCGGAGGCGGGAAGGTGGTTCCAGTCCCTGCTAGTTTGCGGCAAAAAAGAGCCATGGCAAGTGTTAGTGGCACATAAACGAATTTTTACCTAGATTTTAGATCGATCCGTGAGGACACACGTAATCTGGATGGAGGAAATGATCGTTTCTAAGTGTTGGGTTAGTGCAAAAAATTTTGTGATAGAGCTTTAAGCGGAAGCACTTGCGACATGACCGACGCGTAGGTGGACCTAAATTAGCTTTCACTGAAAAAACACTGGCGTAGCGAAAGTAATTAGAGAGCACATATCGGGTAGCGGGTTTCCGAACTGATTCAAGGGCAGTGATTAATGCGGAGCTAAATGGGTCCCAAATAAAGCAAGCATATTCTAATTTTATCTAACTAGAGTTGCGAACAACTGAATCTGAAAATCAGAGGGAACGGATGAAAACGTTCGCCGTAGAAATCCAAGCATGCGATTAGCGTTGTTAATTACATGTTCAGCGTGTATATTCCGTTAGAGGTTGTGAGTTAATTGACTAACTGGATTCCTCCTGTTATCTTTCACAATATCTTACTGTGCCAAATATGTAAGGGATCATTGTGATTAGTGAACACTGATAATTAAAATTAATTAGTGAAGTTACGAGTAATAATGAAACGCATAGCCGGTAAGTAAGATTTCGTAGTTGTGCAGTCGAATTACCCAGAGAAATGAACGCTAAGCTAACAGACTGACTTTTTCTTTGCGCATGGCCACCCTTCTGAGCGAACAGTCGGCCCGTAGAACTCAACTGATGCCGCTGGCTTTCCCGCGTTTAATGGATCAGCGGATGAAATTCACGGTCTCTCAAACAGCTGCTAAAAAAAACTGAACCACTTGCCATGTTCGAACGAATGGCCAATCGTTCGCACGCCTTATTTGGGCTTTATTTTTCAGGCGCGCTGGGGCAAGTGCGTATAATCGTGTTCGTGGGCGCGAGAGACGGCCACCGAGGGAAACAATTACCGACCCCGGCCTCAGTCTATGGGCGAGAAGCGACTGGTTGAGCGCGAAACGGGGAAGACGGTGGCAGGCCCCTTCGTTTCTGCCGTTCAATCAGTGTATTGCGCCACACCAGGGGAAATTTTCTGGGCGCGGTAGCAATTTCAGAGATGGATGGTGCAGCCAGTGGGAACAGGGAGGCCTCCTTCTTCTTGCGGGCCTCTTTGTCTCGAAAGTATGCTCTCGAGGCTCTTACGCACGCGCACCAGAGAGTTGCTTGTGTTTGCTCATAAGTTCCGGCGACGAGGGACTCGAGCGGAGATTCCCCTCCCCCGCGCTCCATGGATGCGCCGCGAAACGCGCCTGCCAAACACGGCGTCACGAGCAGCAAGCGTTCGCGCTCTTGCCGCCCTGCGTTTGGCAGGCTCTTAGGCGCAGCGCCCAGCGCAGCACGCCTACCCCGCCGCCCTCCACCTATTTCTGCCTCGGCCAGCTCGCCCGGGATAATCAAATAAAACACGCTGTAGACGTCTTCGACCTGGAAAACATGCACAGCGCTAACCTGCTAGCGTGCTACTCGGAATAGCGCCTCCCTCGCACGTAGTCATATTCGAGCTTCTAAGTTGCCTAGCTTATTTTTTTTCCTTCCTGCTTTTCATTTTGTTGTGCCCGTGCGCGTGTGCGGCTAAGCAAACATGTTAGCATGCTGTAAATGAAGATTGCAAGTGAAAAGAAAAATGCCAAGATTGGGAACCTATGCTCCTCTGAAAGAAGGAAGAAGTGGAGCAATGAGACGGAAACATAGGCCGGATGATATAGAGCACGTGATAAGATGGCTGCACGCGCTCAGCAATAAGGAAAGTAGTTGAGAATTAAGCGACAGGGAGTTTCAAGCTTTCCAGATGCTCTGCCGACACGGTATTGAGAACTAAGCGCCCGTTACATATATTAGTGGCAGTCTCCGCGCTTACCATTGGGGATCCTGCAGCCACAAAATGTCCAATACAAGGCGAGCTTGCCATTCTTCCTGAAATATTAACTAAAAATGATTTGCCTGAATCCTTGCACCACACGGCTGTTATTTAAAGAAAGAAACGTTAATGTATGGCAAACAATCACAATCAGATGATCCGTGGTTATGTCGCGTTACGTGGACCCGTGTAGGACTATTTCGCAACAATTTGCAAGCAAAGCTAACGATATCACTTAAAGTGCCTGTAGACAAATAACCAAAAATTAATTTTAAAATTCCATAATTTTTCTGCGAGAACTTCGGACCTAGCTATTACTGTACACAGAACAGCCAAACACTAAAACGGAAATGCCGACAGAGACAGCAACCAAAATGTAACATTTGAGGCAGAAGCGCCGCGAGTGTACTGCGTGTATCGTGTTTAAAAGTTTTACGAATAAAACAACTACTTCAAAAAACAAAAAAACAAAAAACTGGCAAGACGAATGAGAGAGGGAAGTGAAGGAGCTAAAAAGGATAAACGCAACGGCAGAAAATGCTAATGCTGTAAACGCAGCATTTGATATTGTCAAGATGTCTTCGAAAAAAAAAAAATGTACCGTGTCGAATGTTGGAGAGAATGTGAGGCGGGATGAGGGTGACGCGAGAAGAAAGTTAGAAAAGGTTCAATTACGTGTTTAACAAAAGGTTATAGAACTTTGCTCGCCCGATCGATCTTGAATGTTGAAAGAATCGTGTGTGTGAATTATGTGCTAAAGAAATACAAATACAGTAGAATCTCTGTAAATGGAAATCGCTTAAAACATTGCTGCCAGCATCTGACAGCATCTAAACGGTTTGTATTTGGTGAAGGCCAAAAGATGGGAACGAAGCTTTCGCAATTTTCTGTAAACTGAACCACAGAAGCAAGCTCTAAAGGCTATTTTTTGGGGGGGAAAAGCCAAGGTATGTCTTTCTTTATTTATTTCATTTTTTATAGCGATATCTGTATTTTATGCCGAAACACACAAAGCGGCGGCAAGGATTCAAGCAAGTGAGCAAATGTTTCATATGCATTTAGTGGAAAGTATGCGCAGTCTTGACAGGTTCACGGCATCAACACTCGCCCCATAGCATGACGAAATAAGGTCAACCGAAATTTCGGATGGCTTGCAGTTCAGCGTTCGATAATTCGGAGTTCACGACCACGAGCACAATTATAACTCTTGAACGTAATTGCTCAAAGAGGCGAACATTACTTGCGCAATAAAGCATAATGCATAATTTACTATATAGTTATATTTCACTCATTAAGGTTGCAACTAATCACTTTATGACACCGATTGCAATTTCTTAATTGCAGCCGGGGAGTTTGGAAGGTATATTCACTTGGAGCTAATTCCGAGGATGGCACCAGTTTAGAGATATGCACCGTGGAACTTGCAGTGAAAATGCACTGTTCCACGTACCTTTTTTTAACAAAACACCGCTTTATGAATTTAAGAACAGTAAGTGGAACGCCAATGTATTTCGTCGTACACTTTGAAAGTGAATATAGCTCGAAATTGATGTCGTCCTGTGAATTCGTTCCATGTGAATACACCTCGTCAGCTCACCGGATACAATTCATAAATTGCAATATGTGTCGTAAAGTAATTAGTTAAAGCTATATTAGTGAGATGTTTATGACTTGTCAATTAAGCATTTTCGTTTTTTATGAAAGAAATGCCCGCCTCTTCGAGTAATCCCGCTCAAGGACTAGAACTATATGCTGTCACAGGTATCTTGTTTTATTCTTGGGGGCGGAAATAACCCAGCTGCGTGGTTCGTACGTAGTTTCTTAGCCAAAAATGTCAGCAAGAGTGTCAGTGCACGTAACTTACGGTGTCGTACGAGAGCGAGAAGGAAGCAAAACGTAATTGAATTAGATTCTGGGGTAGCCAAAACCACAATTTGATGATGAGGCGCACGCCGTAGTGCGGGACTCCGGGTTCATTTTGACCACCAGGGGACCTTAACGTGCCCCCGATGCACGGGACATGGACATTCGCCCACATTGAAGTGCAGCCGCCGCAGACGGGACCCCGCAACCTCGTGTTTAGCAGTACGACGCCATAGCCGCTGAGACACCGCGGCAGGTAGGAAGCAAAGCTCGGATTAAACGACAAGAAAGAAGCGCAGACAACTGACAGCCTCAGCTACAGATGCATGATGCGTAAACATGCTGCATTCTCACGACAAATCACTGCACACCGCTTTTCGACGACTTCCTTTTGCGGGATTCTGCTACAGCGCCGACAAGCGCGACCGCGCTCACCCGTTCATCGCCCCGCCGTCAAAAGAATGTCAGTGGAAGTGCCACGCATTCTTGGGCCCTATAACGTAAAACTATTCCAATATGTTTCTATTCCAATCTCCTGACGTCAAATTTGCGTAACCCCCGACGCAAGCACCGGGCGGTCCCCCGCAGGGTTGTCGGAATAGACCAATCAAATGCTCTCCTCGTTCATAGGAGGTCACATTTGTTTGCTTGAAAAACGAATAACATTGCCTACACTGAGCGGCTTGTCGTATCTAATTGGCTGACAAGAGGCGAGGAGAACGCTCAAGTGGAGAGAGATTCGCTGGGGCAAAGCCAGTGCACTGAAAATCGATAACCGGATGAAGAGGGTGGTGCCGGCGTCTGCGATTGGTCGGGTTTCCCTTACTTAGCTTGTGGTGGCTGGTCGAAAATCGCGGTGGCATGCAACGGAAGCTTAAGAATGACGCTAAAACTGACCCTCAGCAAAGAAGAGTTGGCAGAATGAGGTGGTAAGCGTGCCGAAAGTGCTTGACAACGTTACACGGCCACGCAAGAACTTTTATTATACGCAAATACACCCATGCTCTCCGGCAGGTGCGAGTTGCCAGCGTCTCAGCGATCGGCGGCAGCCATCTTTTATTCCTTTCGGAACGTGGCAGCCTGCGGCTATTCCGAAGAAAATTCAGTTTTGTTCGGCATATTAATGCATCTTTAATGCGCACACGCCACTCTGACGCGGTGAGTTTGTGCGGTTTTGTGACGTCGCGTGAGAAGCAGGTGAAGTGGGTGCAGCCCGAAAACTTTTTACCTATAGCCGAGGGCTAATGGCGAAAAGGGGTCGAATCAGGAATAACTGTTTTTATTTTTTCTGTCAAATCATGCATAATCAGTGTGTAAACATCATATCAGATGGGGAGGTATCGCGGTTTTCGTGACGTCGCGTCAGAGACATTTGAAGTGGGGGTGGTCGAAAAAAGTTTTTGACCAATCGTGGAGGGCTGATAGCAGAATTGGAATAGAATAGTTTGGAATAGTTTTACGTTATAGCGCCCCTTTTCACATTTATGAGACATACAAAATTGATGTACACATGGTGCCGCATCTGGCCACAACTGGTCTAGAGGGCAGACGCGCTCTTGCGGCTCCTCTCTAGCCCGGCCGTGATTTGAGACAAAACGAGACGCTCAGGCGGGCTGGTCTGCCAATTGCGGTCTGGTCTACCGGGATAACCCCTCCTGTAGCAACATCACCACCACCACCACCATATTACAAAGCACTAAATGTCCTTATGTCTAAGCTAATTAGGAAAAGAAAAACAAAACTGCTTAATAAATACTTCTTATGGCATCAAGAAAAGGCCAGCAGCACCCACACGTCCATCAGGATGGTATGTCATCGCGATACACACGGTTACAGGAGTGGTTCCAATGCCGCGCGCAGATGCAGTATCTGCTTCTTCCGCAGCCGGTACCGTTTAAGGTGCTGCTCGACATTGTCTTTGAGCGCCAACCGATAATGAAACGCGCGCCCTCTTCCCATCGAATCGCGGTCGAGGGCGCGGAGGCCCAAGAAAGCAGCCATGAAAGACAAATGCACAAGGAAGCTGATGGTGCCCACACTGCCAAATTTATGGCAGAAAACTTCGCTATGTAACATCCGCACATGCAAGTTTCGCTCCCTGTCACACATTGACGTCGTATTAGCATTCATCGCTGCTCCTTGGCGTCTCCTCAGCTGATAAAACACGATTTTCATTGTAATCCCATTGCAATTCTTTTGCAAATTTCCTTTGCATGATCAGGGTCTTGTAAATAATTAACGTGTATAAACCTACTCCTGTGCACATTCTAGACGCAGACTGACGATCATGAATTCTTGTTTGCTTGACAGGATATTCAACATTACTTTTGTCTTCTGCATATTCATATTCAACCCTGCTCTTAGAATTTCTCTGTTAAGGTCCTCAATAATTTGTTGCTATTCTTCGCCAGCGTTGCTGAACAGGACAGTGCCATCGGCAAACTGAAGGTTGTTGACATATTAGCCGTTGAACCTTGCACATAATCCTTCCCTGTCTAATAGCTTGAATATTTCTTCTAAGCATGCAATAAATAGAATTGAAGGGATTGTGTTTAATTGCGTGACCGCTTTCTTGATAGAAATTTTCCCACTTTTCTAGTAGATAACTAAACATCTGAAGCCACAACTATCACTGGGGCAGAGTCGAAGTAAGTCTGCAGAGTTCCGGATACGTGCGCTCTGGCTGAACATACACATGAAAGTTCCACATAAATGAAGCACTTCTTGAGTTGTCAGCCGAATGCTGCAAGCACCACGGCCTTGATGGGGAGTTCGTGCAGTCCCTCAGTACACTTCATATGATATGCACTTAGACTCGCCAAATACACACCATTATCGTAGCTTCGTCCAAACGCACTCAATTAAGTGGTCGAAGTGTGCACCGCGGTGAGAGCACACGAAACAGCTCAATTCAATAAACGCGAATGCTGATTTGGCTTATACGACGCGTTTTAGAGACGACGCTCAGCGTCGTTCACGCTTCACATCGTTCACTTCGCGACGCCAAGCCACTGTTGCCGACTTTTTAATGCACTATGTTGATGTGGTGGTGGTGGTGGTGGTGGTGAATTGTAGCAACAGGCGGGTTTAGCCTGGCGAACAAGGCCGGCAATGCTCCGCCCGAGAGTCTCGCTCAATACCGCTGAAGGGTTTCACCATCTGTCCATCAAACCAGTCTCTCTTAAGAATTCGATGAGGAGACGTGAAGTTTCTTTGCGGGCTATAACTGATCCCTCGGGAAATATAAGGTGTTGCAAGTGCGCATGCGGAAGGTCCTTGTTTTGCAGATTCTTCAGGAGAGTGTCTCTTTCATCTTGGAATTGCTGGCAGGACCACAAAAAGTGCTCAATGTCTCCTGTCTCGTTGCATGCCGTACAGTTCGGAGAATTGATTCGCCCCGTTTTAAGTAACCAGGCCGGTGTATTAGCAGATCCTGTCCTTATTTGATATAGAAGTGAGGCTTCCTCTCGGTGCAATCTCTTGGTTACGCAGGGCATATGCGGTGGAACCCAAAGCGGCGCAAAGTGATTTCGAATGTCAGATTTTCGCACTTGATTACTCTTTGGAGCCTTGATTTTGTGAGGATGATAGAGCGCTGCGTATGCAAGCGCATCAGCTTTTTCGTTTCCTGAGATACCAATGTGGGAGGGAATCCACTGAAACTTTACAGTGAAGCCTTTGTTGTTGAGTTCTTTCACGGTGGCTAGTGATTTGCGTGGGAACTTGAGGGATGGCAAACCACGGTATGCTTGTTGTAATGCGGCCTTTGAGTCCGTAAGGACAACCACATTCTGCGGAGGCAAAGTCTTTAATTTACGCAGAGCAGAAGCTATTGCTACGCCTTCCACAACTGTCGACGAGGCTATACAGTCCAGACGGCCAGACCACGTATATCTTAGAGAGGGAATATAGAATGCAGCTGCACATCGGTCTTCGTCTGCCTTGACAAAGCCATCTGTGTGTACTTGTAGGTTATTCGGGTATGTTCAGGTGTTCCAGGACTAATGACTTGGCTTCTGCAGATGGAATGCAGCTCTTTGATTGCAATCGTGGTCTTGACTACTGCACAGCAGTAGTCAAGTTCATGCGTGCCTGAAAGCATGAAGCCCTTCTTAAGTGAGAGGAGGAAACGCTAAAACATCGCACGAAGCGCCTAGACGTGACTGACGTCATTTGGCCCAGGACTGATGTTAGCCTCGGGTCTAGAATAAGCATCTCCAGCCAATCATAAAACGACGATGGCGGTTGTTTGCTGTCACTTTTATTTGTCGTTTGGTCTTCCTCTTCTGATTGCTCTGTTACTAGCTTTGCGCATTGAAAACAGAAAACGTATTTTTTGTTTTGCATGCACAAACATTCTTGATTTGCGAGTGCAAATCTCCGGAAAGCATGCATAAGTGCTGCTATATGAGGTGGTACTAAATATGGTGTAGTTCTTTTTACACCGAACGGCAGGGTAATAGTTAGGAGCAATGAAAGCTTGGCGTCATGTCGCATTCTACGAGGGCGAATCAGGAAGTCCTTTCCCCTATTTTTTTAAAGCTAAATTAAGCCTGTAAATGCGATGTAAACATATCTATTCCCAGCAATGGACCTTACTTGGACCGGCCTGGCCTAATCTGCCGGAAGCTACGCAGCACGGCGCTGCTGTCAGTTGTCGAAGATGGCGGTTGTGCTTTACACGTCCACGGCGTACGAGCACCGACGTGCGATTCGTTTTCTATGGAACAAGGGACGAAAACCTATCGAAATGTACAGGCAAATGCAGCCCACGTATGGGGAAAGGTGTCTCGCTTTGAGAAGTGTGAGACGGTGGTGGTAGTGCGAGTTTGCAAAGGCCGTGAAGACTTGCATTAAAATAAGCGTTCGGGAAGGCCGTGTGCGTCGCTGACTGACAACAAGGGCATCTAAAATTTAGTGCTGCGATGGCGCAAATGTCGGAACCAGTGTGAGGATTAGGTGGAAAATAGTGAAAGGTACGTAGAATAGTACGCCATGTTTGTCATTACCTGTATGTACCCCGCTTTTGCAAATAAGAAATAGCGGCGAGGACTTTCTGATTCGCACTCGTATATATTCAATCCCAGGCCGCTAATGACGTAACCCAGCTGTCCTATTACACGACGCTTCAGGGTGACATGGACCTTTGAACTCTCTTACAATCTAGAGCTATACATCAACTCGAAAACTCGCCCGGGTTGCTCGGTGGGTATGGTGTTGGGCTGTTGAGCACGAGGTCGCGGGATCGAATCCCGGCCACGGCGGCCGCATTTCGATGGGGGCCAAATGCGAAAACATCCGTGTACTTAGATTTAGGTGCACGTTAAAGAACGCCAGGTCGTCTAAATTTTCGGAGTCCTCCACTACAGCGTGCCTCATAATCAGAAAGTGGTATTGGCACGCAAAACACCATAATTTAATTTTAATTTAATCAGCTGGACAGGTGTACGCTCAAAAGTTGCTGCCCACAGAGAAGGACGCTGAAAAGGTTTTATAATTGGAATATTTATGTTGGTATGTCAGAGTATAGTTCAACTAATTAATTTTTCTTTTCAGTGCGCGCATATCAGTGCCGCAATCGTTGTTTAACTTTTCGTCTAAGCTCCGCTACCATCGCGCGCCGAGCGTAGCTGCGAAAAGCCAGGCGCGATGATCACGTCAATATAGGGGTCGCGTAGGCCCTCCATTTGAATCACGCACCTTGCCGATATCCAGGATGACGTCACGAACGTATTCCTAATCACAGCCCTTGAACTGACCCGCGGCGTCTCCCACAGGCGCTGCCACTCGTTTCTGCAAAATTCACGCAACTTTCAGTGACTTGTGGTAGGTAACTATGACTTCCGTGTTCAGAAGGTGAATAACTACAATAACTCGCTTAAAGGTTACTTTTTTATTGTAAAGTGCTTCACTTTAAGACGACTGGTTACAAGAGGATTCATTGGACAATTCACTCATCAGGACAATTCATTCGTTGATCAGGTGCATTTTATTTCAAAGCATCACCCTTGTTCGAGCCCCACCACGAGGTTTTACTATCAATGGTGATATGTGAATTTATTCGCCTTTTCTTTCTTTTTATAAATCATCGTATCGAAGACCTGTGGCGCTATAACGTAAAAGTATTCCAAACTTTTCTATTCCAATTTTCCTATCAGCCCTCCACGATTGGTCAAAAACTTTTTTCGACCACCCCCACTTCACCTGTCTGTCACGCGACGTCTCGAAAACCGCGATAGCTCCCCATCTGATATGATGTGTACACACTGATTATGCATGATTTGACAGAAAAAAGAAAAACAGTTATTTTTGATTCGACCCCTTTTCGCCATTAGCCTTCGGCTATTGGTAAAATGTTTTCGGGCTGCACCCACTTCACCTGCCTGTCACGCGACGTCACAAAACCGCAGAATCTCACCGCGTCAAAGTGACGTGTACGCGATAAAGATGCATTAATATGCCGAACAAAACTGAAACGGAATAGCCGCAGGCTGCCGCGTTCCGAAAGGAATAAAAGATGACTGCCGCCGATCGCTGAGACGCTGGCTACTCGCACCTGCCGGAGATCATGGGTGTATTTGCGTATAATAAAACTTCTTGCGTGGCCGTGTAACGTTTTCGAGCACTTTCGGCATGTTTACCACCTCATTCTGCCAACTCTTCTTTGCTGAGGGTCAATTTTAGCGTCGTTCTTAAGCTTCCGTTGCATGCCGCCGTGATTTTCGACCAGCCACCACAAGCTAAGTAAGGGAAAGCCGACCAATCGCCGATGCCGGCACCCCCCTCTTCATCCGGTTATCGATTTTCAGTGCACTGGCTCTGCCCCACCGGATCCCTCTCCACTTGAGCGTTCTCCTCGCCTCTTGTCAGCCAATTAGATACGACAAGCCGCTCAGTGTAGGCAATGTTATTCGTTTTTCAAGCACGCAAAAGTGACCTCCTATGGACGAGAAGAGTGTTTGATTGGTCTATTCAGACAACCCTACGGGGGACCGCCCGGTGCTTGCGTCGGTGGTTACGCAAATTTGACGTCAGGAGATTGGAATAGAAACATATTGGAATAGTTTTACGTTATAGGGCCCCTGCTTCGTATCATCGACAAGATAGCCGTTCATCGTGCGCATGCATTCGCTCACACCGTAAGCTGCAGAACGAGCAACAGCGTGGGCACAGACACTAGCTTCGACTTTGTGCTGAAGTGAAACCATGAGCAATATAATAGAACGCTGAAGCTAACAGCTCGGAACACGACAGCAAATTGTCCATCAGCAACAAGTTTTCATAATTAGAGATGTTTAGGCGGTTTTTTTTTTCGTTGTTTCATCTTGTACGGAGAATTACAACCTAAAAAGCGTGTGGAAAAATAATCATCCGCAGCCCTATGAGCGAGAAAACGCTCAAACTAGAAAAAATAATGATAGAAGTGCTCAAAATACATCAATGAACAACCTCATTGTGGTCAGGAATGGACATATGACTACCACCAAATGGAGTGTTATGACGAGTATGAAAATTCAGGCCGCTGCGGGCTTAGAGAAAGGCAGCCTATCATACATTAAAGGGCAACTCCGGCGTTTTTGTTAACCATGTTCGGAAATTGTCATTTTCAAATGGCATTGACAGTCCTGTCATTGGTAGGGTGGTTATATTTGCTTAGAAATGCATGAATAACTTTAAATAACAAATAAACGAAAAACCAAAACCAAGACGGGTAGCTGCTTTGTGTGACGTCACGATTAGTCCATGACGTCAGATCCAAGACTACCATAATGTAAACACGCAGAACGCGTTCTAAACATGCGTTACACGTGGCGCTAACCCTATATAAACGAAGCTGATGATGTCACCTGACGACACAGGGAGCTTTTACAGATCTTCTGATCTAGAAAGCGACCACTTCAGCGACTATTTCAGCTGCAGTGGCGGTGTAGTCTCTGACGTCACAAACACAGGGTGGCCAGTAGAAAGTCACGAGTCGGGCATGCAACCAATCTTTAAAATCCATTTTCAGGAAAACTAAATAACTTGCTGCCGTGTTGTCTGGCGCAGATAATCACAGTGCAAAGGAGAAAGCATATGCAAAATTTTATTAAGATCCGTGGATATCGAAAAATCGCCCGAGTTGCCCTTTAAGCACAATTTCGCAGAGCAGCATTATAGTTACTGTGTTCCACAGCAGCGAACACCTCATACAGTTGTGCACTAAAACTGCTTAATGCACATGGAGATTACAAATCAGAGTGCGACACAAAGATGAAAGCATGTGCCATCCTCGGTGATCAGTTGTGGACTCTGGCCATCCGGCCGCATGGGTACGTTCCATCACTTGCACGCGTCAGCTCGAGCGTCGGAGACAGAAATAATTATGTTCATAAGACTACCCTATCGTATATATTCGTTCTTTCGTTGACAGAAGCGACGCCTGTATAAGTTTTGTGAGTCAACTTACGTTAACAATTGAAGCAAGTACTAAAGTTGGCACCTGTGCTACCATTACATACACATCTTTTGTTGACTACAGCGCTCGCCTTTGCAGCGGCGGGCGTCGCAAGCTTGCTGATCTTACGAACGAGTTTAGCTTTGTGAATACGTTTTTTTTTTCGCACGATATTTCTTACACCAGAATTTGTTCCTAAGTTCGCTTAGTGAATTCCGCCCTTGTAGTCTAAATAAAGAATATCACCCTATTATAGTTGAGACCTTCAGCGCCTTACGCGCATGATATATGTTTTCTTTCTTTTCTTTTCTTCTTTCTTAAAGATTAATAGGGAAACGGGTATTTCAGAGCTGTAATTCAGAGAGGGTGAGCTTCCAAGTGCCACTGCTTCCAGGTGCCACTGAAACACCTGTGGTGCTCCGAAGTAGAATCACGTGACCCGCTTGCTTCATCACAGCAGCATAAGCAGCAGCCTAGCGGAAGCAGTCTCAACGCAGTGACTTAAGCCTCGCATGCCCCGGAAAGCAAACCGCAGCTTAAGCCAGAAAAGAGTTTTACGCGCACGTTCCCCTTCCTCGCAATGGTGATTGTGGAGGAAGGGGGGGAAGGTGGAGGAATAGTTGTTCATCAGTTTCACTGAAAATTGGGGTCTGATTAGCCTGAAGTCTGCCACGATTTTTTTTTGTTCTCGCGAAAAGGGTATTACGCACATTTTGGTCCGTTATCGTTGAAGTCAGTCATTTGCTCATGCTCATTTGCTCAGTCATGAGATGGTGCGTGCAACAAGGCGAAGCTTTTTTTTCGCAACGTCTGTCCTTGGAGTGGTGTGCTGACCCAGGAAACTTGCCAGAGCAACCGTGGTCTGTTATTACTATTTCGTGTTTAGGTATGGTCTGCTTGTTTCTTTCTTTACATGCAGTTAACGGAGAGGTTGGTGCCTTTATTCGCGCGGGCTACTCCTTTTCGCAGGGCAAGCAAAATTAGAAGCACAAAGAGAGTGAAAAGCACTGGAGACAGTGAAATATCAGGAACATTTGGGAAGTTCTTCGCACGAGTAACAGGAGGCAGAGAATAGAGTAAAAAGACACTAGGAGGCAAAGTTCCGTAAAGAAGTAAAAGTGCACAATAAGTGTAAAGAATGCGCACATAAGTAAAGAGTTTCGCAGACAAGACGGCTAACGTATCTACAGACATCTACATAGCAGGACACATCGATATATATCTAACAAAATCAGACCTAACCTACGCATATACCATCTGTCGTATTCAATAAACAATAGTGGCCTCGACCAGGACCTTTCAGTCGTCATCTTTCTCTTTCCCCTGTTCGCCTCCCTCAGCGTATAGCGTAACAAACCGAATGCGCTTCTGGTTAACAGCTCTCTCTACTCAATTTTCTTTTATTTCTTCCTCTCCCTTGAGCGAGGCACGCCTTTCAGATCCCCTAAACTTCCTAAGTTTTCCTGTCGTGTCAATGAAAAGGGCCCCCGAAGTAAAATTGCTTTATAGGAATTTCACGGAACACTTTCTGAAACATTTCTTTTTGTAGACCACTGCCCTGATTTAGAGAAATACTCAAACATATTTTAGAAATTGTATAAACTCTACTTCACACTTCTCGCACTTAATAGAATGACACTTATCAGGTATCAATGCTGGCAAACAATTATAAGAAATTTATTTGACACTAAGTTCGTCTCAAGTGTGACAGACCTGTACTCATCGACATCATCGCGATGTCGTGGCGCAGGTAGAAATTTGCTGACTGTCCCGTTTCCATGGAGAAAGAAAAGAATGAGGAGAGAGCATTGCGCAACGCGGCTGAAGCCAAACGTATCGGCCAAATACGTGATCGCCACGTTAGAGCGCATGGTATGTTTTTAGCATTCCCTCTCTGTAGGCAGAGCTGCGGCAGGGCAGCCCCCGAAAGGGTCCTCGTCGAAAAATATTACCGGAAACCAAACATTCTCAGCCACTACGCCGAGTGTTCGGAAAATTCAGGTGTTGCGCCGACATGCGAGGGAAAAAGCACGAACAAAATGGCTTGACGGAGAGCTCATTTGCCAAGGCTGGCAGCGTGACACAATGCTCTCTCCTAGTTTATTTCCTTCCTTCATGCCTGTAGCAATAACACGCCGTGTATGATGATGTCTCTCATAAACAATTAAACAAGGGCGTCGTGCGTGTTTCTTTCTTTTCGCCGAGCTCATGTGTGGAACCCCCAACGTTCGTAGGAACCGGCCAAAACAATATATCATGACGTAATAACGCGTCCAGTCTTCGGCTACGAAAATCGAAAGCAGCTCGTGCATACAAGTATTTTAGCAAGTTACTTAACCACGGTGCGCTTGCTAAGACTTTCTATTGCGATTAGAGGGCTTGCATGTTTATTTAACAGCAAAAAAATATGCATATACATATATAAGTCAAAAATTCCATGTCTGTGTACATTTAAGCGAGGAGCTCTTGTTGTTTCTTAAGCTGCCATACCCCTTGGAGAGTGCCAGTGAATTCTGAAAAGCTTCCTTCCCACTTCTTCACCAAACCAGTTGTTACAGTTCAGTGTTGCAAGATTGGGCCCGAAATCGCATACCAAATTTCTAAAGCAACATGATTATCAAGGAATAAGAAGTTGAGTAACGTCGCGCATTGTCACATTGTAGTGACGGTGAAGAAACGAACACTGTAGAAGGTTGAGTTAAGAATCAAAC
This sequence comes from Dermacentor andersoni, assembly GCF_023375885.2. Taxonomy (NCBI): domain Eukaryota; kingdom Metazoa; phylum Arthropoda; class Arachnida; order Ixodida; family Ixodidae; genus Dermacentor; species Dermacentor andersoni. The sequence goes on from NC_092814.1 coordinate 102,178,397, forward strand.
TTTTTATTGGGTGAACTTGTGCCCAGAAAATCAAGAAAATATTCAAAATACAATAACGGTGAGGACAGTCGTCACTAGTAGAAATCTGAACTGTCAGGTCACCCGCCGCGGTGACCCAGCGGCTATTAGCCTCGAGAACGACCTACAGGGCGCCGCTCGTGTGACGTCAGGTCACGGACTCGCGCCTTTCTGCGTCAGTTCGGGCAGTGTCCGGGCACCTCCTGCATTGCTTTCGTTTGTTCACTCTCGTTTCCTATGCTAGAACACTTATGACTGTCCTTCCAAATATATTTTTACAATGTTTTCGTTCATCAAAGTTTATTCAGAGAGCTTATTTCTTAAATAACAATGTATTTCTCAAAGGCAACGCCGCAATGCCAGCCTACGAAGCTCAGTCCAGTGCACTGCGGATTTTTCATGCACGGTTCTACACTTTGGTACACGTGACTAATAGAAGCATTAAGGCAAAAGTATAGGATAGAACAATCCAGTTATGTGATTAATTGCCGTGGCGGAAGAAGCTTGTAACAAACGCCGGCTATATATGACTTCTACAACATTTGCCTTGATTTTAACCGGCTAAAACTTGTTTAGCCACGACGAGTGCATTGTTCATGGTAACATATCGAATTTTGGCATTTCTTCACAAAATATTCGGCAGTAGCAGAAGGACTGAACTAACACTACAGCCTAAATTCTGCCAGCCCGCTTTCTTTTTGAACTGCTTGTCAAAGTTAGACAATTCTTGGCTGGTTATCTTTTAGCAGCGGTAATTTAAAGCAAAGATAACTGAGGCTTTCAGCTATTTGCAGCCCACAAAACGGCATGGTCCAATATTCATTTCCTTTTCAGTGATACTTGTCAGCTTAGTTCCAGACATCGGAGGTTCCAGACATCGTGATGCAGAACGCACTTGGATTATCCTCTAGAAGACAGCGTAAACTGAGCTCTGGTGCCTCGAGTATGGTGTACGCATTGTAGTTGGCGTTGTGAAGAACTGCTTCATGATTTCGATTCGATGTTGTAGTGAACGGATGGGTTTCGCGACTAATTCGTGCCCCGCCATAACGACAGTCAGGTGCGTCCGTTCCGGGAGGGGTTTCCCATATTGTCGATAGAGATCGCTTTGGGCCACTATGAAACATCGAATGTAGTAGCTTGGCTCTCGATTTCAAACACGAAAATTTTCTTTGAGGTCATTTCTGTACTACATATGACACGCAGTCCTGCGAAAATTACCTTTCCTGGGTGTCTGTTTCGGTGAATGAGGAAAGCAGTTGCGAAGTTTCGCATACAAAATACACGCCTTACTCTTTATCTTACGCATTATTATAGTGTCTAAATTTGACTAGAACTCACCAGAGCAACAATCTCGATGAAAGCTTCTCAGGCAGTATCCTTCTAACACACGGTTCTCTAATCTTGACCCCGAAATCCAAGACTGCTATTCCGTGTAAAATCCAATGTCTTCGATAACTAAGTACTCATGGAATGTTGTGCTTTGAGCGAAGCATCACATAAAAGCTTGCATGCTGAATTTACAGACATTATTTCTCATCAAGATTAATGGACAGATATGGCGCACCTCTGCATTGCCAAAGCAGGCCCCTTCAACTAAACATAGCTTGCGATATCAAAGCCGCACATTTTCACGATTCACATGGTTTCGAAAAACAAAACTGAAGTTTAGGCGTGACAGCGGAAAGCAGGTGAAACATCGTTCAGGAAGTGCAAATGGCACACCCAACGAACGTAAAGTAAGTGAACGAACGCACACGACAGCCGAGTGAACCGGAGCGAGCGGTGTCCTGGCCGTGGCGTCACTTGCGAGAAAGCGCCGCTCCAACTTCTCGCCGTTATGTTGCTAAAGGCTTATCCACACTAGGCCAACACGACACCGATTCGGCCTGCCAACTGTCGGGGACAGCGTTTTTCCTTCTTGTTGGAGCCTCTATTACATTGTTCCGATGCCGACAGTCTGCCGACTGTCCGCCGACGGCCGTGTCGGCGGCGCTACGGCGGTAGAGGTCGCGTCGGGACGAAATCTGCAGCTTATCTTGTCACACTCGCGCGGTGTTCAGCGATGCAGACTACTGGCTACGTGCGGCGCCTTATTTGTACCTTTTTCTCAACGACAATGAACGAAGTTCAGCCGTCGCTATGGCAGTGTTAGTGTGCTTAGAGGCCCTTGAAGAACTACCAGGGAAGAAATGACCAACCCTTCCCCTACCGGGAAATGGGGGTAAGCGAAGCTTTTCCTGCGTGCACCTGACCTTCGTCACGGTTAAGTAACCCAGAAGTAATGGTGCCGAATTGCTTGGGCCTCCCGCTCCCTCCGCTCAGGATCTTCTTGTAGCTATCGGATTGCCTGGGCTCGGGCGGCTCTAACGGCTGGATCGCCGCGCTGGCGGCGAGCCCTTTCATCGGCTAGTTCTCGCTGCCACTTGTCGAGTGCTGCCCGTTCCTAGGGGGAACACGCAACGCGTGGCCGTCCCATCCATTTTCCGAGACTGAACCGAATGGAAACGAAACCGTCGCAGCGCACGCGATACCCTTTCCTGCCCTTTCCCTCCCCTGTAGAAGTGAAACAGCTCTGATTGGTTGCGCGCGTGGTGTAAACGCGCGCCTATGCAGCTGGAATCCTTGCTAATTATTCATGCTCCGGCACCGGCGCAGGTGTCAACTCATCAAATTGCTCTGGGAGCAACTGGGTGTTTGCGTGAACATAAAACACCACCTCTGAGCCAATACAAGCTTGGCTTGAAGAGCCAAGGAGTTGCTGGGTGTCTCTGTGGCTGCAACAAAAGAAGACGCAGGGAGCGTACGAAAACCTCGTGTGGGAGTTAGATCTCCAAGATGCTGAAGCCCACAGAGGCAGGATACGAATATGTCTCGTGTCTGCATGTTCTGATCCTTTTGCACATTCACTGCAAGAAATTGTAGCAGCACCAACGAGGCTACGCACTGAAAGATGAGACAGAGCTACTACCAACGCCGTCCGCGTTTCCCCTCGTTCACGTCGAACGCGCTGAGTGTCCTTGACTACAGCCAAAAGACAGCTACTGGCGATCGTGCATTTCCACTAAAGAGTGTTTCCATTAATTTTGCACGCGATTAAGCATATATACAAGCGTAGCTGCTTCGGCAATCGCGTTGTCAGTGCGATGTTTTCGCTCTGCAACCAATCTCAGGGCGAGGGGCCGCGGACGATGGTAGGCAGACTGGTTTTGTTGGCGTCAGCGTCACGAAAGCCTGTCACACTACGACGACTCGAGCCATCGACGGCCGATGGTCGGCGTCGATGGCTTATCATTATCTGGTTGGCGTCGGTATCGTGTTGACGTAGTGTGAATGAGCCTTAAGCCTGAGGGTGCGGGATCGAATCCCGGCCGTGGCGGCCGCCGCATTTCGATGGGGGCGAAATGAAAAACGCCCGTGCATTGCTCAGGTGTAACAAGGGCATGCCTCATAATCATGCTATGGTTTTGGCATGTGGAAACCCGCATATTTTTTAACTGACACGAACTGTCGGCCTACTATTGATAAATACATCCGGGTACATTCTAGAGTAATCACTCGTACTCAATTACATCGGAGAATGCACGACAGACCTCGTGTCATGCGCGCAATTTGATCAGGCAAGCCTTGAGACGACGACATTGAAGAACATTTGGATACAGCAGGCGCGGTTCGATAACTTTATAGCAGTGGCCTGGTTAAAAAAAAAGACTGGTCACCGGCCAAGAGAAACAATGCAGGCGTTACGGTCTGATGTGTACATTTATTGCGATAGCAGTTACACTGATGCTCGAGGTACATTTACGTCGCCGTCGTCGTGCTGTCCCGTTGTCGACAGTGCATGCACGGCAGGTGCACTGTGGTTTAGAAGGTTTCCAGACATCTGGAGTACGTTTGGCTGCAAAAACGGCAAAGCGAAGTGGACGCACCGTCAACGCTGTGATCCATCGGCTCAGTAATGAAGTAAGGCCATAATTCCTTCTCTGCTGGCATGAGATTTGTGCGCATGCACATAACAAATACACTACAGCGTTCCCGCTGAGCTGCTGTGTGTAGGACTGGTCTTAGCAGAAGGGACAGTAAAGGTCAAGGTAACTTTATCTAATATTTTACTGGGGGCTGCTAACTACCTCCGACGGTTCCCCTCGGTCTTGTGGGCCATACAGATACGGCACCTGCACACCCCTGACGGTGCTCCTTGTTATGCTAGCGTTGTGAGACGCCTGGGAGCTGCGAGGGCCCTGTTCCTTCTGCCCAGCAGCAGTTGCCTTTCGTGCTGCATCGCGCCAACATGTCACACCCAGGTATAGTTCGACCACTGTCCGAGAAGTTCAAGCGTAACGATAAACCTTGCTATAACTGTCATTGCTTAGCGTAGGGGCGGAACTGCTCAATTTTTTCCTATTTTTCATCAACTCTAAATTCTTTTGTTTAAAAATGATTATGGGCGTTCTACGTGCAAAAATCATGATTTGATTATGACGCACGCAGTAGGGGGGGGGGGGGGAGGGACTCCGAAAATTTGGACCATCTGGGGTTCTTTAACGTGCACCTAAATCTAAGTACACGGGTGTTTTCGACCCCATCGAAATACGGCCGCCGTGGCCGATATTCGATCCCGCTACGTCGCGCGTAGCAGCCTAACACCATAGCCACAGAGCAACCACGGCGGGTTACATTCTTTTCTTTTTTCGAGCTTCGCGCGTTTACGGCTTCATGAAAACGTGATAACATGGAGATCTCTCTATCTGGAAACCAACATATTGTTTTACTGTCAGATTAGGCAGTGAATGGCTCTGAGCACTTCGCTAGCCCACCGGGAATTGTTTGCTGTCTCCCTTTCTTACTTTAATATTGCTAGGAACAACTTCGTCTTGAGGTACAGAGAAATACTTTGAATGTGCGTGGCAAAATTTCTGATACTCTTCGCAACAACCTTGAGGTGCAGGCGATATAACTTACCTAATGGAGCTGCTGCTATATTCGACATTACCGGAATTTCGTATCGCTGCAATCTCGAGCAGCCTGGAGGTCGCGGTATGTTAGTTCTGTGTTTTCCTCGCGTAAGGTTGGCTCACGCCTTCGCTACACCAACCACTGTGCTGTCGCCGTGACATCAAAGGCGGCTCATAATACACACGTGGTGTGGCTGCCTGTAACAGACGCCTGCTTCGCTTAAACCGCGCCCGTTAGTTTTATTTTGTATCAGCGTTTCTGACGCCTTCTTTACAGGACTACAGGACACAGGACTTCACGTACTACAGGAGACGCCGCGTAGCGTTCCTGATGGCGGGCTCCTCCTGCAGGTGGACTTCGGGTGGTGTGCAGAAGCCTTCTCAACGTAGAGGTGGCGGTGGCTTGTGTCGCGGCGTTCCTTGTAGGTGAGCCGTATGCTTCAAGTTAGCGTCATTGACAGAGCTGTAGCCTTTATTTCGGTTGTTGGATATGCGTCACTGGCACCTAGTCTCCGTCGTTCCGGCTGCAAATTAGATACGGAGGCTCCAGCAATTGCCCTGTCTCTTCAATCACAGTAGTGCTATTTGTAGTGACGACTGACAGGACACAATGCCAAATACCGAAGAACAGCGGCAACACATCAGTAACGCCTTCTCAGCTCTGCTCACAGAGCTGTGGTGCAGTCAGGAACAATGGTTTAAATGCAGCCAGGGACTCCAGAGGCGGGGGCGGCGGTGGGGAGGGGGGTGGGGGGGTGAGAGGAGTGTGGAGGCAGAAAGGGCTCGAGGAGTCCCCCCGGAGATTTCCTCCCAACCACTCCCTCAGTCTTTCATCCCCGCTCCCCCTTGCCTGTAATGGCCCCGTCTACTGGTTGTTGCAGGCATGTCAAATAAACAAAATTCCAGGGTCTCTTAAGATTTCTCGTAAGAGGTGAATGGCGAAAGCCTACTCTCCCTCCTCTTATGATTCGCCTCTTTCTCTTACTTTTTATTACTGCTCACTACTAAGCATTTTTAGTCATTTCTAATCAATTGTAGTCGTTACAATTCGTAGTTAGACATATTTGTCATTTGGTAGTCATTAGCAGTCATTACAAGTCATTTCAGTCATTATTAGTCATTACTGGTCATTAGTAAGCATTTTAGTCATTTCTAATCAATTGAAATGACTCATTTCATTGCATGACTCAATGACTCATTACAAGCCGTCGTTAGACATATTAGTCATCTCGTAGTCATCACAAGTCATTAGTAGTCATTTTAGTCATTACTACTCATTACTAGACATTTCTACTCATTTCTAATCAATTGTAGGCATTACAAGCCGTCGTTAGACATATTGTTCATTTTGGAGTCATTGGTAGTCATTACAAATCATTATTAGTCATTATTAGCCCTTAGTAGTCATTATTAACCTCTACCAATCTCTGTTATAACGTTATTATTCACTAACTATCACTATTAATCATTTTCCATTCTTTAATCTGTCTTCATATGGCGTGATGACGCTTCGGCGACACTCCGGCGGTCAGGTCTGCTGACACAAGCTTCCCATGAGCCTAGAAAGGCTTTCGCCTTAAAAAGTTGGTCATCAATTCATCCCTCCCCGTGTCTCTCGTGTTATCTGCCCCTTCTCTCTGATGACACTGACGGGTGAAATGCACTCCTAAGAAAATTTGCCCCTTTGGGGCGTATCTTGTCCGACAACGATAATCGTCATCTGTCTTGCCCGGATTTCCTTTCTTTAACGCTGCGCGCCCGCGGCACTTCCAAGTCAGGAGCGGCATGCGCGTTATTAGCATGGCATAACATTTTCGACGGGAAAGTAGCGTGCGCAGCGTCTTCGAGAAAGGAAACACAAGTAAGGCAGATGACGATTATCGTTGTGGGCCAAATATACAACCCAAAGGGTGCAACTGTTTTAAGAGTATGGTTAAAGCGGTGTTTGATCTAGCCTGAGACATGTCTGGGACAGAATTAGGCAAAGACCCCACGTACGGAGCTGGCTAAATTGAAGTCAATGTTTTCTGTGAGCAGCACCTGTCAGCTCCTTAAACTGTTCTTCAAACAACTTTCTTCTTGCTGTGTCTGGGCTGTCAGGAACACGTGCGACACGTTTGCGGGGGTAGCGCTAAACTGAGGCGCAAACAAGCAACGAGTCGAGTTTTGTGCAACCACCTCACCGCTCTTAACTCCACAAAGTGCCCTTCAGTATAATACTAACATATAAAGTCTTTTAAAGCCCTCATCTGGCTTGTACCGCCTAACGCGTGCAAATAGAGAAAGTAGACGTGTAGAATGAAAGTATCCGTTTGCTCGGCGTAGTATGTAACACCAGACTACGGCGCCGATACAACCGTCTTCCTGATCAAACCTCCACCGCAACGAGCAACCTCAATTACTGTAAAGAACCGCGATGTCACGACTAATATATTCTTGCTTTTATTATATTTGCACTCTTTCATGATCGCGAATGCATATTATACATATACGGGCACTATGTGTTCAGTGAAACACCATGTACATACACGCCAATCACGTCACGAATATGTGAACAGTTTGGCCGGTGCACTCGTTGCGCCACACATTCATATCATTCGTCACCTTCATTTTCACATACGTGGGCGCTACTTTGACGGGAACCCGCCGTGGTTGCTCAGTGCCTATGGTGTTAGGCTGCTGAGCACGAGGTCGCGGGATCGAATCCCGGCCACGGCGGCCGCATTTCGATGGGGGCGAAATGCGAAAACAACCGTGTGCCTAGATTTATATGCACGTTAAAGAACCCCAGGTGGTCGAAATTTCCGGAGTCCTCCACTACGGCGTGCCTCATAATCAGAAAGTGGTTTTGGCACGTAAAACCCCATAATTTTTTTTTAAATTTTACTTTGACGGGGCAGCTAACATGTCCGACCGTTTTGCAGGAGTCCAGAAAAAGGTTAGTGATTCTGAGCTGAGATTTCAGTGTGCACATTGTAGTAATCAATATCTAGATCTTGTATTGCAGGAAACTAGTAAGAGCTATATTATTGGCGATGCTTTGAGTACTGTAAAAAATATTTCCAAAGCCATTTCTGAATCAAAAAAGCGCAAAAGTGTTTATTCGTCGGTTGTTTTTTCCTGAAGAGGGGATCTGTCGAATGAGCCTGCAGAGTCGATGGCAAATAGCCTTCTGCCACTGTGCCTGATAAGGTGAATAGTCAGGGTAAAGTCGATGAAAAGGTTCATTGAGAACTACGCCAGTGTCCGAGAAACACTGAGTGGGGTCCTTCAAAAAATATCAGGCTCGATGGCAGAAGTTTGAAAGGTTGCTGGGACATAGCTCTGTTTGGTCCGTGTGAGGAACTAACAAGGGTCCTCCAACGCTGAACGTTTGGTGGTGTAGGTGTGAAAGAAGCTACAGAGACTCTGTGCGAGGTAATGTGCCGCCTGCGGTCTGGAACGGCGTTTCAGGAGTTGTAGGAGCGCACGAGTGCTGTTGAAACTCAGCTAGGTCTGAATGAGCTTTGCAGTGGAAGGCCTGCAAAGCCGCCGAGGAGGTTTCATATGTCCAGCAAATACCACCCTCCAGTTGCGCTCGATCCCAAAGCAGTATTATTATTCAACGAATACTTTGAGCCAGTCGGTCATATTATGAGTGAAATGAGGCGGCGCGTTGATCAGCCAGACATGAAGCAGCTAGTGAAATTATATGGCACATTGATTGACGCCGACAGGGGAAGCCAATTCTCGGCTGACGACCTAAACGCGGCATTAGGCATTTTCATCTAAGCCGCCTCTTGGCGCACTTTTTATATTTGCTTTCTGTTTTTCAAATGTCGAGTCTTTGTCAATTGAAGGCACTTTGAAGATTCTGCAGGCAAAATCTGAACAAGTCCATTATCTGCTCGACCAAGTCGTCAAATAAATGCAACTTCTTTCTGTACCTGCATCTGTAGCTTCGGCAGAACGCTCATTCTGCGTTTTGCGCAGAATGAAAACTTAACTTATTTGCGGAACCGCATGACGCCGGGGAGGCTAAAATATTTCTCACTTTGCACGTTCACAAGAAAAGGACCGCCACGCTCTACTTAGAAGACGTTATAAAAAATTTGTAACCAGGACTGCTGAGCAAACAGCCACTTCTGGTATTTGAGGCGATCAGTAAGGTGGGCATCTATCACCATGCCTTTGAAATCTGGAGCAGACTGCGTGCACTAAGTATGTGCAGCTATCCATTTCTCTCCTTTTCTCTCTCTCTCGCTCTCTCTGCTCGTTACCTCTGCCTTGACCTATTGGACGTGAGTCCACAGATGGGTTGTTTAGAGCCATATGATGAAGCGGCACGGCCGTGAATAAGCTGGTGCGCATAAAGAATCATTCGACTGCGAGAAATGCATAGCATGGTGTTCCGTGCAAAGCTCTTCCCCGTCCCCCTTCGAGCGCTGTATGCTTTCATGCGCAGAGCAGATCGCAACGCAGGATGTAAACGCACTCTCAAGCTAAAAACAAAAAAGAAGAAAACGGGGTATTTCACTGAGCTTCGCGTGACGACAAGGAGGACTGATAGCCCAAAGTTCTCCATTGAAAACCGATGCCCTGCTTCATCATTAGTTGTATATATTGGAAATGCTGTAATTAGACCTGCGGAGCCTTAATATTCATACCTCTTGCAATTAAATATGTACTGTTGTTCATATTGTAATGAACCAGACGCGCCTCGTGTTTTCGGTGGCTGATCGAATACGAAGACGACGACCCGTGCGGTGATTGTGAGACGGCCGATCTCCCAGAGTGGGCTGCGGCATTTCACTGGTGAACGAAAATTGGAACAAGAGCTTGTGATGTTCGCTTCTGCTAAGCTGCTGCTAGACTGATTATCAGAATTTCATGACATTTAGTGGAGGTTGCTTAAATCTTTCAAGTCACGCTGGAGCTCCGCACTCCGCACTCCGAGCTCCTTCTTTCCTACGTACAACCGGAGCTTCCGCTCGAAGCTACCACATGGGGAGAGGTGGTAGGGGAGTGCTGTCATTTTCGGGCGCTCTAACACAGCCCCTCAATCTTCAGACGCCCCAAAGCTCCCGAGCTACAGCACGTGCGCGCCAAAGAGCTATCATAGTTGGCGTTGCGCGGAAGCACGCGCCATTTCCATCGGCGCCTTTGCATCGGCGGCGAAAGTCCAATCGCCACCAAAACGGGCGAAGGAGCACAAGAAAGCCATTCAATTGAAAAACCGTCAGCCACTCGCTTCCTTTTGAACAATAATGCTTCTTAAATTAAAATATGGTTACTGCCAAATCCACAACAGATGGGGCTTTGAAATGCGCTCTTTCTTCTACAAGCCTGCCTTGACCTCATTTCTTCCACGCCTCTTGGAGTTAAGAGCTCGCCAGCCACGTTGTTGTTTTCTTCTGTTTTGCTCATATTCCTAAATACGTGGCGAACGCATGCATTTTCGTAGTTAGGCGCACAAGCACGCATTTGAACGATGAAACCCCATTTCTATCCATAGCATCACTAAATCCTTGCAGTACTGCGGGTTCAACTAAGCACGCATACGCTAATCACCAGGCGAGTTTACTTTTGACAATAACGAGCACCCTTACGCTGGAGGATTGGTCGCTTCATTCGTGTGATACGTTGAACGACCTCTGTTCGTAGGAAGGAAGGAGCGCTTACTGCGCCCGAGCCTATCTCTAGCGTAAGAAGAAACGAAGAACATTTTTTCTTCTCCTTAGAAAGACATCTCTCAAGTCAAAATTTACGTGCTATACTCCATGAAAACTTTCTCTATACTACGTAAAAACGTAGCGAATAGACAATCAAGGCTACGCTGGCTTTGTTATCTTGTGAACGCGCCCACCACGTAATATTTAGATCGAGAAAGAGCGATTTCTTTACCTCAAGATGCATTTAAAGGCTTTGCATGCGGCAGCTGAGCCATAGATGTATACACGCAGGCACAGTCCGTTGCAAAACTACACAAGTAAAACATCTCGTCACCAGAGCGCGCCAACTCTTGAACGTTTTTATACAATTGCTAGCCTACTCGGCATCGAAAACAAGTTACCCGTTGCGTGCCTGTACATCGACTTTCTAGCTTAAATTGAGCAGCAATATTCGCCTTAAATAGCATAGCATATAGATAGCCGAAGCGAGTGTTTAATTAATTATGTTGAATTCGGGTCTTGGTGGTACATTGATCATTGAGGGCCATAGTTTGATGGGACGGTGCTGCGCAGCTTCCTGAGGTGCGGATGGACTGGGGCCGCTGTCGCTACAGATAATTGTTCAGAGAGAGAGAGATAGGAATATAGGAAGGCAGGGATGTTAGCCAGTTGGGAAGTCCATAAAAGCTTCAGCCGTGGATGGGTAGCAGAGTTGAACAACCGACTGTAGCTGTTATGTGAAAGTCAGCACTTGCGTAGTGCGCAAAAAAGTTTATCATTATTATTTTTTGAGATCTATGATAAAATGTGATAATAATAGCTTGTATATTACGTGCACCGCACTTGCAGTATTCTCATCTCTATTTCGGTGGAGTGAAGCTCATTCCGTGAGCTTACTGTTCATATATGATAACCGCTGTTTCCCGTCTCGGGTATACATGTATAGACGGGTTCGGTGTAAAAAAAGAGAACTTAAATGCTTACCTTGAAATTAGTTTGGCGTGATATTGGATCTATAAGATGACTAGAAGGAGAGCCTCACAGCAGAATAACGAAACTTACTCTGACTATAAGCACAAAGAGAAAACGGTACAGGTAGGGTGGAAGCTTGGGCAAGTTGGTGATTCAATATCGACGTTCAATATCGTCATGCGTGCACAGCGCAGAAGGCGAGGACCGAAGGATGAACACAACACAGGCGCTGACTTCAACTGATCTTTATTTGCGAAATTGCCAGAACTATGTACACGAGCAAAAGTAATGAAAAAGAACTTTTGAATTATGTCACACATGAACGTCATTGCATCATTAGCCAGATACTTGGCTTCATTTTGGTGAGGGCAATAGACGGCTTGTTGATGTAAAAGTCACCCAGCCGCTGTATCTTGTCAGCCTCTATGATTTCACGTGTATGCTGTTCTCGGTATTTGGAGATTACGACACAGTTTGCAAATTCAGGGTCACAAGGGCAGTCTCGAAAGTGAATGCAAAGATGACCTTGCACAGCGGTGTAAACGTTGTAAAAGTGCTCTTTCAATCGCTCATTTAAACACCTGCCTGTTTGGCCAACGTATTTCTTTCCGCAAGTCAGGGAAATCATGTAAACCATACCCAGAGCGCATGCTCCGAACCGCTTCCTATGGTTAGAAGTGCAGATATTTCACTCGTCATGGTTGCTCAGTGGCTATAGTGTTGGGCTGCTGAGCGCGAGGTCGCGAAATAGAACCCCGGCCATGGCAGCCGCATTTCAATGGGGGCGAAAACACCCGTGTAATTAAATTTAGACACTCGCTAAAGAACCCCAGGTGGTCGAACTTTCCGGAGTCCTCCACTACGACGTGCCTCTTAATCAGAAAGTGGTTTTGGCACGTAAAACCCCATAATGTATTTTTAAATATTTCGTCTTGGGGCATGAGCATTCACACGCCTGCAGAGCACTGATAATTTTTCCGGGGCAGAAAAAAACAAATTGAACATCTACTTTACTGCCTATCCTTTTCAAGCTGTGCGATATCTTGTGCAAGTAAGGGAGAACCACGACTGGTTTTTGTTTCTGGCATTTTAAGCGACATTTTTCTCGCTTACCATGACTGACTTCTTGCTAGCCGCCTTGATAACAGAATGGTTGTAAAAGTTTTCCGTTTTCTGGATGACTTCTTGTTACTTTTTGCGTGTGAAGGTCAAGGTGTTGAGCCTACTGTTTCAGATGTACTTTGCCAATTCAACGAGTGTTTGTCGCCACTTGTGCTGACGCAGGAACTACCGGCAGATGACTCTTTAAGTGTTTTAGATTTGCGACTTAGTATTGCCAGAGATCACTTGTGCTGTATGTACGAGTCCAGAGGGAAGAAGCCACTTTTGTCGTATCTGTCGGCCCATTCTAAGCTGGTTAAATGGGGCATTGTAAATCTTTGCTTCAGAAATGCCCTAAATAAGCTTTGCTTCCACTCTTTAACGCGCAGTCTCCTTGCGCAGGCCTCCCGCCTAACATATGCTGGATGCGCCGAGGTTTTATTAGTTTCAGTAGCAGAAAAGTTGTTAAAGAAAATCAAGCTCGGAGACAAAGTACCAGCTGACTGCGCTGCCAGAGACAATGAGCCAGTCGCGGTGCTCTCTTACTTGCACAAGATTAGCACAGCTTGTAGAAGATAGGCAGGAAAGTAGATGTTAAAGTTATTTCTGCCCCGCAAAAATTGTCAGTGCTCTGCAGGCGTATGAATGCTCATGCCACACGTCGAAATATTTGCTCTACTGACCATAGGAAGTGATTCGGTGCGTGCGCCCTCGGTGTGGTTTACATGATTTCCCTGACTTGCGGAAAGAAATACGTTGGCCAAACAGGCAGATGTTTAAATGAGCGATTGAAAGAGCATTTTAACAACGTGTACACCACCATGCAAGGTCATCTTGGCATTCACTTGCGAGACTGCCTTTGTGACCCTGAATTTGAATAATGCGTCGTAATCTCCCAATACCGAGAACAGCTTACACGTGAAATCACAGAGGCTGACAAGATATAGCGGCTGGGTGACCTTTCCACCAGCATGACGTCTATTGCCCTCACCGAAACCGAAATCATGTATCTGGCTGTGATGCAATAGGGCTCCATGTGTGACATAATTCAAAAGTTGTTTTTCATTCCTTTCGCTCATGTGCATAGTTCTGGCGATTTCGCAAATAAAGATCAGTTGAAGTCAGCGCCTGTGTTGTGTTCTTCCTTCAGACCTCGTCTTTTGCGCTGTCCACACATGTCGCTACAGGTAGCGCCTTATGATAAAATTCAACTGTTTAGTTAATGCAGTATCAACTAGCGAAATTGCGCAGGCTTCTCACACATTCATAGATCCGCAGGTTCACTGAACGTCCTCCGACACAGCTCTCGAACTGCCGTTGGCGTGGATCGAAGTCAGCGCGTCGCCAACGTCAAACGGGGGGCGCCCTGGTTGAACAGCGTGGTACTTTCTGCGCGCCGAGCGTAAAAGTATACCGAACGAAAAAGTTGTGCGGTGGGGTCGCGCGCGTGCTAGCGGGGCCCGACGCCAAGTGGGCAACGCCGGACGGTGGTTTTTCGATCGCGACTCTGCCACCGGCGGCTGGCGGCGCGTATGGGTCGGCGGAGGCGCACGAAGATTGATATCCCGTTCAAATTTCGAAACGTGCCGTCGGCCAGGACCACTTCGGGTAATGAAACACCTTAAGGTGTCCAGGGCCTCTGGACTGCGTTTCCTTTACCTCGTCAATCGCGACCCTGCTCTTGCGGGTCAGCAGGGACGCTCCAGGAGTGAAAGGGGGAGTCAGACAGGTGGCCTTTTGTTGCCGTTATAATCGCTCCAAGGCAATAAAGGACCGCCAATAACAGACGCGGGTATACAACTGGGGCCACCTCTGCCACAACGCCCTCCCTCCTTATCGAGCGATCTGCCGGGCTGCCCGGTGGCCGCCAAAACGAGTATATAAGTCCCGATACTGCAGGACACTATTAGCTCTTCTGGGGTGGTGCAATGTGTCGATAAAAGAGGTGCCGTAAGAGTGACAGGCTGCGCGGCGCTCGGGGCGAAATTAAAATCTGAAGGTAGCGAATAACTTGATATCTTTGTTCAGCTTGGTGAGCTACCGATCCCACTCCGTACTAACCATACTGGCCGTCTCTGACGCGCCGGGCAACTAGCACCTTAAAATACTGGCTCGCCGCTCATGCTGGCCGACAAGCTTTGACAAAGTATCAATTAGTGAAGAAAAGAAATTGTCGCTATGAGTTTATTCATAAACTAAGACACCACAGTGATCATTCGACTTCTTAGCTATGTGATACGAGAGAAGTTGGCGATCCTTAGGTTTCTAAGCCATCGGACGTCATGCTTTATATTTTCTCTTCTATCATTTCATTACTTGTAGGTGGACACTCCACTCGGAAACCTCTGGGGACACCGTTATCTGGCGACTATCTGTGGAAATGTATACGTGCTAATTTGCACGAGCGTTTTTTTTTTTTTTGCTTTTGGAAGCTGCCTGCAATATTCATATTTATAGCTCTTGTTTATGTCACACAAGTTAATGTATGTTGTATAGTCATATATATATAGCATACTATATCTTTAGTGTTTTGGTATTAAGAGTACTTGAACTGTTTCTTTTTTTTTTGTTGTTGTTAATCAGCATTATGATGCCTGCACTGTGGTTGCCACATTGTAGGGAATCTGAACCCTTGTCAAGATAATTCTTAAGCATTTAGTTCTGGCTCCTCGTTTGTAGAAAAGCAAATCAAATTTAATTGAACTGACTCCTCGTGACACACATTCACCACATTCAAAGAATTCTCTAACCCCAAAACACCACATGCCAATGTTGTCCTAGTGCCGACGGCTCGCCCATAGAGGCGTTTGTAAATATAGTTGATATTACTCTCTCTCTCTCTCTCTCTCTCTCTCTCTCTTTGCGCGGTTAAAAAAATCAATGGCACTTAGGCATCCCTACATGGATGAATGCGAAAGCATTGCGACGTCTCTACGGTGATGCCTCGGCCTCGTTCGCGTATTCGCGTGAACGTCCAAAGAAGCCGGGCGCAGCCACTCACTGAGAAGTAGAAGTCGAAGGTTCGTCCATTGGAGCGCACTACAGAACTCACCGAAATCACCGCACCGACTGGCAGCGCCGCGACGCGTGGCGCAATATACAGGATGTTTCAGCGAACACATTCAAAATTTTTTTAAAGGTTGCCTGTGGTAGATAGGTGAATTCTAGTTCATGAGGTGGTCTACTCGAAGCGCCGGGCAATACTTGCACCAAAACACTGGAATGCATAATCGAACAATTCACAAAA